>NC_133357.1:20778702-21112035 GCF_030506205.2 Paramisgurnus dabryanus
ATCAAGTTTAAAACATTTCAAGTTTTCAGAATGCCGCAAGCGCACCGCAGGTCATGTTACAAGAACCTATGCGCATTGCGTTTTCAACTCGTTTTTAGGCGTGACATGTGAATGGCCCCTAAGCCAATATTTTGAATTTAGACTGCGATACCAAGTCAGGTCAATGTTACATACAGCTCCTTTAATCACACCTGTCGCCATGGTTTCTGAAATGACTTATCAACAAAATTACTTTGTGATAACTTTGGTTTATGGAAATGCTGTCATTATGCAATAGTGTTTTAGAAAATAATGCTTAAGTTTTGTGCAAATAGAAATGCTGCTACTGTTCATTAGAGCTGTGCCGATACATCACGTCCCCCATTAAAAAGACCTGCTTGAAACCGATACTGAATGAAGGGTCCGATTCTGTGTTTCATGCACAGCTTGTGCGTGTACTTCGGCTCTGTGATCAGTAGGAAGTCCTTATCAATCTAAAATCACTATGAGTTTGAGTCGTTTATAACGTGCATTTAAAAAAGCAACACTCGCCAAACACAATCATTCAAAATATTTTTATTATCATGAAAATACCTGAAACAATCTGAAGAACAGCGATATAAATATTCCTTTAGACATTTCCTGGAATAGTGTTTGGTATACTACTTCTTCTGTGGCACAAATGGCGTTTCTACACGAGAGCGCCCCCTGGCTTTTGGATGTGGCGGCATTTCACCGTAATTCATTCAAATTCATTCATTGAGAAAACGCGCATTTGCACGATTAATCAGCACAGCCCTACTGTTCATGTCATGCATGAATGATGTTATACATGTTAATGTACGATTCTTGTGAAATAATTACGAATTGTAATGAAATCGTGTTCGTTTAGCATTCTGCTTAAAGCTGTTGTCTTGATCTTGCTCATATTGTTTTTATGGTGATGTTATAGGAACTGTCCAAGATCACCATGCCCATCGTGTTCAACGAGCCCTTGAGCTTTCTACAAAGAATCGCAGAGTATATGGAGCACACATACCTCATCCAGAAAGCCTGCGAGCAGTCAGACTCTATCGAGAGGATGCAGGTAACACCATACATGCACATGCACCTTTGCAATAAAAATAGTAGAAAGATAATGCTGATCAAGAATGTATGCCTTTGTGTCATGTAATAGCAAAAGCAGGTTTTCTTTTCCAATCAGCACATCGCTCATCTTCTGTTTTGTGTTTCATATGACCTTGGACCACAAAACCAGTCATAAGAAATTGAGATTTATGCATCATCATGTTGAATAAATAAGCTTTTCCTTGATGTGTGGTTTGTTAGGATAGGACAGTATTTGGCTGAGATACAACTATTTTCAAATCTGGAATTTGAGGGGGGCAAACAAACTAAATATTGAGAAAATTGCCTAAACAGTTTGCCAGATGAAGTCCTTAGAAACTGCATCCACTCACAAAAATAAAATTTTGATATATTTACGGTAGCACTCTTTACTTTATATCCTCATGATTTTTGGCATAAGAAAAAAATAGATCATTTTGTTCCTCATAATTAATTGTTGGCTATTGCTACAAATATACCTGTGCAACTTAAAGGGACACCCCCCTAGAGTTAAACATTTGATTTTTACCGTTTTGGAATCCATTCAGCTGATCTCCCAATCTGGCGGTGCCACTTTTAGCATAGCTTAGCATAATTCATTGAATCTGATTAGACCATTAGCATCGCGTTAAAAAATAACCAAAGAGTTTCGATATTTTTCCTATTTAAAACTTGACTCTTCTGCGCTGCGTAATATCATTGCGCCTCCTGCAGCCATGTTACATCAGTGAAGTCCTTGATTATTACGCTAGAATGAGAGCCATATTCATTTTCTGTCGGTTTTACTACACAATGTAACTACAGGAGAGTTAGATTTTAAATATGAAAACTTTTGAAACTCTTTAATTATTTTTTTGTGCGATGCTAATGGTCTAATCAGATTCAATGGATTGTGCTAAGCTATGCTAAAAATGGTACCACAGACCCGGAGATCAGCTGAAAGGATTCCAAAATGGTAAAAATCAAATGTTTGTCCCTAGGGGAGCTGGAAAATGAGCATATATATTTTTTTAATATTTTTTTTTATTTTTTTATTTTTTTATTTTATTTTTTTATTTTTTTTTAAGTGGAGTGTCCCTTTAAGACTGGTTTTGTGGTCCATGGTTACAAATCTAAATCATACATTTAATCTACCTGTGCACTCATAATGACACAGTGGGTATTACCATGTTTTTCTGTATGCGGGAACCTTGGGACGACCTAAAGCTTTTCAACAAACACTGTGTGGGATGATGTATGTTGTGTTGGTGTATACATATAAACTTCAGGATAAAGTGAACCAAACCTTGTGTGATATTAATTCGTATAACAGTGTGTGTATAGGCAGATATTTATTCTGTGCAGTATGCTACTATTACAATTGAAACACAGCCATCATTCGCTTTAATTGAACATCATCATCTGTTTTTCTCCCAAGACGGTAGCTGCCTTCGCCGTGTCTGCAGTCGCCTCTCAGTGGGACAGAACTGGCAAACCTTTTAACCCCCTTTTAGGAGAGACCTACGAACTTACACGGTACAAACAATAGGACGATAACAGAAACTCTCTCGATGAGATTTGAGGATGTTAGATCAAGATTGCAGGTTGACCGTTCTATATCGTTTATGCAACTTCACTTCTCCTTCCCCATAACGTTTCCTTCCTCTGCTCTACAGAGAGGATCAGGGTTTCAGGCTGATCTCGGAACAGGTGAGTCACCATCCGCCCATCAGCGCCTTCCACACAGAGGGTCTGTCGGGTGACTATGTGTTCCATGGCTCCATCTACCCTAAACTTAAGTTCTGGGGCAAGAGCGTGGAGGCAGAACCTAAAGGAACCATCACGCTAGAGCTTCTCAAGTGAGTCGAACTGCGTGTACAAACATATGTCAGGACTGCATGTATAGCGACCTAGACCAAGGGCAACCTTCGGTCTCTATCGCTATCAGTACTGTCGAGCTAGTTGGGTGTGGTTTCATCAACTATTCGCCAACTATTGGTTTTAAAAATACTCCTCACAAACACTATGTCCAAATTTATGATCATTGCCCATAAATGGGTCGTAGGTCTGTTCTTATAGTAAATGTAAATCATAAAATGCAACTAAACATCACACTGCTGTAAGGTTTTTGCACTTGTTGGTTTCCTCCTATGTCATGTTAATAATATGTAATAGCCGGAGGTATATGATGATAGGGATATTTTTGGGGACTTAATAATTTAGGGACTTTTGTGAGTCACCATTTGAGTTGTTGTCGTTTTACTGTACAATCTGGAACAACCAGCCCTCCTGGTGTTTTAATAAAAGCTGTATTATTCGCATGCTTGAGATGCTCATTGGATGAGTCACATCGACAGCCTTCTCACCTGTGCATGTGTCTTCGCAGCCATAAGGAGGCATATACATGGACCAATCCTTTCTGTTGTGTACACAACGTCATTCTGGGTAAACTGTGGATTGAGCAATACGGCACTGTAGAAATTGTCAATCACAGGTACTGCCACACCTACACTTTGAGATGTTTGAAGTTATGAATTTAAAATTTAGATGTTGGTTTTTCTGTGATTTTTTTTTTTTTTCAGTACTGGTGAGAAATGTGTCCTGAACTTTAAACCCTGTGGGATGTTTGGGAAAGAGCTGCACAGAGTTGAAGGTTACATCCAGGACAAGAGGTGAGATCATTCATGGTATTGAACTGAATATCTGATGTTCAGTCACGTATGAGTTTTGCTAATGAAAATGGTTCAATCGCTGGTCTTTGCGTCACGTGGATCACGTGACCCATGTTTGGTCTGTTGTTTTGATATAAATCTTTCTGTCGTTTAAATGATTAAAAAACATCCTGAACCTGAGGGTTTATAACCAAACACATTACTTATTAACTTTGACCCATTGTGACATACTTGGCTGAAAATGTTTTAGCTACAGTAACACCTTGTGTACACAGCATAGCAGGACTACGTAAATATTCATTTTAAATATTCTAATATATATATAACTGTATAGTATTAAAGGTGCATGCAATACAGAAATGCAATATAATATAAATAACTATATTATAAGTGGTGACCTTACAAAATGAACTGTATTGTTTTTATTATCTTTGAATGAGACGTTTATATCTACATACACCACGGATCTCCTTATATTGACGTCGCGTCATGTTTCTACAGTAGCCCTAAATGGACAAACTGCTTTACAGAGCGCGTTTTGGCACTATGATGACATGTTTGTCCTGTGGTGGCTACTGTTGCTTCTCTAGACGTTGGTTGCAATTCACAGTTTCACAACTAGATGGCGCTAAAAATATACACAGGTGACTTTTAAATGCTCATCTTAACAAACGCTGTTTCCTATGTGTATGTTTTGTGTGCAGTAAGAAGAAGCGCTGTGTGATCTATGGGAAATGGACGGAGTGTATGTGGAGTGTAGATCCACAGGTGTACGACGCCCATCGGAAACTCGAGAAGAAAGGAACGACAGACACTAAAAAACAAAAACCGGTGAGAAGAAAAATAGCAAGCAGACGTGTAACAATTACTACTTTTACCCTTGACCGCTAACATATAGATTTTGTCTGAAATAGCTCCCTATATCCTTTAAGAGTGCACTATTTGAGCGGCAGCCATTTTGTAGTTGTGTCTGATATTATAGACCTTTTTCGAGTAGACGTACCAGAGTTTTTAAACCGTGCATACTTTGTACACACAGGTCACGCATGCAGGAGTATGTAGTACAGGAGATGTATTGCATTTTGTCGCAATGTACGAGTCACATAAACTATGGTTTGCGTGGCTGTGCCTTCAACTGTGCACTTACGCTCACGTAGTACATAAAAACGAACTATACTCCTGGCTTTTGTGTCCCAATTTACTCATTTTCGGTGTAAGAATAGTGAATGAGGGTATAGAGGGCTATTTCAGACACAGTTTTATTTCATCGAGTTGTTTTCTATTTTAATTTTTCTCTTTGAGTTCACAGCATGGTAACATAGACTAGTAGACTTGCATTTGTTTAAGAAGCCATAATTGTATCCTGACTGTAGTGATAAGAGGCGGTTGTGTACACTTTATGGCTAACAGATTGTGGACATACTCAGTCTTGTAATAGTTGTATTTCAGTTATTTTTGTAAGACTTATTAAAACATTTCTTTTTGGACCTTACTTTGTGCACTGGTGCAGATAAAGATCAACCCAGATTGTTACAGCAAGGTTGGAGGCGAAATGACGTTAGTTTATATGTAGCAAGTTTGGTTTTTATTCCAATAGGCAAACCCTTTAACTACAGAGGGATGTCCACATACTTTCTGTACATCTTGAATCCTTTAAAGAATAATGAAGTGTTGTTTAAGGTATTCTTGACTGTTTGTATTGGTGTGTATAGCTTAGATATGTGCTTATGTGTGTACACAACAGCCGTGTGTAGGACGGGACAAGAGCAGCACATTTCTCATTCTTCAGGGTGTGTAGCTGTAAATGTTTGTCCCTTTAGAAGAGTGACTCATTTATTTTATACGAATAGTTAGTTTAGTTGACTTCTTGATTCTCTTTGTGTGAGTCTATGTATGTGAAATACCTTTCCTGTTTGAAGATGATATGAATGACTGTATTGTCATGTGTATAATACACCGCTCTCAGTAATACTTCCTTTTGATTGGTCAATTATTAAATAATAACCGTATAATAGTTTTGTCTTAGTTTTCTAAATGTTTTGTCTCTTGTGTTGTAAATGCTGTATATACATATAGGAGGAGACAGATGGATCTGTCAATGAGGATGCTGATGAAATGCCTGAGGTACAGGAGACAGTGGCAGTGGTTCCTGGCAGCACATTACTTTGGAGAATATCATCTAGACCACCACATTCAACAGAGGTATACACACACACACACACATCAGTTATAGACATCAATAGATATATCAATACAAAATGCCAAAGTTGAAATTCTGGTTTGATGAACTTTTAAAGGGGACAGAGAATGAAAAACCATTTTTACCTTGTCTTTGTTGAATAATGGTAGTCTACCCGCATTCACGAACATACAAAAAGTGCTAGACATGCTAAACATCTCAATCTCATAGAAATTCCTCTTTTAAAAATGTCAGCCAGAAAACGGCCCAATCTGAAAAACTGATGCTTATGACATCACAGGCATCTCACTGCCCCCCCACTTTAAAATAATTGGCTACATTTTTTGAGTGGCAGCAAAGTCAGCCAATCAGTAATGAGATTGTACGTTAAGCCATTAGGGGGAGCCAAATAGGTGCAAAACCACTTGTTTAAAATCCCCCTAATAGAGCTATCTGAGAGAGGTTTTTAGGAAGCTTCTAAGGCATTAAAGACCCAAACAAAAATATTTTTGTCTACATGTCACATCACAGAACAAGGATAAATACCCCGTTCAATC
The DNA here is from genome assembly GCF_030506205.2 of Paramisgurnus dabryanus. NCBI lineage: Eukaryota > Metazoa > Chordata > Actinopteri > Cypriniformes > Cobitidae > Paramisgurnus > Paramisgurnus dabryanus. The sequence goes on from NC_133357.1 coordinate 20,785,176, forward strand.
ATTCTATGTCACCTTTAAACTTCTGCATTCCCTTTGTTCACTTCTAGATGTATAACTTCACTAATTTTGCGATGACACTGAACGAATTGGAACCTGGCATGGAGGGAGTGCTGGCACCAACAGACTGCCGCTTACGCCCTGACATCAGAGCCATGGAGAATGGCAACATGGGTAATGAAGTCATTTAAGCAAAACCCTAAAACTTGTGGCGCCCCCTGCTGTTTAATACATGCAAAACATAACTTAAAGGTCACATAACACATATGGGTGGTTTCCCGGACAGGGTTTGGATTAAGCCAGGACTAGGCCTTAGGACATTGAAGTAGTTTATCATTACATGTGTGACAAAACAATAGCACTGATGTATTTTTGGTTATGTTGGAGCAAGCTGTTTTAAACTACAACATCTCAAATAACCAGTTTAGTCTGTGACTTAAGCCCTGTCTGGGAAACCACCCTACGGTGTTTCTGCTAATCTTATGTTAATCTTGAGTACCTTCAGAGTAGTATTGCATCCATAATATCTCTGAAGAGTCTTTAGTTTTATCAGATTTATAAAAGACAGATCAGCTGTACTACTACTTTCCCGGAAAAACCAGACACCCTCGAGGCGTACCGTGGGCGGAGGAAGTCACAAGCAAGCAACAAACACAAAACATTATCCAGCTATCTCTAGATAACTTATGATTCCTTACATGTTCGTGTCGTTTACATTTATATGCACTTACACAACAATTGCCAACAAAAAACTGACATTTGATGCAGTTTTACTTACCGCCTGCGACTCATTTTAACAACAACTCCGCTGCTACCCGGGATAAACAAGATATATTCATTGTTTTAATATTGCTGGATTCTTTCGGAAGCTAAACAAGTTCCCTCACAAACAAAAACGCACTTCTCTGGTGATGCTGATTTCGTGTCAGCTCTTGGTTGTTTTTTGCGTGCGCTATTCCAGGTGAAGTGCCCATTTAAAGACTTCCTGCACTGAAAAAAGCCAGATTGTTATGTATGAACCTCTCATGTTGGGGAAAAAAAACTTTGGCACTCCGTCATACATCCAACTGCTTTTTTTGACACGTTTACCTACAGGGTTCCCACACCTTATTTAACTTCAAATTCAAGGACCTTTCAAGGACTTTCCTGGTCCAATACCCTCAAATTCAAGGACTAAATGTGGGGACACATTTCAAATGAGAGCAAGGTTACATAATTTTACCTTTTAAGATACATTGTTACAGTTCCCTTTCGAGGGAACTCGCACTGCGTCTCTGCGGTGACACTTTGGGGACGCCTCCAGTGGTAAGTGCGTCTGAATGTATATATCAAATTCAACCAATGATGAGGCTTAACGACAAAAACAGGGTGACGCGGGAGCCAGGAAGTATATCGCTATCTGAAATATTGCCAAAGACGGCGTTACAGGGACGCAGGAAGTATGACAAGGAAGACGCAGTGTCTCGTTACCCTTCTCAGGGAACAACAGTTACATTCGTAACCCGAGACGTTTTCGTGTGTCAAACACAACTATGCAAAAAAGCATTTTAGTATGACTCAACATTCGCATACAGAAGATATAAGCATTTAAAGCAAACAGTTTAGCACGTGTGCTTAAAAAGTCTAGAATTATTATGATATTATCCTACACTACACAGGGAATAAAATGGATTTTTCCAGAAAACTTCTTGCATAAAATACATTCAAGCACTTTCAATGACCTGTATCTATATATGTATATTTTCAAAAACTTCCCAGGGCCTTGAATTTTTTCCACCAGATTCACAAACTTTCAAGGATTTCAAGGACCCGTGGGAACCCTGTGCCTATGTTTAGCATGAGGAATACAACTCTTAAACAGTGTTTATATCAAGGTTCCCACGGGTATGTAACTGTTGTTCCCTGAGAAGGGAACGAGGCGCTGCGTCTCCCTTTCCATACTTCCTACGCCGTCTTTGGCCATATTTCAGATAGCGATATACTTCCTGGCTCCCGCGTCACCCTGTCTTTGTTATTAAGCCTCACCATTGGTTGAATTTGATATACACATTCAGAGGCACTCACCCCTGGAGGCGTCCCCAAAGTGTCACCACAGTGACGCAGCGCGAGTTCCCTCAAAAGGGAACTGTAACAATGTAACATGACATTGCTCTCACTTGAAATGTGTCCCCACATTTAGTCCTTGAAAGTCCTTGAAAGGTCCTTGAATTTGAAGTTAACTAAAGTGTGGGAACCCTGTTATATGTCAGAATGCATAAAATGGCTTTAACCTTTCACTTAAATCAATCATCCAGGCAAGTAGTTGTCCATAAAAAGTCCAAAACCATGGCAACATAAGTAATGATGTCTTGCAGCGCCCCCTTCTGTTTAGTACATGCAAAACATAACTCAATCATCCAGGCTAGTAGGTGTGAATGTAAAGTCCAAAACTGGCAATTTTGAAATGAAAAACTTCTGGCAAAAACTTACAGACGAACCCTAAGCTAACAGTTGATTTCATAAAGCAATTATGTGTTTGCACAGACGAAGCCAGCAGCGAAAAGGAGCGACTGGAGGAGAAACAAAGAGCAGCTCGTAAAGAACGAGCCAAAGATGCTGAAGAATGGTCTACTAGGTAACATTAATCTATCACATATACTGCATTAAAATAAAAATGTTTTAAGTGTGTTTAACCTTCTGTTTTCTCTCTGATTGTTAAAGGTGGTTTCAGTTAGGCACAAATCAATATACAGGATCACAGGACTGGCTTTACACCGGAGGTTACTTTAATAGGAATTACACAGACTGTCCTGATATCTACTGATGAGAAAGACCACCTTCCTATGTCTCTCCACCTACAGCATCCTCCTCAGCTCTACACAACATAATATTCAAGTGACAGCGACACTGTAGCTCTCAATCAGCACTCGCTCACCCAAATTCATATTGTTCACCTGCAATCTTCTATTGCACCAGAGGATCGGCAGTCATTTATATGTTTGTTTAATCGTGGATAGAAATGAGAGGGGAAGATGATTGGATTAAATGCACTCGTTTTTAGGATTTCATGGTTTTGTTCGTAAGCATCTTTGCTTGATGTCACATTAACCCTGCAGGTTTATCAATGGAGGAAAGTTGCATACAAGCAAGAGAGTTCTGCCTTAAGTCTCAGTGCATCAGCTACTTTTTCCACAGCAGTGTTCATATTATTATACATGTATGTATTAAAACAACATTAAAAACAGATCTTTTGCTAGCACTGAGACACAAAAGTGCCCTGGTCCAGGTGTATGTAGAGTTAGAGAGAGAGCGTAAAGGTGATCAAGCATAAATAAAACAACAGTAATAATGTTTAACATTAATAATAACCTCTGTCTGTGTCTGCAATGTGGGAATACATGTAAAAAGCCATAGATTTTGTTTTAATGGTACAACGTTTTGCCTTTGGATTTCTGTTTTCACACTCTTGAAAATTCTGGATTGTTTCAACAAATGGACAAACCCAACCATGGGTTGGAATAGACCAGCATTTATAAAATGCCAGTCCTTGATTTAAATAGCTTCATCATTAATATAAATTATTATTAAGCATTTTTAAATAGCTTCTAATAGCTCTTATTGTTTCTTTCACTACCTGCTCACCAACAGAGACTTGTGGGATGTAAAGTAGGCTGGATGTATTAAAAATGAATGTTAAATAATTAGCAAATGATGTCAATTCATTGTTTATTGTTATAAATGCACAAAGTCTGTATTGTATTTGTGCCACTGTTCCTCAAGCACTGTCTAGGAAGTTTTATGTAGAGGAGGGTGTCATGGGTTGTTTTATTTATCTGCATTTGCATCTCTTCACATGTACATTCCTAAAAACAGACTGTACAGTACAATATCCACAAATGTTTCACAATAATCTATGCAACCCATCAAACAGATAAAATTCCTCATGCTTAAATAGTTCAGGCTTCATAATCATAAAGATTGGCAGCTGTAAAGTACAGTAACTGTAGTGTCATTCAATTCCTATTCTGCTTCTCGGTCACATTGGGTCTTTTGGTTTTTGCTTTAAAAAGACTTTTATGATTTAATGACATATTTCAGTCCACTGAGGTTTTTTCTTTCATTTAGAGAGGATCTAACTTATGAAGTGTGCAGGAAATGAACGCAGATTTTGATGCACAGTGATGTTACAGCAGTTGTTTACACAAACATGTTTTCTTTGCTACAGTGCCTTTTTCTTTTCTCCACTAAATGTTGAGGGTATTTTTAAAAATTTAAGTACGTTGGACATTTAATTCGATTTTTTTCTAACCACATTTTGTCTTTGTGAATGTCTAAAAAGGAATGTTAAAATGTACTCGCAATTTGTTGGATACACACGTGAAAATTACACTACTTAGTATGTGTCGTTTATTTTGTCTGCTTATTCATTAAATGTACGTTTGATTATTCAAAAACTAACGTTAAAACTCATATTCCATGATTAAAATAGATTTTATTTTTATGCGGCTTTGTGTCAGTCATTCAAAAATGAAATCACAAGCACATAGGTTCTTATTTTGTGCAATGATTTATTTTTATAGTATTTAATTTTTTGGAACGGTGTCAAATGGTATTTTTACAGTAAAATACAATGTCCAACAGAGTTTGCTTTATAATTTGGCAAGAAAGTCTGCTAATTACAATTCTAGTGTGAATATGTTGCATCTTTTGGAATAAAAACTGTACATTTATTGAAACCTCTTTGTTGCATTACTTTAGCATGCGCATTAGCACAACTAATAATCGCTCCATGATTTTTGTGTGTGTGTGACCTCCACGTTCCTTTGGAGGTGCTATGGCTGCACTGTAAAAAGATTCAGTAGAAATTGCAGTATTACTGGCAGCTACTTAAATTAAACATTAAAATGTATGTTATTTTCTGGCAACAGTTTGTTCAAAGTTAAATGAACATTAAACATTAACAAGTCTTTGTCTTTAAAGAATAAAAATATAAGATAACAGCCTCATGCAAAGCATTCTGGGAACCAAAAATCCTCATCAACCTTTTCAGATTTTGTTTCCCAGAATGCTTTGCATGAGGCTGTTATTTTAGTTTTATTCTGTAAAGATAAAGACTTGTTAATGTTTAATTTTCATTTAACTTTGAACAAACTGTTGCAGGTAATTAACATAAATTTAAATCTACAGTAAGTTACTGGCAACCAGCCGCCAGTAATACTGTAATTTCTACGGAATCTTTTTACAGTGTGAGTAGTGAAAGTTTAAGAACAAAATGTAACTTATTTTTTATTACAATTGATTTGATTCATTTAATTTTATTTATTTTATTCAGTTTGGCATTTTTGAGAAACTTAAATTTGAACAATTTCTTTTTATTTTTCTCTGGACGTAGCAAAGACGTTTTAAGGAACGTCATTCCACTCCACAGCCACATTTGCAATGTTTTCGGCAGCTATTTCATACAAGACCAAATCCTATTTACTTGAATGAAGTCCGATTTAAAATCTTAAATGAAACAATAAATCAATATATTTTAAACCAACAATTAACTTGTCATAACCGTACCGTCTTTGCTAAACTCAAAATTCGTTAACAGGTGTTGCTCCAAGGTCGTATGCAGGCTGCATACGTCATCAAGCCTGGTTTATTTAAGTTAACTGGGCATTACATTCGCAATTCATAAGCATTTTACAACAATTTACGATTAACTTGGAATAGCAGTCAACTTTATAATTATTAATATTCTGAAATAAGGCTATGACGTTTCGAGCCTACAAGAGATCCTTTTTAACGACCAATGATTGGCTCCTTTAACCAGAAGGCGGGACTTCCGATTCACATTCACCCATTCATAGTAATAGAAGTGGGGCATCTTGTATGTTTATAATCTTTATAGACGTTTTTATTTATTTTTTTGTCTTTATTGTGTTTTAATGTGCTACTTAGCTGTTTTTTGTGTTATGAAGGCTGAAATAAAAACAAACAAACTGCAGTTTGATTGATATTAATATGCACAAATAAAAAAAAAAAACCGAGATTTTGGAAAAATTACAAAAACGGAGTTATTTCGTTTTGGAACCAAACTTTTCATATTTAACTTTGTCAACATATCACAATATTTGGAAAATATCATACAAATGACACAATGATACAGTTTTAAGGGCTTTGAGGCTGTTGGGGACAATGAGAGTGTTCATGTAGGACTTATTAAAGCAGAAAGATACGGCTTAGCACAAATGTACATTTTGGAAAAATGTTTATAATCTTTTGCTACATTACTCAGCAGTTGTTTCACGCCATGAACGACATATTATTCAACCAATGAAATTCTGCATTGAGTCGCAAACTGACCAATAGAAACACAAATTGGAGGATCCAGGAAGTTATCCGCTACTTTTCAGCAGTCACTCGCAGCTGTCCAGCTAAAGACTCTCAGGACACCTATTTACTCCAATAATCTCCGAAAGACGAAGCTTTAATAACGGTACGATGCATGTTTATGTCAATTTGATATATTGTTATGGATCAAACATATATTTAGTTTAAATATACACCTGCACATAAATGCACAGTCATCGTTGAACTGTATAAATGGCAGCTAATGCTAACGCACTGCAGTGTTTTAAAACAGGCGAAGCGATGTAAAAATGATCAAACCTTTAGCCCGATCAGATGGCGACAGTGTAACAGTTGTGGTACTATGTTACACCATCACAAAATATGTGATAGTTGAATTTTGTCCAAAATATACAAAAACGAAATGCTTTTAAAGCTAGCTGCTAACAAATACTGCTGTGTGTCCCACCTTGAACTGTTCATCATCTCTTCATATTGTTCGTTATGATGGCGAATAGATGTTTTTTTTTTTTTTTAAACACATTGATTTAATCTACTGTTTAAAGTTTAGGGCCACTTGGTAAAAAGGTTTTTCTTGACCTTTCAAAGCTTTGGTCTCAAGGAGTTTGCTTAAATTTTTGAAATAAGTTTTACAGACAGTTTCTTTTATTACGAACAATATATTTTATTCATTTATTTGTATTTGTTTATTATTATTTTATTTATCTATTTTTTATATTAAATTTTATTTATTGTAATTATTATTATTTATTATATATAAAATATTTGTGTTTATCTGTTTCTCCTGAGCAGTGAAGATGTCATCCGGAGCTCTGTTTCCCAGTCTGGTCTCCGGCTCCCGCAGCTCATCCAGTAAATATCTGGTTGAGTTCCGTGCCGGTAAGATGACACTGAAGGGCAGCACCGTGACCCCAGATAAGCGCAAGGGCTCCGTCTACATCCAGCAGACAGATGACTCCCTTATCCACTTCTGCTGGAAGGACCGAACCAGCGGGAACGTGGAGGATGTGAGTGACGATGATGATGAGTCAAACCCGTTTTGATTGTTTACTTTGCACAAACATTCACATTTCACCATCTTTATGTTTGCAGGATCTGATCATATTCCCAGATGACTGCGAGTTCAAGAGAGTGAACCAGTGTACCACAGGACGTGTTTATGTGCTAAAGTTTAAGGCTGGATCTAAAAGGCTGTTCTTTTGGATGCAGGTGAGTGAAAAACTATACACAGTTGAGCTTTAGAGTCACTTTATGCATTGCTATATACCGTATCTCGTGTTTAAAGGAACCCAAAACGGACAAAGATGAGGAATATTGTCGCAAAGTGAATGAGTACCTAAATAACCCGCCCATGCCCGGAGCTCTGGGTAGTGGTGGCGGTGGCAGCCATGAACTCTCTGGTGAGTTATTGAAGATGGCGACGCAATGTTGACATAAGAAAATTAGCCAGTACTCATCTCTTTTTATTATTTCCGCCAAGGAGAAGGTGGCCTGCAAAGCCTTTTGGGTAATATGAGCCACAATCAACTCATGCAGCTGATTGGACCGACAGGACTGGGTGGGCTTGGTGAGTTATTCTTAAGATCCCATGATATGATTTGAACTTTATTTCACAAGTGTACAAAATACAACTTAATATAATATCAATTTAAAAGTGTCAAATAAAGATATTGGCCAAACGAATCATTTTGTGCACCCCATGTCCTTGTTAATGTGTGTTGTAGGAGGGCTCGGTGCTCTAGCTGGTCCAGGTCTGGCGAGTCTCTTAGGCAGCGGAGGCCCAGCTACCAGCAGCTCAACCTCAAGGTATGTTTTTCAATTGATGACCATATGAAAGAACTATATTGATGCAATTTATGGATGAGACCTAAAGATTTGTATTAACTCGACAGCTCCCGTAGCCAATCGGCTGCTGCCACTCCCTCCTCTGGATCTGCGGCTCGAGTCAGCTCCACTCAGGCACCCACAACACCTGTTACTCCTGCTGCTACCTCCACCGGTTCACCCACGGTGACCCCCACCACCCCTGCAGCCCAGACTCCCTCCGTGCCTGCAGGTGCTCCCTCCAGCTCACAGCCCATTCAGCTGAGTGACCTCCAGAGCATTTTGGCCACCATGAATGTGCCCGCCACGGCCGCAGAGGGTCAGGGAGGTGAGAGATTGCACATTTTTTTGGAAATCGGGGAATGACGTTGGAGAAATAATTTTAGGGAAACACAAAAACCATAATTGAGGTTCCTAAATGAGCTCAACCAAAAAATATTGGCTTCATAAATGGGAATTAATTAAAAGACTTTAACAAATTACTAATGATTTTAGACACATACATCTTAAATCAGTTTAGTTATTGTAGAGTGAACTCAAGAATAACACACTTTTGGTTCAGTTTCCTAAAAATCTGTTTTGAAATCCAATTTTACAAACTCAGTAGTCTTTGCATATTGATTTCTTATTGAATGAAATTCTTAAAATTGTGCTAACGCCCCTTTTATAAAAATGTCAGTGTAACTCATGATGTATATTTACTTCATATTTTATCACTTAAAATAATTTGATCTTAGTTGTGGGTCATTGTGTTACAGGCTTCATTTTAAAAGATTTAAAGGTGCGTTTTTTAACTTTTATGAGGATCTCTTGACAGAAATGCAATATAATATACATAACTATATTATTAGTGGTGCATAAAGACCTAACATAATGAACTGTATTGTTTTAATTACCTTTGTATGAGCCGTTTTTATCTACATACACCGCGGGTCTCCTTACATTGAAGTCGCCACCAAGTTTCTACAGTAGCCCTAAACGGACAAACCGCTCTAGAGAGCGCATTTCGTCACTACGTTGTCTCAGACGACGACGATATGTTTGTCCTGTGGCAGCTACTGTAGCTTCTCTATGCGTTTCGAAAGGAAGGGGTGAGCTATCGACTGAGCCGTTGGTTGCAATTCACAGTCTCACAGCTAGATGCCGCTAAAAAATCCACACAGAGGACCTTTAATAGTGCTAGTAAAGTTGAAAATCGTCTGATGTCCTCTGCCGTGTCCATGTTCGCTCACTTCTCTGTCCTTCAATATCTTGTTTCTCTATAGTGGACTTAGCGAGCGTATTGACACCTGATGTCATGGCTCCTATTTTGGCCAATCCTGAAGTCCAGCAGAGACTTTTGCCTTACCTGCCGTCAGGAGAATCACTGCCACAAAGTGCAGAAGAAATCCAGAACACATTGACCTCTCCACAGTTTCAACAGGTCACACACACGCCATCCAAACAATTCTTTGTATATAATCCATATGTTCCTCTCTTTTATAAACCTGTGGTTTGTGTGTGTGTGCAGGCGATGAGTATGTTCAGCAGCGCACTGGCCTCTGGTCAGCTCGGCCCTCTCATGAATCAGTTCGGCCTGCCGTCTGAAGCCGTTGACGCTGCTAATAAAGGAGGTAAACTTGCAGGCTCGACTAGTTGACATTAGGGCTGCAACCAACGATTATTTTCTACGGCTGTAACGATTAATCGTGCAAATGCGCGTTTTCTCAGTGAATTAATTTGAATGAATTACAGTGAAATCCCAGCACACCCAAAAGCCAGAAGGCGCTCTCATGCAGAAGTAGCATTACAAACACTATTCCAGGAAATTTCTATAAGAATATTTATATAGCCGTTCTTCAGATTATTTCAGGTATTTTAATGATAATAAAGAATATTTTGAATGATTTAGTTTAATGACGTGCATTTTTTTAAACGAACGACTCAGACTCATAATGATTTTAGATTGATTAGGACTGAACGCACAAGCTGCACATGAAACACAGAATTGCAGCCTTGCAATTCAGAATCAATTTTAGACAGGTCTTTTTAACTCTTTCCCCGCCATTGACGAGATATCTCGTCAATTAAGAGAAAACGCTTCCCCGCCAATGACGAGATTTTCCGTCTTTCCGCAATACCGCTATTATCCACCAGGTGGATTAAAACCGGAACTTTTTAAACTCGGAAGTATTGCCCTATGGCAAGCTGCTGCATGTCCGTGTCTGTTTTAAAGATCGCTCTGAATGGGATCTCTATGAAAAGTCCGTCACAAAAATGGAATTATCTCTGCTTTTTGCTCAAAATGTGGTGTTTTTGCAAAAACCTACCCATATTCAAAAGCTGATTGCAAAAGAACCACTAAAGGTAGGATGAAACGTTTTTTTTTGTTTGAAAGTAGAGGGTCTGTTCTTTCATTTGGTATATTGTATGTTAATATATTTAAAGAAGAACATTTTCTGGAAGGCACTAAACTTAAATTTGAAAATCATGAAAAACGCTGGCGCTGGCTGGCAACTTTTTTTAAAAACGCTAGCGGTGAAAGAGTTAATGGGACACCTGATTTATCGTTACAGCCGATTAACGGGCAAATCTTTTTTTTTTTTATTAATCGACTAATCTGATAAAAACCTAAATATTTATTCAATTAGATTTTTCACTTATAGCTAAATAAGGCACTAATTTAGGGTATTTACGTGTAGAAGTGTACTTATAACTCTTTCCCTGCCAGTGTTTTAAAAAAAAAAAAACATTTTTATGATTTTCACAAAAGTTTAATGTCTTCCAGAAAATGTTCTTCAGTAAATATATAAACATACAATATATCAGATAAAAAGAACTTTTTGCTCTGCTTTCAAACAAACAAAAAAGTTTCATCCTACCTTTATTTGTTCTCTTATCATCTCTTAAATATGGGTAGGTTTCTTTAAAAATCTAATTTTGAGGAAAAGCTGAGATAATTGCATTTTTGTGAAGGACTTTTGATAGAGATCAGATTCAGAGCGATGATCAAAACATACACAGAGTTTGAACTGGTTGCCCTAAGGGACTACTTCCGGCTTTTATAAGTTGGGAAGGAGTGCAACTTGGTGGATAATATCGGCAATACGGATTGCTGAAAAACTCGTCATTGGCAGAGAAGCGTTTTCTCTTAATGGCGGGGAAAGAGTTAAAAGTGCAAAAGCCACTCACTACTACAAAGATTTACTAATATAATCTTTTTCATATTTTAAGCCTTAAATAAAAAATTGGTGCAGCGTTTTAAATAGTAAAACATCTTTAAATGTCAAAATAATAAAACAATGCTTATTAAGTCTTCAGGAATGTGATGGCACAAATTAATAAACTCGTTTTAATTTTCAACGACCTTGATGAGTATTAATATTATTTGTTAATAACAAAATAAATAAGCTACATTGTTGCGTTATTTCAGTAATAAAACCTTGATTTCCTTCATACTTCGGTCTTTACTTTAAAACAGATGCTTAGTTTGTGGTTTATTACTATTTTATAAACCCACAGCAATTAAACAAATACAAACTCACTTATATTAAAGGACAAAATTAAATCTTTATTTACCAGCTTTCTTTTGCTTCTGTCATTGTCTTGTCAGGGTTGCCAGATTTGCGTAACAAAACCAACCCAATGGCCATTTAAAACTAATCCAAAAGCATCTCAATGGCTATACGCATCCCGATATGCTTTGAGCTCAAATAAAGATGCATAAAATGTTTCGCTAATAATTTTACTTTAAACTTTTAAAGTAATCATATGCCAATATGAGGTAGTAAAAATATTCTTAATATTTAATACAATTATTTTAATTTTGCTCTCTCTGTCAACATAATCAAATGGAAAGACAAATGTGGATTGTTGGGGGGGTTAGATTGTCATGTACTTGGGGGGCCCACGGAAATAGGTTGGGAACCATGGAAATAGGTTGGGAACCACTACTATATAAAGTAGTGTTATATGTAAAGCAGTGTGTCACACAAGACGATGTCAACAACAAATATTTGTTTTTATTTCTGGCGTTGTCATTGTAACTCGGATGTTTATGATGTCATTTCTTTTAATGTGTAGATGTGGAGGCTTTTGCTAAGGCCATGGAGGGCAGTGATACAAAGACGGATGATAACGGTGATTCGAAAGACAAGAAGGATGATGATGAGGACATGAGCTTGGATTAAAATGACCTTTCTCTGCAAAACAGATTTCCTCTTGCGCTCTCTCTCTCTCTCTGATATGAGTCAGTTATAACGTTCTAGTCTGAGATGTATGCCTGTAATCACTGATCTAGTTAACTGTTTTGTATGTCTAAAAAGTTACGCTATTAAATAACTGACTGAGCCATTTCTGTCTGTGTGATGGGTCAAATTAAAATCATGCAAACATAATGTAAGGAATTGTTTATTGTCAATACAATAGCTATAGTTGAAGGGAATGAGAGAAAATGACAAAAGAGTTTTAACTCCAGTGATTATTTTTTTTTTTTTAGATAATAAAATATAAAGGTGCCATACAGTAAATGAGGTATCTCAGAGTATCACATCCAAAGTAAACTGAACTCCAGTGTTTTTAAAAGTACCATAAAACTCATTTCATGGTGAATGGTCACAGTTAATATCCAGATGAGCAAATTGATTCATGATTGTATCTAGGGAATGTTTTCAATCTGGTACAATATCAGCTTCAGTATTCATATGAAGCCCTGCTTACAGCTTTAAACAGATATATTTATTTAATCAGTGGCTTCTCTGCACTTACAGTGCTCATTTTGAATAAAAAACTTGCATATATGGGTGTCATGATAAATAAATATCTTAAGTTAAACTGTAACGTAAACCCACCACCTTCTGATCTGATAGTGTCAGTGTGTTTAATGGGTAATGTAGTTGTGGACTATGAGACGGGGCAGCCTTGAGTCCCCACGGCTCCAGACACCGAAAGAGGTTTTGAGAGCGTGATGTCCCTGTTATTCAATTTGACCTTCCTCACACATCCATGGAAAGACGAAAGATCAGACGGAAGACCTGGAACTACGATAGTACCTAAACACACACACACACAAAAAAACACATTAGAGCCACACTTGGGAAATAAAGATGATTGCTTTAACAGTGATGTGTTGTAAAGAATATAAAGGTAACTTTGAGAATAAAGTTTTTTTTGACATAGGACTGTAAGTCTCATTGGATAAAATGCCAAATGTGAATGTATCTTTAATGCTCTCTGACATTCGCTATTAATCAAATGAAAGAAATAAAAGACTCATACCTGGTACACCCCCGAGATAGACGGTCTCTTTGCCTCCATTAGATCGGTTTAGTTTTGGACCGACTCCATGTTCACTCGATGCATCCACATGCAACTGGATTACATTACTCTTCTTCACAACTAAAACAAAATCAAAGTGAGACATTATAACAAAGCTGCACTAGTTTCGTGTCAACTTATAGGCGGAGTTTCGTGGTTGTGCTTGGGGGCAGCTACTGGCAAACAGTAGTGCTGTGTTCAAAATATCGATACGACGATACATCGTCATGGACGCCTGACGATGCACGCATCGATACAGCACCTTCAGTATCGATTCGGATGTACTTTTGAAAGTGCTTTTTAAAAAACATAAGTTAAGTACTAACTCTGGGATTTTAAATATTTCTAATAGCTAATAAATGAATGGCAAAAACACAACTGTTACAACACTGCTTATTCAATGTACAATAAACAAATAATAATAATAATGTTACTAAATTCTTAACAAAAATGTAATTCGAAATAGTCTTGTATCGTGATGCGCATCGTATCGGGACCCTTGTATCGGGATACGTATCGTATCGGGGAATTGTTGGCGATACACAGCCCTAGCAAACAGTGTACAAATCTCCACCCATCATCATCATATTTGGCCACTACTGTACTCTACATCTCAGATTGCCTAATGCTTAATAAATTATAAAAGGTTTCATTTTTGTGTGAATTATAATTTTAATGGGATAGTTCACCCAAAATGAAAATAATGTAATTAATGACTCACCCTCATGTCGTTCCAAACTCGTAAGACCTCAGTTCATCTCCAAAACACAGTTTAAGATGTTTTAGATTTAGTCCGAGAGCTTTCATTGAAAATCTATGTACGGTATACTGTCCATGTCCAGAAAGGTAATAAAACATCATCAAAGTAGTCCATGTGACATCAGTGGGTCAGTTAGAATGTGTTGAAGCATCAAAAATACATTTTGGTCCAAAAAAAAAAATAATTACGACTTTATTCAGCATTGTCTTCTCTTCCGCATCTGTTGTGAAGCGCATGCGCGAACCTAAATCAAGTGACTGCAGTGACGCGGCTGACGTGTTATCTGGTGCGCCCCAGCTGTTTTTTTTGTGCCCCCGGGCTTTGTTTACAGTCTGAGGGAGACGCACGCTCTTAAGTTTGAAAAAACTTTGCAAACATGTCTGAGGACAAAACGTCATCTGCGTCACTGCAGTCACGTGACTTTAGTCTCGCGCATGCGCGTCACAACAGATGCAGAAGAGAAGACAATGCTGAATAAAGTCATAATTTTTGTTATTTTTTGACCAAAATGTATTTTCAATGCTTTAACACATTCACAAGTGCATGCGCGAGACTAAAGTCATGTGACTGCAGTGACGCGGCTGACGTGTTATCTGGTGCGCCGCAGCAATTTTTTTCTGTGCACCCGGGCTTTGTTTACAGTCTGAGGGAGACGCACGCTCTTAAGTTTGAAAAAACTTTGCAAACATGTCTGAGGACAAAACGTCATCTGTACAAAACGTCATCTGTGTCACTGCAGTCACGTGACTTTAGTCTCGCGCATGCGCGTCACAACAGATGCAGAAGAGAAGACAATGCTGAATAAAGTCATCATTTTTGTTATTTTTTGACCAAAATGTATTTTCAATGCTTTAACACATTCAAAAGTGCATGCGTGAGACTAAAGTCATGTGACTGCAGTGACGCGGCTGACGTGTTATCTGGTGCGCCGCAGCAATTTTTTCTGTGCACCCGGGCTTTGTTTACAGGCTGAGGGAGACGCACGCTCTTAAGTTTGAAAAAACTTTGCAAACATGTCTGAGGACAAAACGTCATCTGTGTCACTGCAGTCACGTGACTTTAGTCTCGCGCATGCGCGTCACAACAGACGCAGAAGAAAAGACTATGCTGAATAAAGTCGTAATATATGTTATTTTTGGACCAAAATGTATTTTCAATGCTTTAACACATTCACAAGTGCATGCGTGAGACTAAAGTCATGTGACTGCAGTGACGCGGCTGACGTGTTATCTGGTGCGCCGCAGCAATTTTTTCTGTGCACCCGGGCTTTGTTTACAGGCTGAGGGAGACGCACGCTCTTAAGTTTGAAAAAAATTTGCAAACATGTCTGAGAATAACACATCATCCACATCACTGCAGTCACGTGACTTTAGTCTCGCGCATGCGCGTCACAACAGACGCAGAAGAGAAGACTATGCTGAATAAAGTCGTTTTTTTTTTTTTTTGGACCAAAATGTATTTTCGATGCTTTAACACATTCACAAGTGCATGCGCGAGACTAAAGTCATGTGACTGCAGTGACGTGGCTGACGTGTTATCTGGTGCGCCCAAGCTGTTTTTTTTGTGCCCCCGGGCTTTGTTTACAGGTTGAGGGAGACGCACGCTCTTAAGTTTGAAAAAACTTTGCAAACATGTCTGAGGACAAAACGTCATCTGCGTCACTGCAGTCACGTGACTTTAGTCTTGCGCATGCGCGTCACAACAGATGCAGAAGAGAAGACTATGCTGAATAAAGTCGTAATATATGTTATTTTTGGACCAAAATTTATTTTCAATGCTTTAACACATTCACAAGTGCATGCGTGAGACTAAAGTCATGTGACTGCAGTGACGCGGCTGACGTGTTATCTGGTGCGCCGCAGCAATTTTTTCTGTGCACCCGGGCTTTGTTTACAGTCTGAGGGAGACGCACGCTCTTAAGTTTGAAAAAACTTTGCAAACATGTCTGAGGACAAAACGTCATCTGCGTCACTGCAGTCACGTGACTTTAGTCTTGCGCATGCGCGTCACAACAGATGCAGAAGAAAAGACTATGCTGAATAAAGTCGTAATATATGTTATTTTTGGACCAAAATGTATTTTCGATGCTTTAACACATTCACAAGTGCATGCGCGAGACTAAAGTCATGTGACTGCAGTGACGCAGCTGACGTGTTATCTGGTGCGCCCCAGCTGTTTTTTCTGTGCACCCGGGCTTCGTTTACAGGCTGAGGGAGACGCACGCTCTTAAGTTTGAAAAAACTTTGCAAACATGTCTGAGGATAAAACATCATCTGCGTCACGCAGTCAGGTGACTTTAGTCTCGCGCGTGCACGTCACAACAGACGCAGAAGAGAAGACAATGCTGAATAAAGTCATAATTTTTGGACCAAAATGTATTTTCGATGCTTTAACACATTCACACGTGCATGCGCGAGACTAAAGTCATGTGACTGCAGTGACGCGGCTGACGTGTTATCTGGTGCGCCCCAGCTGTGTTTTCTGTGCACCTGGGCTTTGTTTACAGTCTGAGGGAGACGCACGCTCTTAAGTTTGAAAAAACTTTGCAAACATGTCTGAGGACAAAACGTCATCTGCGTCACTGCAGTCACGTGACTTTAGTCTTGCGCATGCGCGTCACAACAGATGCAGAAGAGAAGACTATGCTGAATAAAGTCGTAATATATGTTATTTTTGGACCAAAATGTATTTTCGATGCTTTAACACATTCACAAGTGCATGCGCGAGACTAAAGTCATGTGACTGCAGTGACGCGGCTGACGTGTTATCTGGTGCGCCCCAGCTGTTTTTTTGTGCCCCCGGGCTTTGTTTACAGGCTGAGGGAGACGCACGCTCTTAAGTTTGAAAAAACTTTGCAAACATGTCTGAGGACAAAACGTCATCTGTACAAAACGTCATCTGTGTCACTGCAGTCACGTGACTTTAGTCTCGCGCATGCGCGTCACAACAGATGCAGAAGAGAAGACAATGCTGAATAAAGTCATCATTTTTGTTATTTTTTGACCAAAATGTATTTTCAATGCTTTAACACATTCACAAGTGCATGCGTGAGACTAAAGTCATGTGACTGCAGTGACGCGGCTGACGTGTTATCTGGTGCGCCGCAGCAATTTTTTCTGTGCACCCGGGCTTTGTTTACAGGCTGAGGGAGACGCACGCTCTTAAGTTTGAAAAAAATCCTTTGCAAACATGTCTGAGAATAACACGTCATCCACATCACTGCAGTCACATGACTTTAGTCTCGCGCATGCGCGTCACAACAGACACGGAAGAGAAGGCAATGCTGAATAAAGTCGTAATTTTTGTTATTTTTGGACCAAAATGTATTTTCGATGCTTCAACACATTTTAACTGACCCACTGATGTCACATGGACTACTTTGATGATGTTTTTATTACCTTTCTGGACATGGACAGTATACCATACGTAGATTTTCAATGAAGGGTCAACAAGCTCTCGGACTAAATCTAAAACATCTTAAACTGGGTTCTGAAGATGAACGGAGGTCTAACGAGTTTGGAACCACATGAGGGTGAGTCATTAATGACATTTTTTTAATTTTTGGATGAATTATATCTTTAAATCAGTATTTATATGGAAATTGTTTTAAATAAATGTCATAATGTAAACATGTTGAAGATCATGATGACTCACTTGCTAAACTGTGCCAAACTCCATCACAGATGGACTCTTCTGGTCTGAGATTCA
Organism: Paramisgurnus dabryanus; assembly: GCF_030506205.2. Taxonomy (NCBI): domain Eukaryota; kingdom Metazoa; phylum Chordata; class Actinopteri; order Cypriniformes; family Cobitidae; genus Paramisgurnus; species Paramisgurnus dabryanus. The sequence goes on from NC_133357.1 coordinate 20,803,096, forward strand.
CTGAAAACTCTCCACTTCCACTGTTCACTAACACGGTCACCTGCATGTGTGAGAAATAACATCAGCAAATACAAATCACCTCATGTCAGAAACAATCCAGATGTACATAAACCAACAGTAAATCTCATTTAACGCTGATGTTTGTATGTGATTGATTGATTGTATGTGTGGTTGCGTCACCTGGCCCTGATCGAGGTAAACACTCAGCTGTTGACTCTTCTTGGCTCCGGCGTGCAGCAGGAGGCCAGAATCAGAAACGGGCCGAACCTCCAAAAGGATCTCCAGATCTTGAGCCAACACCAGTGACTCGTCTATCATAAATATGCGGAGAATGAAATGAAATCGTATCTCTTAAAAACTAGCTTTCTTATATCTACATTGGTATTTTTCTATAAACTTGACTCACCAATGATCAGATGTCCTCCCTGACTGGAGAAGTAAACACCGGGCTGAAGGGGTTGTTGGTAGCAGGGTATCACTCCTATACTGTGAGACGGCCTCTGAAGCGCCACCTCATTCAGTTTCACATCCTTCACACAGCCAATAAAACCAGGCTGAAAGAGACAGAGAACGATATAACAAATTGTGCCTTTGATCTCCAGAAAATATACAAACAGTAATAAAAAATGTTTATTAATAGTAAAAAGCAGCACACTAACTAGCTGTAGTGTAAATAATCCAGTGTTTACCGTAGCTGCAGTGTGGTCTGAAGGAAGTCCACCGATGTAAAGCGGACCTCCAAATATGTTTCTTCCTCCACCTGGTGCTCTCTTATTTTGAACGTCGATTCCATCCACCGTCAGAGACGCCCGATCGTCTTCCACTTTCACGAACACCTGCACAATTTCATTGTAAAAAATGAGAGGAATAAGAAGAATGAATAAGAGTTTGTGTCAAAAAGCACAGTCACATACGAACCGTGTGCCACAGGGCGTCGTTGTATTTCTTCTTGCTGCGTATGGTGGTCTTCCTCTTTCCTCCGTTCACCAGCAGCATCAGGTTGCCGTCATGCAGAGACAGCGTCATGGTTCTCTGGTTCTTCCCTCCGGCGACGTGGAAGATCATCCCACTCGAAGAGTTCACACGCATGCTGAGAGAGATGTGAGGCCTGCGCAAAACAGATTCATCATCTTGATTAAAATAAATGTCGGGAATGTTTAAGGCCAGAAAAATTGGTGCATATCGAACCTTAGGGGCTGATAGAGTTACATTTAAACATCTGTGCTATTATTCAATGTTAACCAGTAACTAATGCATAATAGCACAGTAATGTATTTTTCTGTCGTTAAGACATTTACACAAAATCTGCCTTGAAATCTGCATAAAGTTCAATTGAAAAGTTGCACTCTTAAAGGTCCACTGTGTAGATGTTTAGCAGCACCTAGTGGTGAGATTGTGAATTGCAACCAGCAGCTCGAAACACATAGAGAAGCTACGGTAGCCGCAACAGGACAACCATATCATCATCTAAGACAAAGTTTTGACAAAACGTTTCTACAGAACAGTTTGTCCGTTTATTTACTGTAGAAACATGACGGAGACTTCCATGTAAGGAGACCCGTGATGTATGGAGATAAAAAAAATGACTCATTGTAAGGTAATAACAACAATACAGTTCAATATGTAAGGTCTTTATACACCACTGCTAATATAATTATGTATATTATATTGCATTTCTGTCAAGAGATCCTTCTAAAAGTTACACAATGCACTTTTAAACCTTGACAGTTTTAAAAAGTATTATCTATTTGCACACACACAATTTTTAAGGCTGAAAATGTTTGTATGCATTTATAAAAAAAAATAAAAGAGTGAAATACTCACGATTTGCTAAAAGCCTGAGGGAGATCATCGAAACGCAGGTGGCTGTGGGAGGAGCCACTGAAATGGAGGGCGTCGGCCTCCTCGACAGACATCTCAGGCTGGCAGGAACCCTGTGCCATACGACTTCTTGAAACTGCTTTAAGCTTCTGTTTAATCACACATTTATCAATAAAACATTAATCATATATGAAAATGAATAAAAAAAAATAAAAATCGGTAACACTTTACTTGAAGGGGTGTTCATAATCATTCATGACATGACACTTAAAGGAGTGTCATGAACATAAAGGAGATTAATTACACTTTGATCGACAACGTCATTTGTTCAAATAATGTCATTTTTAATGCAAAGATGACATTGTTTGAGAGGTCTTTGTCATGACAACTTCACATAAACCAATACAACACAACTGACCACTTTTTACCAGCGATACAAATTGAATTTGTCATTTAAATGTCATTAAGTGTTAATACTCTTTCAAATAGTTTCATAACAGTGTCATGAATGTTTTTCAGTTCATAATGTTTTTTTATTTCCTCATGTGTTTAAAAAATAAAATCAATCATCCAATAATGATAATAATAATAATAATTTTTGAAATGTATAAAAATTGATAAAATTATATTTTATTGCATTTGGACACAGATTCACCTAAAATTGAATAAAAACAGTACAATAATAGGTTAAGCCATGCAGTGTTGGGTCCATATAGCTGCAAAAACTGTTAATTACATTAAATTAATGAATTAAATGTTTTTTTTTGTTGTTGTTTCTTCTATGGCCTCTGTGTAAGGATGAACAAGTTCTGTTAGTTGTCAGTTTTTTATGTATTGTGCACATACATAAAGTTAAGTATAATCTTTTGACGTGTCCGATGCATTTTGTGAAGGTATTTAAAATGATTTGACAGAGTATTAACACTTTATGACATTTTAATTACAAGTTCAATTTGTACCAATGCAGTTGAGGTCAAGAAAACTATTTGTGATGCTGTTATAAAACTATTTAACAGAGTATTAACACTAAATGACATTTTGATGACAGTTTAATGTAATGTAAACCCATAAACCTAGGTAGTTGCTTAAGTTTGATCATTATTCTGCTATGTATGTTTATGACAAATTTATGACAAGTTATGATGAGGCGCAATGATATTAATAGAAAATCGCAACTTTTAATTTTCTGTGGGTCTTAGTACACGATGTAACTACAGAAGAGTCAAGTTTTAAATAAGAAAAATATAGGAACTCTTTGGTTATTTTTTTAGCGCGATGCTAATGGTCTAATCAGATTCAATGGATTATGCTAAGCTATGCTAAAAGTGATATCGCCAGACCCGGAGATCAGCTGAATGCATTCCAAAACGGTAAAAATCAAATGTTTCACTCTAGGGGAGCTGGAAAATGAGCATATTTTTAAAAAAGTGAAGTGTCCTTTTAAGTAAACAAAAGGTCAGTTTAGATTTTACAAAATGTTAATGACAGTACCTTTGTGCTCTTTTTCCGTGGAGTGTCTATAATCTCCAGTGGCTTTGACGATGCCGGACACTGAAATGCGTAACTTTTACTGTCCTTAGCTTTTATCAGATCCTCCACGTTCTGCATATCAACCGTTCTACAAAACACAAATAAATGATAACAACATGTCCATCATTCACGCATATTTACTCAACAACCAAAATATTTTTCTTTTATGATACATTATGAATCCCTCACCTCTTTATGAAGAAGTTGCTGATGCAGCCGGTGATGTTGGGGATGTCGCTTGATTCAGGAAGCCCACCCACATAAGTCATATCAGGCTGCAGCGCCGCCCTGCTGGTTACTCTGCTGTCACCACCGGTCTCTTCACCAGACTCAAGCACATCGTCTATATAAATGCGCAACCTAAACAAAGCAAAGGATTTTCACAACCCTGTACAATAATACCATTTTTATTTGTAATACATTGGTTTAATGATCTAAACATACCCATCTGGTTTGCTGTAAAAGGCTACATAGTGACTGTTGGCATCATTGTAGGTCTTCTGTGACCGGACCTCTTTTTTGCCATTGTTAATAACTACATGACCCTTGTCTAAGAGAACCTGACACACAGCGCTCTGAGGACAGAAAACACAATAAATCAAAATGTAAATCAGGAATCGCATCATTTCAAGTATGTATAACTACGAGTTTGTACCTGGCCTTGATGATAAAACATGAGCCCGTCCTGGTGCTCTGTTCTGAAGCCGACACCGGCATAAAAATTGTCTTGGATATCCGGTACATCAGCCAGTTGTAATCCCAGATAACCATCACCGGTGAAATGAGCCTCACGAGTTAACTGAAGCGCACACACAGTTTTTTAAATTGATAATATGTGATGCATTATCCATCATTCACTTTCATTATTAAAGAGGAGGAGTATGAAGATGGTGGGGTGTTGCGTGTTCTCACCAGGAGATCTTCGGGGCAACCGTAGCTGATTCCTGCGCTCTTCATGATCTTGATCTGAACGAAGCTTTGAAGAGCCTTGATGTGCCTGAGACAGCCCTTTATGGAGCCACCGTTAGGGAAAATACTCCTCAGCCTGTAATGTCACACACAAATAGGTTTTACACAAACTGTGAAATTCACAGCTTTCTGCTGGATGACTTCTCATTGGCTTTTTTAAATCCTTACCCCTCTGGCATCTCATCATCAGGCACTCCACCCAGGAAGTAGCGGCCTGGGAAGATAAGTTCTTCGCTTGTTAGGGTGTAGATGATGACACGATCTATCCTCACTACCATTTTTTGTTTTCTTTGAAGGTAGACATTCATCTGAAACCAACCCACAAGAGAAAGTTAAAATAAGTAAGACTACACAGGACTGTTAGAGAATGGGTCTCATTCACTAAGCATTCGTACTAACACATTTTTTTTGCATGAAATGTGCGTATGGACCTTTTCATGAGTAAACAAAAACATTCATACTAAAATTTTGTACAACTTATACCACATGTACGCAATAATAAAATACTATGTTATAATTTTAATGTATATAATAATTTTGATATATTGTACTTACATTATTATATTTTCTATATTATATATTATATACATTATCTATATTATTATATATATTATAATAATTTTTACACATAAAAAAAGATTGGCCCAAAGACAATCCTTTACACTTTGTTTTCTCACTTTTTTAAATATCTATAAAAGTGTTTGCTAAATGGCTAAATGTGAACATAAGGTAAATGTCATATACACATACACATACACACACACACACACAGACATACACACACATACATATGCACACACACACACACACACACACACACACACACACACACACACACACACACACACACACACACACACAGATGTTGGTGTATGTGGTTTACGGGGACATCTCCATAGACACAATGCATTTTATACTGTCCAAACTGTTATATTCTATTCCCCTTACCTACCCCAATCCCTAACCCCAATGTCACAAAAACCTGTTGCCAGTCTTTAATCTATGAAAAACTACCATTTAGTATGTTTTTTTAGCTTTTCCGTTTATGAGGACACTCTTTGTGTCCCGGTAAACCACCTTTATAGCATAATAAACATGTCATTATACACTATTCATGTCCTCGTAAACCACATAGACCAACCCACACACACACATATGTACATTTAGATTTAATCTAGTGCTGGGAAAACGAATAATCACGATTAATTGCATACAAAATAAAAGTGAGTTTTTGCATATGTGTGTGTACCGTGTACATTTAAAAAATTGTTTATATATAAAATATAAATAAATAAAACACATATAATACACATGTAAATGTTTCTTCAATACATACATTAATGTGTGTGTGTGTGTGTGTGTGTGTGTGTGTGTGTGTGTGTATTTATATATACATAATAAATACACACAGCACACACACATATATTATACAAAAACTCACGTTTATTTTGTATGCGATTAATCGCGATTAATCATTTGCCCAGCATTCATTTATTTACATTTTTATTTTTCTGTCCACACCAGATGAGATGCAACTACATCAAACAAAAATCACAGCCAATCAGAAGCGTTTGTAGGCGGAGCTTTCTTCACAAGCATGTGCAGTGGCAGACTCTCACAGAGCTTTAAAGGAATAGTCTACTCCTTTTCAATATTAAACTATGTTATTACCTTAACTAAGAATTGTTGATACATCCCTCTATCATCTGTGTGCGTGCACGTAAGCGCTGGAGCGCGCTGCGACACTTCAATAGCATTTAGCTTAGCCCCATTCATTCAATGGTACCAATTGTCTCGCCTGAAATGTCCGCTCCCATTATGAGAGGGAGGGTGTTACTGCGCCGAGTCGAAGTACTCCCATAAGTGCTATTACGCCATAAAATATAGTTCCTCTTTTAAATCCGCTTAGAAAAGCGCTACGTTTTATTTTGTACCACCAAACTTGCTCGTATAACTACTCGTCTTAAATAGGAAAAACGTTGATGTGTTTGATCACTTCTAACTTTATCTCTGAGTGGTGCCATTGAATGAATGGGGCTAAGCTAAATGCTATCGAAATGCCGCAGCGCGCCCCAGCGCTTACGTGCACGCACACAGATGATAGAGGGATGTATCAACTCTTCTTAGTTAAGGGTATAACATATTTTAATATTGAAAATGAGTAGACTATTCCTTTAATATTCAGGATGCGCAGAACTTCCAAAAAATGAGATCTCTGTGTGGGCGGAGCTTTCTAAAATAGCATCAACTGTCGCTCTTTGAACAATGCAAAACTCTAAGTAAGATTAACTCTTTCCCCGCCAGCGTTTACAAAAAGTATTTATGATTTTCACAAAAGAACATTTTCTTCTTTAAATATATAAACATACAATATCTCAAATGAAAGAACAGACCCTCAGCTTTTAAACAAACAAAAAAAAACTTCTATCCTATCTTCATTTGTTTTATAAATTGAATGATAGCGCCACCTAGTGGATAATAGCAAAAAATACATTGCCGTAATTACTCATCATTGGCAGGAAAGCATTTGATCTTATTGAAGAGATAACACGTCAAGAAGGGGAAAGAGTTAAAAAACAGTTTATCATGTGAAGTGTCACATCTGGTTGGGACACAGTGCGATGTACAATTTAGTTTTAATTGAAGTATATTAAAACACATTTTGCAAGTATTCAAACACTGGGAAAGTATTAGAATAGAGAGTGGTTTACTCACAAATTTCGACTGAGTGTTTCCAATTGCTATTTTAGATGAATCCATCTCTTTTAAAGGCTCTAGTGCCAGTGTTCCATTAACATTAAAGAAGACTTTGAGAAGACCTTCATGAATGGCAATGCACACATACTTATCCTGAGAAGAAATCCACAGGGATGAAAAGCATTAATACATGATCATAACTGTCTGAATGTCATAAATCCTTTGAAAGTGATGTAAGCGCCTCACCCCATTGAGGAACAACATGAGAATTCCGTTTTGTGAGACGAGTTTGACCTGCTGCTCAAACCTCTGCGTGTCGGTGCTCGGCACATTGAACAAAACTTCAACGTAACCCGAGCCATCGAAATACACACCGTCAACAACCCAATCTGGTGTGTTTACTGGCCTTTTCCTGTTTTAATACAAGAAGAGAAGTAATAAGAACAATAAATGCCCGGACACTCACTACTCCAGCCCATATTCACACATACCTGGTTATGTTTTAGGAAAATGAGTTGGAAAGGATAAAATACATTGAAAAGTGACTAATATTTCACAAAATACTATGATGGAAAAGGCCACTAGGGAAGACCAAAATATACTGACTATAATGACACAGATACAGTACTGGGGCCGGATTCACAAAACATTCTTAAGAAGAAAAATTTTCTTAACTGCCATTTTTATCTTAAATTCAAGCTTAAGAAAAAAGTTAAGAATATTTTGAATTCTCAAAAAAGCTGCTTAAGAACGTTCTTATTTTTTTCCTTAAGAATGTTCTTAAGAAAAAACTTAAGAAGAATTTCAATTCTCGAAAAATAAACTGTCTTAAATAACATCTTAAAGTTAGGATAACCTTACAGTAGTCTTAAATCTCAAAATGTAAGATGTTTTATAAGTTAATGTGATTGTTTTAAATGTGACATGTTGTATTTTGTAGTCTGAAATGGCAATCTAATCAGTTTACTTCACATAGATTCGTTTAAAGAGGAATTCCACACTCATATAATGAAGTTTAATGGCTTACTCAGTAATATGTCATGAAACACAAATAAGTATTAGTGTTATTAATATTACCAAACATTTAACTTCCTCCGTAATAGCCTACATTTATTGTGAAATTACTTAACAGCTAAAAGTCGCTCTAAGCGGGAGGCGAACCGGTAATCGCTCCGTCATGTGAGTCGAGGGCTCCGAAACGGCGGGCACGCTTCACCCTCCGCGTCCGTCTCTTGACGCGTGAGCGCGGGTCGCGGGAGACGAAAGGCGTGGGCACGGAGAGTGAAGCACGCACACTCAGAGCGCTCGACCCGCATGACAGACCGATTGGGACATTTTGGAATTATATTTACGCACCGCACCGCCTTAATACTGTAGCTGGCCTCTATTACAACAGCGACATCCTGTAGTAGTCTAAATGCATCACTCGTTTGTATCGCGTTAATGATCGCAAGGTAACGTTAGTCAAAAGATTAATGGATAAGTGTATTGTTACCTCATTAGCAGGGTATCTTAATTTAAAAGCTTGCCATTTTATTCTTAAGACACAAATTTAAGATATTCTTAAGAAAAAAATTGAGTACTTCTTAAGAAATGTTTGAGAATTGCACTTAGGAACATTCTTACGCACTTCTTATAATTTATCTTAAGAACTTTCTTATTTTTTGTCTTAAGAATGTTTTCGTGAATCCGGCCCCTGGTCTTTAATACAACAGATGACAGATGGTTAATATAAGTGTCATTTAGATCGCCTCTCACCTTGAACAAGGCAGGTCAATTGTGGTGTTCAATTCAAACGTCTGATCGAAGTTATAGAGACTGATGAGCTTCTGGTTCAGACTCAGCAACTCAACGCAACCTTTGAAGAAGTTCGATGTCGTAGCATTCAGAATCTCTGGAGGCTGTGCGTGTGAAAGAGAAGAGGAAAAATTTATATTTGCATAGATGGACGTACAAACTAGGAGTTGCTATAGAGTTTCTAAAGGTGCGTTCACACCAGAAGCTAATGTAATTATTTACGTGACTAAATTATATTACAAGTTAAAGGAATAGTCTACCCTGTTGCCATAATAAACTATGTTATTACCTCAACTTAGACGAATTAATACATATCTATCTTTTTTCAATGCGTGCACTGTACAGCGTGTTGTGAATGTGTTAGCATTTAGCCTAGCCCCATTCATTCCTATGGTACCAAACAGGGAAGCCACCAAACACTTCTGTGTTGTCCCTATTTAAAGACTGTTACATGAGGAGTTATACCAGTAAGTATGGTGCCACAAAATAAAACTTTTTTTGGTACCATAGGAATGAATGGGGCTAGGCTAAATGCTAACACATTCACAACACGCTGTACAGTGCACGCATTGAAAAAAGATAGGTATGTATTAATTCGTGTAGGTTGAGGTAATAACATAGTTTAATATGGCAAAAGGGTAGACTATTCCTTTAATGCAAAGACACGAATAGACGCAGGATAGCGCAATTGCCGTGAACATACTATATTCGTACCAAAGTCGTGTCTTCCGCACAAGATCAATGCCGGTCAGTGGCGGCCGGTGACTTCTTTTTCGAGGTCGCTCGATGCAAAGTTCGTCACAACATGTATGCAGCCCGTCATGTGTGTGATTTTTAGTTTAAAATATGTGTTCTGCGCGTCGAGTGATCCTGTGTGCATCACGTGTCTTGTCAAAATAAGTGCTAAAGGGTTTATGATAAAAGAGACGCTCGCGTTTGCCAGATACTCGCATAATCTCATGCGTAATCATACGTGTTATTTTGACAAAACACATGATGCACATGGTTAACATGATGCAATAAACACATATTTTGAAAACATAAGCAACACACATGACACCCCGAACACATATTTTGAATTTGCGTCCCTCGGAGCAGTCACTGATGCCAGTCAATGAAGAGTGAATCTAGAGTGAATAGCGCAATACGTTTTTTCGCTATAGAAAAAATAGACTTAGTTATAGTCTTATCGGATGCACATGTGCTGGTTCTGGTCTATTGTTGTTGATTCTTTGTGAAAGTTACCGGAAGTTCACGTTTCACAAAAGTTGTGTGTTTATGTTGTTAATGATGAAACTGTCTATAAGGGGGCGTGTACACCAAGGCACACACTTATGTTTTCAAATTTTTCCAATGGAAGCGTCATGCTTTGCACTTTTTTCATGTTCAGAGTTGAAAATGTTAAACTTTGGGTGAAACGCTCAGCTCGTCAATGTCACTTTTCACTCAGCCGTCCAATCACAGTGGAAGGGGGCGGGACAAATACCACAACAAAAAACTGTTTTCAGCCGCATCTAAACGCTTTGGTGTACACGACCCCTAAGGATATTAATGGTTACCGTGAATATCCTGTCTGGTCCTTAAAGATCGCCTGAGGTCAGGGAATTTTTGCCGGTTTAACATCATACTTGAAAATACTTGAGGTTTGTAGCACAAATATTCAAATCTAAAACTGCAATAATAAGAGTCATGCCTGTCGTACACTCTTTAATTGTTGAATAAAAATAAATGACTTACATTAAAGGTGCTGGGGTAACCGCCGACATAAAATACAGTCTCCTCGGCCGGGAGGTTAAGTAAGCCATATTCACCTCCTGCGTTCAAGCTTGCCTTTGTTATTTTTGTGCCTTCTGAATCAGTGGCCATTGCCATCTGACCGTACTGGAGAGTCCTGCAAACACAAAATAAATAGTGTGAATATTTAAAAAAATAAAAACAAGGGATAATGCAAAGTGTGTATCTTACCTCTCTAGGACGAGATGGTTAAAGTAATCCATGTTCACACTCATGTCCATTAAAACATTAGCTGTATCTCCTCCCACGTTAAAGTACCAGCGCAGCTTTGCACCTTCCAGCATCATTGCCATATAATCTTTAGTAGACTACAGTACACACATAAAGTACAATAACACAAGGGGTTAATATTTGTATTTATATTTCAATATATAAATGTTTATTGAGCTTAACTTACGTCTTTATTGCCGAGATAGAAGACAAACTGGGGTTTGTCGGGTTCGGCCTGCCGGCGTCTGCGGTTCGGACGAGGGAGCTTGACGTACATTTGTAGATTTGAATATCCTGCCAGATCAGCCACATTACTGGGCGTCCTCACCTGTACTCCAGATTTACCATTAAACTGCATGGAAACGCCCACCTGATGGGGAAAAACAACAACTCTACGGTTACCTCTACAAATTCATTGTTTGTGTGTTATTTGTAAACTATGTTGTCTATTGTTAACAGTCAAAACCCATGACCATTATTGCTAACATGGTGCTCGCTCATAGCTCAGGAGACTTCATGGAGTGCACATTATTTATTTAAACATCAACTTTCTTTTAAAGGTCCACTGTGTAGGATTTTAGTGGCATCTAGTGGTGAGACTGTGAAATGCAACCAACGGCTCAGTCCACAGCTCGCCCCTCCCCTTCGAAACGCATAGAGAAGCTACGGTAGCTACCACAGGACACAACATAATCGTCTGAAACAACATAGTGATATTAAGGATATAACTACACAACAAATGGACTTGTAGAGGAGCTGTACCTTGTTGGCGGCATTGCGAGCCTGCTCGATGAGCTGTCGGATCCTCTGGATGCTGTCTGAGATGTTGGACGGCTGAAGTGTGGTGTTTTGCAGACGGTCCAGCTTCTTCATGAGCTTTGGAAGAGTGTCGCTCAGGGCCGTCACTGCAGAAATGCACAAAACCCAGTGAGAAAGGACAAAAAAGTTGCACGCTGGTGCACAAATACGCAACCGCATGAACACGCACCTGATGCGTTGGCGTCATTTAGTGCCTTGTTGATATCATCGTTGGTTGCGTTAGAATCTCCATATTGCTTCTGCCATTCCTCTAGCTGTTTCTTTAATGGAGCCAGCGTGTCGGTGACGTTAGTTGCCGTGTTGTTAGCCTGCTCCACTGCGCTCTTAGCGTCTGCGATGTTCTTCGCTATGTCGTCTGCGACACATCAAATCAGGATTTAAAATCACATCAAAGCAGGGTTTCGCTTTAAAGGCAGGGTGCATGATTTTTCAAAAACACTTTGGAAAAGGGAGTCGGGCCGAGTACCAAAACAAACTTGTAGCCAATCAGCAGTAAGGGGCGTGTCTACTAACCAACATCATTGGCTGGGTTGCGTATGTCTGGGGCGGGTCTATCAAAAGAAGGTCCAGATTCTATTGGGGAAGTGGCGTGTTTGTTTTGGTGATTTCAAATGTCAACATGGCTTTCAGACATCATGCACCCGCCTTTAATGACACTAGACTTTCAATAGTGACCTGAAATTTAAAATCTGATTACATAAGACTTTAAGTTTTTAATATGGATATTTTTCTTACAAAATCAGGCCCTTAGCAGGCCTTTATTAACCCATTGGAGCTGCGTGGATTACTTCTGTAAAGGATGGATGCAGTTTATGGACTTCAAAATCAGAAGCACCATTTACTACCCTTATAAAGCTTGGAAGAGCCAGGACATTTTCTAATATAACTCTGATTGTGTTTGTCTTAAAGATGACAGTCATATACATCTCGAATGGCTTGAGGATGAATAAATCAGATTAATTTTTGGATTAACTATCCCTTTAAATGTCTCAAGGCAAACAATTCGTAAATGTTGGCTCTAGACACGTACAGATGTATTTGGCAAGGCTAAATGCATGGTTGCATGATTACGGCAATGACAGAGACTTTGAGCTCTGACCTCGGCTGATGTTGAGGTTGTCTTTGATCTTCTTCAGGTCTTCGAGCAGCTTGTCTTTCTTATTCACAGCCTTCCTCAAATTCTTCTTTATGGAATCCACGAGGGGCTTCAGACCTGTCGAGTCAATTTCAAACATCATCGATTCATGTATAATTCAGGTGGTGATTTTGAGAACAGCTTGTTCTGATTCTTTTACCTTCACTGATGTTCTTTTGCTCCTCTGCATTTGTCAGAAGATCAGTACTCTGGTTCTTCATTGAAGCAGCGGTTTGGGCCAGATCGCTGTCATTTATTTTCTGGATCAAGTAGAGAAATAATAATAATGCCTTGAATTACAGACATTTATAGAAGTGAATGAAATGTCAGTGCATGTGTTTATTTTTGAAGCTTTATGATGATTAATAAAAGTGGTACAGTACATTAAAGCAACACTAAAGAGTTATTGCTCTTTGCTCCCCCTACAGGTTAGACGCGTAATTGTTCATTAGCACTGTCGTAAATACTGCAGCATAGCTGGCTCTGATTGGATTGTAGGTCTGCCGTAAAGCAAGTTTTTGTAGTTTTCACTCGAACTACAGGACCACTACCCGACGGTTGGAAACTTCTTTAGTGCGGTTTTGGCCGAAAGAGCCATTCACCCTGTTTTGAGTGGATGAACCACTGAAACTCTTTGGTGTTGCTTTAAAGGGCACATATTATGACAATTTGTACAAGATGTAATATAAATCTCAGGCAGGGTTTCCCGCAGCACTTTGCAGTTCAGGCGGGCCGCCTAAGCAGGAAAACCCTACCGCCTTAACTATGTCGTCCAAAAAAATTCGCTGCACAAAAGGCCGTCAAATGCATCTCGAAGAATAGAGCGGACGCGCTTCACACGGCTGAAATGAGATAAAGACGTGGTCCGTTCTGTCTGGAGGATAGCCAGTTGATAAAACGTGTGTCCATGAGAACTGTAAGTGTACTTATGTTTTTGAGGTTATTTAAGTCTGTTATTGTATTAGTCTATAGTTCTTGCAAATTTAAAGTAAGTTAGCTGGTGATTTTGTTGTTTGAGCAACCTGCTAGCTAGGTTGCATGTGCCGGTTGATTCGATATAATTGTTGAGCAATTCCACTTTATTTATGTGCATTAATTCCATGCTACAGTAGTTTCATTCCTTCAAGATAATGTAATTAACAGTGGGAAATAATACGTTTTTACAATTTTTGTGCTATCTATCATCATTCACCAGACGTACTACAACATCTGCTTCAGTTTGTGTTTATTAACCCTTCAGTTCCCTTTCAGTCGGTCACTACGACGTCACGTCGTGACCGACGAATTGGGAACTCGCTTAGAGAGACCAATCTGCTTCGTATACTACTAAAACGCCAATGAACTTGGCATTGAGATATTTGCATAATGCTGGCGCCGCCCCGACAGGTGCCTTTATAAGCAGCAGGTGCAAATAGGGAAATTAGCTTTTTCGCTTCGAAAGCCGGCTTTATCTGCTACTGAGAAGCTACTTTACTCTGTTGGGATTTGATTGCTGAAGTTGGTTGAACTAGCAGTATCACAGCGGACGCTTCGCTTATTCCACGGCTCTACATCTGTTTATTGTTTTGAGTTTAGTGTGTGCGTTGCCTTCCTGTGCGCTCATCAACTAAGCATCTGAGTGAATTTCCCTAAAAGAGTGATACGAGAGAGCTTTGTGCCTTGTTAAAGGCAGCCACTCTCTCGTATATGCGGAGATCAGCGTCCTTTTCAGGATAGCTTTTCGCCGTGCGATCTTGGATGCGAGAAGTGTAAGGGTTCCAGTGACGGTCACGAGCGCTGTCTTCGTGCTCAGGCATCGAGCACTCCGGGGCTGCGTTCGTGGAGAGTTTCTGTTCTCTCTGTGAGAGCATAAACCTCTTGGATTGCGGAGACGACTGTCGTTTCTACGGGAACGCTGTCCGCGCCTTTGCAGTGCTGACGCCGCCATGGTGCGGCTGTCAAGCGCTCGCAGGGCGCCCTTCGCGTCACTACGCTGAGTAGGACGGAGGATGCGTCCTCCACCTACCGGCCTTCTCATCCTCAGCCGGTTGAGGCTCCGGTGGAGACTGCAGAGTCGTGTTCTACGATGTCTGCCGAATCCATTGGACCTCCTTCTGGTCCCGTCACTTCTGCAGCATCAGAGGGGTGTCCATTTTTCCTCCGAGGCAGAGTCGTTCCGGAGATGGCGGCCGTGCCCGCGAGCGGCGGAGACGGTAGAGTTGGAAAGGTTAACCCCTCTCCGCCCGAACCGTCCCGCCCACATGATTGGTACTTCGGAGCTGCTCGGGCCTCTCGGTCCTCTCCTCCTGTGCCTTTCTTTCCCGACGGCACGAAGAGCTGACGTGATTTGCGGCCGTCCGGCCGTTCAGCTTCACCCCTCACCTCCCTCACCAACGGAGCCGCTAAGGGCGGGGACCCTTTCAGTGGAGCGGGATGCGTTCCTGGAGGGACCACCCAACCCTTCCCTCCCGTGTTTGTAGACAGTTGTCCGGTCACGGACGCTGCCCATCAGGCATGCCGGAGAGGCGGCTTCGGCCCTGCACGCAATAACGTTGCTGCAGGCTCACAAGGATTTACGAGGGAGCCCGCGACCTTCAGTCGTGCGATGTCCACCACAGTGGTTCAAGATCGCCACCTTTGGCTGTGTCTGGCTGACATGACGGACGCAGACGAGAACAACTTGAATGCTCCTGTCTCATAGACCGGCCTCTTCGGCGAGCCAGGGGAGTCGTACAGCTCCGCTGCGCAGACTGAGGCGATCTCCTAGGTCATGCCCCGGCGGAAGAGAGCTGCCCTTGGTCCACCACGCCGGCTCCTCAGTCTGCCTCTCGCCGTCGGCGTCCTGCGGCGACCACCTCCGTTCCCCTCCTCGGACCCCATCTCGGCAGCGCAGGGGAACCGGTCGTCAGCAGCTCGCCCCGCCCGCTTAGCCGCTTCCCGTGAAATTCGGGAGTTTAAGTGGCCAGTGAAGGGCGACCCGGATTGGCAGAGGATCACTCTTCAGGAGATGGAGCTCCTTCCCCCGATAGAGGGTCGGGTGGAAAATACTTGGTTTGCATATGTTCCACCGGCTGTTCGGCCGGTACCCACTTAACCACACATAAGAGTGCATTCCTCTTCCCTCTCTAGGTCTCCGGAGGATCGAGAGAGCCGTGAGCGGGTACACACCAGCTCCCCTACCTCTCCTCTATCGCCAGCGGGTGACCTGAGGAGTCCGAGCTCTCCGCTGAGGAGACCGGACCACCAGCACCCTCATCGGAGTCTGCGCTCTCCGTAGAGGAGACCAGACGACCGTTACCCTCAGCGGGCTCAGGTCAGTGTCACACACACATACTGTAGATGTTTATGCTGTCACAGCAGACGCACCGGCAGTCCCACCTGTCTCGCTTCGCTGCCCCACCGCGGGTACTTCGGTAGTGTCGTTATTTCTCCTCGTACGGTGCCTGGGTGCTTGGCTTCAGTTCCCAGCCCGTTTCGTTGGGTTTTACGCACGATCCGCCTCGGTTACGAATCCGGCACACCCCAAAATTCGGGCTTTCGTTTCACTGTAGTGAAAGCGTCCGATGCACATGTACTGCGTGCAAAAATCGATATCCTGTTGGCGAAGGATGTTCGAGCCGGTCCCTCTTACCGAGATGATGATGATAGGGTTTTTCCAGCCTTTATCTCATAGTACCCAAGATACGCGGCGGGTTACGATCGATTTGATTTACGCACCGGCTCTACGAAGGTGTTCTTTTTGGATGATAACGCCGAGGCTCGTATTTCAATATTCAGATCGGTTTGCAGCCTTAGACCTGTAAGACATGTACTTATGTGTCCATCTCCCCTCGCTTTAGACCGTTTTTTCGCTCTGCGTCGTGGGGTGGGCATATTAATACTAAGTACACCATTCGAGCTGTCTCTCTCTCTCTCCGTGTCTCCATGTGTAGTCACGGCATTAAAATGTCAGAGAGAGAGCGTTGTTCGCATTCTGCTTTTTTCTATAGCCCGTTCTTGGCAGACGTGCGCGAACACAGAGAGTTAATGCTTCGGCATCTCGCTCGTTTAAGTCTTCAGGTCGACTGGGAAAGAGCAACTTTGCCCCGTGCAGAGGATCCTTTTTCTCAGTATGGAAAAAAGACTCGATCGACTAATTGGCGTGTTTAATAAGAGCGCGCAACCAGTCAGTTCTGACTTGCCTTGGTTTAATTCGAGGGAAGTACGCGGTCCCTCTGAAACAATTTCAGAAGCTCCTGGACATATGACAGCATGCTGCGGCTGTGACGCCGCCCGAGCTGCTTCATATGAGACCGCTTCAGCATTGGCTTACGATCGAGTCTCGAGGAGAGCGTGGCACACCGACATACACCGTGTAAACATTGCACCTGCGTGTCATTTAAATTTTTCCCTGTGGTAGACCCGGCATTTCCGATAGAAGATATGCCCCTGAGGGGTCTCCTGGCATTCTGTATATTGCAATGCCCTCAGCACGGGATGATCAGCCACGTATGACGGGCTTGCAGTCTCAGGGGTGTGCATAGCACCCCAACTGCCGCGAGCGGTGCGCTGTATATCTGGGACTTGTACGCTCCGCTATGGAGATGCGAGGGAAGGATGTATTAGCCGACACCAATAACATTGCGACTGTTGCGTTATTTACCGTTAAGGCGGTTTTGCGCTCTCGTCACCTGTCGCATCTCGCTCGTCATCTCCTCCTTTGGAGTCAGAAGCATCTGAGGTCCCTTCGTGCCATTTACATCCCGGGTTCGCTCAATACAGCGGCAGACGCGCTTCCCGAGCTGCGCCCCCGGCGAATGGCGACTCCACCTCCAGACGGTCCAGCTAATTTGGAAGAAGTTCGGTTGTGCGTAGATAGATCTGTTTGCGTCGCCGGACGATACCCACTGTCGCCTATTTTATTCACTAACCGAGGGCAGCCTCGGCGTGGATGCGTTGGCACACAGCTGGCCGCGGGGGGTGCGTAAATACGCATTCCTTCCAGTGAGCTTTATTGCGCAGACACTGTGCAAAGTCAGGCAGGACGAGGAGAGCCTTTTATTAGTCGCCCCGTACTGGATTGGTTTTCAGAGTTAATGCTCCTCGCGACAGCCCCTCCCTGACGATTTCCCCTGAGGAAAGACTTTCTTTCTCAAGGAAGGGGCACATTATGGCACCCGCGCCCCGACCTGTGGGATTTCCATGTATGGTCGTTGAGCGCGCGCAAGGTTTAGGTGATTTATCGCAAGCGGTATCTAACACCATCGACGCGGTTCGAGCACCGTCCACAAGACGGGCTTACGCGCTTAAAGAAACCTTTTTCGTCACCCGGTGCTCTTCGCAACGCGAGGACCCCAGAGAATGCCCATTAACATTGTGCTTTTATATCGTTAACATAGGTTAGATGGTAGGCTGTCCCTCCGCCATTAAAGTTGATATCGCCGCTATTTCTGCTCATCACTCTCTTATCAACGGCAGATCAGTTGGCCAGCATGATTTAATTATTACATTTTAAGAGGCGCTCGCAGGCTAAACCCCTCGCGCCCTCCCTCTTTCCTCCTGAGACCTGTCCATGGTGCTGAAGCCTTCAGGTCTCCCTTTTGAGCCTTTGCAGTTCTACGAGTCTGATGTTTTTATCAATGAAAACTCTGACCCTGATAGCATTGGCCTCCATGAAGAGAGTAGGGGATTTACATGCATTCTCTGTTGACGATTCGTGCTTTTAGTTTGGTTCTGCTGTCTCACTGAGACCCAGACCAGGCTACGTGCCCAAAGTTCCCACCACTCCCTTCAGAGATAAGGTGGTGAGCTTGCAAGCGCTGCCCCCGGAGGACGCAGACCCAACCATGGCTTTGTTGTGCCCCGTACGCGCACTGCGACTCTACGTGGATCGCACGCAAAGCCTCAGGACCTCAGACCAGCTCTTTGTTTGTTATGGTGGCCAGCAGAAAGGGAAAGCTGTCACTAAGCAGAGGATGTCTCATTGGATAGTTGATACTATCGCCCTGACTTATCTTCAGGGTATTCCTTGCCCCTTTAATTTGAGAGCGCACTCCACACGGAGTGTTGCCTCATCTTGGGCTTTAGCTCGTGGTTCCTCGCTAACAGACATCTGTAGAGCTGCTGGTTGGGCGACACCTAATACGTTCACTAGATTTTACAGTGTTCGTATCGAGCCTGTATCCTCTCGTGTTCTTTCCTCACCAGGGGGAGCACGGAGAGCAGTCTCGCAGGTCGGCTTGCAGCCTCCAACTGATGCTTCATAACTGTGTCAGTATGGAAGGCCTTCAGAACAAAAATGCGTAATGGTTTGAATTGTTCTTCCTCCGCTGCCTTGGCAGCCTTTGTTGCGGAGCATTGGCTGTCAGCCTTTCACTAGCTGTATCCTCGCGAACCTACGTGTCTGGCTCGGGCTCCACATTGTGTCCCACCGGGTTCCTTTGTGAGTATTTTTCCGTGGGGTTAATCCTACCAGCCCACGTTTCCCTTAGCAGAGCACTGCTTTGCTTACACAGCCACGGCTGTCTTTATTCCTCAACTACGGTTGACTTCGCCCACCATTAGCCCTTAAGACGGGCGGTGGCTTCCGCAGCGTTCCTATCCCGCTCAGGTAGGGCGCTTCCCAGTCGCTGGCACTTCTGTGGGGTTAAAGGAACATCTAGTGCCCGGCCTTCTGCCTTAAAACCTACCTCCTCCTCCTTAAGTGGAACCGGAGGGCTTTTACGCAGTCACTGGAAGAGGTCAGCCCCTAGTGGCGTTTTGGTAGGGATTCCCAATTCGTCGGTCACGACGTGACGTCGTAGTGACCGACTGAAAGGGAACGTCTCGGTTACGGATGTAACCCTCGTTCCCTGAAGGAGGGAACGGAGACGTCACGTCCCGTCGCCACAGGTGCTGCCACCTGCTGTTTATCGGCCGGTCTCATTTTCCCGGCTTTCTCAGCGAAAAGAAGCTAATTTCCCTATTTGCACCTGCTGCTTATAAAGGCACCTGGCGGGGCGGCGCCAGCATTATGCAAATATCTCAATGCCAAGTTCATTGGCGTTTTAGTAGTATACGAAGCAGATTGGTCTCTCTAAGCGAGTTCCCAATTCGTCGGTCACGACGTGACGTCTCCGTTCCCTCCTTCAGGGAACGAGGGTTACATCCGTAACCGAGACGTTTCACTTCATCACACAGCTATTCCCGTTAGAGGTATCTGTTAAAAACATTTAATTCATTAATAATCTAGTATGTGTTCATTTTCTGTCATAGTTTCTTCAAAATTAAGATTTATTTGAGTTTGTTTAATAAAAATATTTTCATTTTCATCATGACACGTAAGCCCCGCCCCTTTGGTTGCCAAGCCCCCCCCCTGCAGGAAACCCTGTCAGGTGTGCCTAGAACATGTCTGTGAAGCTTAAAATACCCCATAGATCATTTATTATAGCATGTCAAACCAGGCGCGGAGCTATTGGCAGATTGACAGCTGGCCCGCCCAATCAGAAATGTAAAAAAATACTACTCTGTATAGTTAGACATGGATACTACTTCATATGGTGTATTTTATCTATTGCATGTTATGTTAAAAACAGTAAAATTATAAGTAAGCCTGATAACTATTTAAAAACTATTATAAAGAAGTTGAATGTTGCGTTACATTATGGTTCTATAATGAGAAAAATATTCCCGAGCAGCTTTCAGCAATGATCACTTTGAGAACTTTTTTTGCAAGCAAGTGGAAAACGTATTTTGAATAACAACACGTTATCAATATGTCCTGCGCGCTTTCCTCTCAATAACATAAACACACAACAAATATGACAGCGGGGTAAAAAATAGAAAGAAAAGATCTGATCACAGTGATGTTGTTTGATATAGCCTACCAGCTCTCTAACTCAGCACTATAAGTCACGCCACGTTTATTGATACACTTTATACAATATAGCCTATTGCTTTTAAGCAACAAATAGCCTATCATAACAACCTATAAGCCTACTGTGTAATTGAGACATTAATTTAAGAAATGCATTAAAAGCAGAAAGACGTAGGCTGCGGAAATATAGTGGGTTCACTTCAATCCACCCCACAGACGTTCTTGGTTTGCTTCTTATTTATTAATCAAGGCAATTGTTTGATTAAACATTGATTAATATTAAGATACAATTTATACAAAACGAAATTCACTTTAAAGAAAGTCTTTCTACAAAACAAACCTATGCAGGGCTCGCAAAATCGCTACCCCGACGTCTACAAAAATGTATCTGCGCCCTGCCCGTCGGGCGGAGGAAAAATATTGTAATGTGTTTGCATTCTCTCAGATTTAGTTAGGTAATTATATTGTATGTAATTCGGTGTCATCTTGTTTGTCATTACTATCCCCACTAACAAGTGAAACTGTCAGGAAATGGAGTGAAAGCATAATTAAACCCATTATTCCTTTCGTGTTCACGTCTGATATGCGCGCTCCTCGGCTCCGTTCTTCACGAGTAGGCTACCCGCTTGCTCTTATGCTCATCAAAAAGTATATTAAATGTTTATTTTTTTGTCATTTCGTTTAACCTCAGAGTCAAACATTATTCTAGCAATTCCCTTTTTCTTTCTTTATTTAGTAAGTTAACTTAAATATGTGAGAACGAAAATAGATTTTTAGTGATTTGCATGAAGAGAATATGATGTTAGAAGCTTCATTTTTAGCATTTAGTAGCTTAATTTATTTAAACAGTTTTAATAGGCTATTTTAAAAAGTATTAGGTTTTTTGTGTTCATTTATATTTCTTGTCACTGTGTGCAGGTTCGTTTTTGTAGGCTATGACACCCCAATAATTTGTTTTTACCCAAAAGGCTTAATTAATTTCATGTTGCATTACTATTTAAAGTATATCAATAATGTCAAAAATGTGACGTGCAGTTCGGGTGTGTGTGTATGCTGTTTAAATTAATGTTCTCACCAATACGCTTGTGATTCCTGAAGTTTTGACAAATTTTATAGACTTTTTATAGTTTCTTATTCAAAAGTGACACCCATAGATTCAGGCCCACCCGGACTTAATCCATGCCCACCCATATGTCACGTTCTGCATCCGCCACTGTGTCAAACTGCCCCTATTTGGGTGGGATCAAAAAAATACTGTTTTCATGTGTGTACCTTTAAATGCAAATGATGCAATCACTCCCTTACCAACAGACAATGAACACTTTTGGTTAAAATTACATCTGATTCCTGTGAATACAGACTAAGACAATAGTATCTGTAGCCGCATTAGTGCTACAACGTGCTAACAAACACAATTAGAGGTAAAATTAACCAATCAGTCAGTGACCGTGGGCGGGGCTTTGTTAGTGTGACATCACATTAACAAGAGAATCAAAACAGCATGAGACTGCTTTGGTTTAATGGGGATTTTGTTCATTGTAGGATGGTTGTGTTCAAACACCTTGTAAAAGTGGATATTGCATAATATGGGCCCTGTAATGTGAGAAAGGGACAGCACTCACAGTTCAAGCTTCAAAATAGCGTTTAATCGCCCACAACGCTATTTTGAAGCTTGAACTGTGAGTGCTGTCCCTTTCTCACATTACATGACATTATTCACATTGAGGGATTCAGCACCCAGTTTAATTTACCCCAATATTAGTAAGTGTGAGCGTGTTGTTGCATAGAAGAATAATATGGGCCCTTTAATGGGGAAATTTGAGTGACAATGTGTTTGTTTGCCTGCACCTTCAGAGCCTCTGTTGCAGATTCATTGGCTTTCTTGGCCGCGACCTCAGCTTCCTGTACACTGTCTATAATGTTGGTGTATGCACGAGATGCATTCAGAGCTCGCTGGATGAATCCATCCTGGTTTGAGCCTGATATCAGACTGCACAAGAAAAAAATGGGATATGTTTAAAAACACATTCTACATTTTCTAAATGTCTCATTTGCATAACATTAAATTTGCATGAATTTGGCAAACGCTTTTATTCAAACACACTAATATTTATATATTTACATATATTCAGTTTTGCCTATGAATCAAACCCACAATCTTTTGTGCAGCTAATGCAATACTCTACCAACTGAGCTATTTATAAATACATATACATGAGTCAGTGACCATCTGCTAGCTAATATTATCATCATCTATTAAAAACTCCTCTTTATTCACACACACACCTGGAAAGATTCCTGGCCAGCTGGTCGAGCATTTCAGCATGTTTCTCTGCACTCTCCACCAGGAGGATTTTACTGGCAGATGGGGCGTACTTCTCCAACGTCTCATTCAGCTGCGTCCTCGCCCCATCCAGCTCAGCAGCCATATTCTCGTATTCCTGACAGACATCAGATAGGAAGTAGTGGTTACGCACGAGTGGAAGGGGGCGCTTAACAAGATCCGTGTGTGATAAGCAGTGATGTGACGTTTAATTTTTGCGTGTACCTCTTTAGAGTCCTTAAGCATTGAGAGCAGATCATTGACTTTGGTGACATCATCTTCTGCCATCTGTAACTGCTGCTCCACTTCCTTCTGCTTCTCCAGCAACTTATTGATTATTTTCTAGATGGTCAGACGTGTAAGAAAGAGAAACAACACCGACATGTTTGTAAAATTGTATCAAATGTTTGATTTTACTCATTGAAATGAATCTTTGATGTGATCTTACTCAGTCAATACATAAGATATCAAGGTTATATTTTCCTTTTTTCATTTTTTCACAGACTAAGTCACATTTGTGCAGATATCCGAGGTGTGCGTGTTACCTGAAGCTCATCCAGGCGTTTCTCATTATTCTTATTGTTCTCTGCAGTTTGTGTTGTCTGCTTGACCGCCTCATTGAGAGCATCTTTCAGGTCCATCAGTTGCTGGTTAAACTGTTTTAGTTTGTTTTTGACGTCCTTTGCCAGAGCCTCATTATTCAGTGTACGGTTGGCCATGTCTTTCTCCACACGATCTACCACTACAAGAGACAGAAATATTTTTTTTAACCTTTTTTTTTCCAGAAAGGTCCTTTGAAATATGGAGCAATATTTTCTTCCAGGGAGTCCTCAAAGGAGGTCCTAAATATCAGTCGTAAGACAACCATAAAAGACTATTTCTTTGTCCACAATTGCCTACATCAATTTGAATTGTCAGTTTGCAGAAAACATCATACAAAAATACGCAGTTGGTCTACTGCTTCAGCTGAGTTTTCGCAGTATGTACAGGATGGACAATCTTTTATCCCATGAGATACAGGAGCTTTACAGATCAGCTTTACAGATTCTTTCTGATAACGTACAGAAAAATTCGGAAGGAGGAGTTACGAACTGCGGGAGGAGTTACGATCTGCGGGAGGAGCAAGTCACGAGTCATGCAACACACTGAATAACTAATGATTCACTACATGTTTGTGTCGTTTATATCAGTGTTTCTCAATCCTGGTCCTCGAGGACCCCCTTCCAAAATGTTTTAGATGTCTTTTTAATTAACACACCTGATTTAACTCATTAGCTTTTAGGGAGACATTCTGTAAGGAGGCTGATGAGTTGGTTCAGGTGTTTTAAATAAGGAGACAGCTAAAACTTTCTGGAAGGGGGTCCTCGAGGACCAGGGTTGAGAAACACTGGTTTATATAATATGCACACAAATGCAAAATTCTACTGCTACTCCGGATAAACAAACTGTATTGTTTCCATAAGGCTGGCTTACTTCTCCTTACATCCAAAAACACACTTCTTCTTTAGTGCCATTGTTAAGTCTTGATATAAAATAAAGCTGTTGCGTGAAGTGATGCCTGTGAGTTTTAGTTTCCTCGGTTTTCGCTCTCCCGCTGATTGACGTGTGGCTGTGTTTTTTATAAAAAGATATGGCTTACCCCTGAATGTCAGCTGGACCCCTTATTTGAAAAAACAATTTGAAACTTGTACGAACCCTGGCTTCCAGAGCGGCCATATTGAGCGTTGCAGTGTCTCCTTATACAGTAGTAATAGTAGTATTCCTTATAGTAATCTTGTTATATCCCATATCTTTGGTAGTATCCCCAGAATGTATTCATACTGCACCCAAACATCCTATCTACAACATACTCTTTTAACAGTCAAGTAGTGCTAACTTCATTTAATTCAGAGTATAAACCATGGACACCAGGAAGGTCATGAAAACTTGTTTGCTTTTCCAATCTGAAAGTTTGAAGTACTCAAGGTTATACATTTCCCACTTATATATACATAAAATAGTCTGGGCATAGTAAACACTTGAGTCGATTCTGTAACTTACAGTTGTTGGCGTTGTCCAGTTCATTTTTTGCTAGTGTCTTCTGAAAGTCAAATGTTTTGAAGCGCATGTCTCTGAGCATCGACTCGACCTCATCTATCTTCCGAGCAAGTTCATAGTCATCCATTGTTTTGCTTTCATTCTGTGCTGTCAGGTTTACATGTTGTATAATGTCTGAAAAGATATGAAAATATATTGATCACTAAATAAAAGAAAAATGTGACTGGCACCAGATTTCTCCAGTACTTTATGGCTTTGTATACTGGGTTCATCTATACTACGAATACAAATAAATTCTGATTTAATGTTTATGTTTTTCTTTCTTCTTTAGGTCTATGTATGAAGTGTTATGTTGAATTGATTTATAGCATCTCTTTTAGCTTTAGATTGTAATTGTATTGTACCTTGCACATTTCCCATGATATTCTTGATAAAGCCGAGTAAGTCTTGTGCTCTGTTGTATGTTGAGTTGGTGCTGTCTACGACATCTGTTACCTTCTTTTGTGTAACTGAGGCCTATAACACAAACAAACATAGATGTGAGTTAATATAGTCACACACAAACTACTTTTTAAGTATAATTGTTATATTAGTGGCATTATAATGATCATTAAAAATATATTTCCTTACCTTGTCCTCTAACTTTTTAATGTCTGAATCAGTGAGTTGGAGGTCTACTTCAAGCATGTTGGCCCGATTTCTGCTCTCATCCAGAGTGCTGTTATAGTTTGCTATAGCATTCTGAAAGATGGATTTCTGGTTAGTGAAATATTGCACACAACAGTGTTACTCACTTGAGTGTTTTTGTGTCTGACAGGGAGAGAGAGAGAGAGAGAGAGAGAGAGAGAGAGAGAGAGAGAGAGAGAGAGAGAGAGAGAGAGAGAGAGAGAGAGAGAGAGAGAGAAACTTACAGCAATAGCCTCCATAGACACATTAAGTTGGTTTAACTGAGTCCAGGCGAAGGAGCTGGTGTTCAGATTGGTCGTCTGCTCGGTAACATTCTCAAAAAGCTGATTTATTTTGTCCAGATCAGCCAGCAGAACCATCACACAGTTGTCGCATGCTACAAAACAACACAAATCACCCATCATTCAATAATCCACAACAAGCACTGTAAAATCACTGGAGAGATTTATATTAACATTATGAGGATTAATAGAAAACACATCCACACTGTCTGTACATTAATAATGATAATAATTAACTAATATACCGTACAATTGAATGTTTAGTATACAACACAAGCCAAGGAACAAAGTGAAAGACAGAACATGTGAGTAAATCAGGGAATGAGTGAGTGAATGAATAATTGAATGAGTGAAAGATTGAATAAGTGAGTGAATCAGTGAATGAGTGACGGAGTCAATCAGTGAATTAGTAAGGGAATGAATGAATGAATCAGTGAATTAGTGAGAGTTAAATAAGTAAGTGAGTGAATCAGTGAATGAGTGAGGGAGTGAATGTGTGAGTTAATGAATCAGTGAATGAGTGTGGGATTGAATAAGTGAGGGAATGGGTGAGTCAGTGAATGAGGGAGTGAATGACAGAGGATGTGAATCGTTGAATTGGAGAGGGAGTGAATGATTGAGGGAGTGAATAAATCAGTGAATAAGTGAGAAATTGAATAAGTGAGTGAATCAGTGAATGAGTGTCCGAGTCAATCAGTGAATGAGTGAGGGAATGAATGAGTGAGTGAATGAATCAGTGAATTAGTGAGAGTTAAATAAGTAAGTGAGTGAATCAGTGACGGAGTCAATCAGTGAATAAGTGAGGGAATGAATGAATGAGTGAGTGAGTGAATGTATCAGTGAATTAGTGAGAGTTAAATAAGTAAGTGAGTGAATCAGCGAATGAGTGCTTGAGTGAATCAGTGAATGAGTGAGGGAGTGAATGTGTGAGTTAATGAATCAGTGAATGAGTGTGGGATTGAATAAATAAATCAGAGAATGAGTGTGGGATTGAATAAGTGAGGGATGGGTGAGTCAATGAATGAGTGATGGAATGAATGACAGAGGATGTGAATAAGTGAATTGGAGAGGGAGTGAATGAGTGAGTGAGTGAGTGAGTGAATAAATCAGTGAATAAGTGAGAAAATGAATTAGCGAATGAATCAGTGAATGAGTGAGAGTTAAATAAGTAAGTGAGTGAATCAGCGAATGAGTGTGGAGTGAATCAGTGAGGGAGTGAATGAGTGAGTAAATGAATCAGTGTATGAGTGAGAGAATGAATAAGAGAGAAAGAGAATCAGAAAATGAGTGAGGGAGTAAATAATTGAATGAGTGAGTAAATCAGAGAATGAGTAAGGGAGTGATTCTGTGAATGAGAAAATGCGGAATGAGTGAGTGAATCAGTGAATGAGTGAGGGATTAAATAAGTGAGTGAGTGAGTAAGGAAGTGAGTAAAACAGTTGAAAACATGAGTGAGGGAGTGAATCAGTGAATGAGCGAGGGATTAAGTGAGTGAATGAATGAATGAATGAATGAAACAGGGAATTAGTGAGGTACTGAATAAGTGAGGCGAATTAGTGAATGAGTGAGAGAGTGAATCAATGATTGATTTAGGGAATTAGTGAATCAGTGAATGAGTGAGGGAGTGAATCAGTGGATGAGTGGGCGAATCAGTGAATGAGTGAGGGAGTGAATGAAAGAGGATGTGAATAAGTGAATGACAGAGGGAGTGAATCAATGATTGATTTATGGAGTGAGTGCATCAGTATATGAGTGAGTGAATCAGTGAACGAGTAAGGGAGTGAATGAGTAAGTTATTATGTGAATAAGTGAGGAAGCAAATGACTGAGTGAAAAGTGAATCAGTCAGTGGATAGGTCCCGTTTGTGTGAGTGAGTGTACAGTATGAATGAATAAGTAGGTAAATGAGTTATGGATTTAATGAGTAAATAAGAGAGTAAGTGAATGCACAAGTAAATGAGTGTGTGAATATACAGTAAGTGGTGAAGCAATACTCACGTTCACAGTACATATCTGTCCCGTGTTGCACAGGGACACTGTGTCTGTCAACACACGTGTCACACTGTTTTCCTGTTAGACCTTCTCCACAGTGACACTCCCCTGTGCGAGGATCACAGCGACTGCCCTTACAATCACACTCTACAAAAACACACACAAAACAACAATAATACACTTGTGAATTTAGCAGAGTAATTACAATGTGGACCATTCACTGCCCATATTCTTATCAACATCGCTGCATAAAGAAAACTGGTATAGATGTCATTGTGCATGTGTGTGTTTGCACTTACTCTTGCAGCCATTAGGACCATAGTCCCAGTACCCTGGTGCACACTGACGGCAGTTTGGTCCATTAACTCCAGACTGACAGGAACACGATCCGCTGACAGGATCACACGGCTGAACCAGTGCCGCTGCCGCATCGCAATCACACTTTTGGCAGCCAGTGCACGAATCAAACCCGAACCCACCATTCTAAAGCAATCAACAGATATTACGATCAATACGTAAAGCTGCTACACATAGAAAACAATACATGAAGACAAAGCAGATAATCTCAAGTACCTCACAGCGGTCACACTGGGCACCTACAACACCAGGCTTACAGTGACACTGCCCGGTGTAAGGGTCACAATGCGCAGTGCCACAGGGGGAACAGTTGCATCCTGTGTAATGCAGTTCAGGGAAAAAAATAAGTCGCTAGAAACTTTAAAACTAAAATCTAGGTTGCAGAGTGCATTATATATTTAAATGTGCTTACTGGTACAGTTCTTAGCATTGAGAGCGTCACCATAGAAACCAGGGGCACAGATTTCACAGTGCACACCGGCAGTGTTGTGCATGCAGCTCTGACACTCTCCTGTCAAAGGATGGCAGTCGCTGAACAGCATGTTGGAGTCTGAGTTTCCATTGCAGTTGCATGGTTGGCACGTACTGCCAATCACCATAGGGTTTCCATAGTAGCCAGGTGCGCACCTGTATCAGATCGAAACATGATATTTCAAAAAAATTCGCTTTAATAATTTTCTAATTGACATTAATAAATATAAAATTACATTTGTACCTTTCACACTTGGATCCAGCATAACCAGGCATGCACAGACACTGCATAAGATTGCGCCTCTCCACACAGCGAATGGCAAAACTGACAAGATCATATAACATCTTTTAGTATAAGAACTTTTCAGGATCAGCTTATTTGACTTGTTTTCTAGTAGAAATTTCTAAACAGCCCCAATGAGATATACAGTAATGTGCAAACGTCTTAGGCCACCATGCTACCGATAGATTTGTTGTTTTTGCAATTGTATAGTGATTATATAATTATTGCTCAGTCTCTTTATTAGAATACAAACAGAAAATACAGGAAATGTGTATGTAATATTAAAAACTGTATAAAAGTATAAGCTGAAGTGTCAAGTATTTAGTTTAAACTCCCCTTCCACTTGAGCAATGGCAGGAGCAGGATCTCTTAAACCTAAATGAAATTTAATCCTAATTTCTAATTCTAATCGAATGACTTCAGGACTTAAATAAAGTATATATAAAATATAAATATAAATAATATATATTATTATAATATATATATATATATATATATATATATATATATAAAATATAAATATGGATGGGCATTAAAACTTTGCTAAAACAACAAAACTGGTGATGGTGGCCTAGGAATTTTGCACAGTACTGTAAATCTACATTTAATGGTTTATTAAAGAAGCAAAATTATGTAAGATAGTAAGAAAGTTTCAAGTAACTTTTAATAGATTTTTTTCTTTCCCAATTGCTTTTTTAATACCTTTTTTTTGGGGCATTTTTGATAGACAGTATGTAAGGAGACGACCAAAAAGTAAAGGGTGGAGAGTGGGGTACAGAATCGGCAAGAGAACCTCCGAGAGCCAAGATTCAAACTTGCCGAAAGTGTGTCTGCACCATATGTCAGAGCACTGCCCACTACACCATTGCCCCCGACACTTAATTGCTTTTTATCGGTTTTACATTTTTATATTTAGGTTTATATTTTTAAAAATGTAAAAATAGCCAATTGTGTAAGATAAAAAAGTACTATAAAACGTAAAAAATCTTTTCATACTGTTTATTCTATTATATTTATCTACACAATTTAGTTTCCTAAAGCTGCACTCTGTAACTTTTGCCTTTATATCGTCATCATTGTTTAATATATAAAATTGAAGTTTTCTTTATGTACTTGTCTTTATGTACTTTATGTAAGCAAATTATATTTGACAACCAGGATAACGTATAGTTATGGATTACATCTTTTAACTTGAAGTAAATTGAGAAACATACAAAATTTTTTGCAGTGGGTGTAGCATGCAATGCATGCTGGGATATCAGTATAGAAACAATTTCTCATTGAGGGTAAAGACAAAGAAGCTATAAGAAAAAGAATAGATGGACAAAAACTCAGAAACAGAAGATCACTGACTTGTTTGATGCCACCTGCATTGGGCAGGGACAGCTGGAGCAAGACACTGCATGCCCATCAATAGTGTTGTTGCCATGAAAGCCACCCTGGCACTTCTCACAATGATCTCCTGCAGTGTTGTGACGGCAATTCTGTGTGTAAAAAACATCTTGAATTGTTCTATGGTTTTAAAGGGACACTTCACTTTTTTTGAAAATATGCTAATTTTCCAGCTTCTCTAAAGTTAAACATTTGATTTTTACCGTTTTGAAAACCATTCAGCTGATCTCCGGGTCTGGTGGTACCACTTTTGGCATAGCTAAATCTGCAGCAGGCGTAGTGATGCTAATGGTCTAATAAGGTTCAATGGATTATGCTAAGCTATGCTAAAAGTGGTACCGCTAGACCCGGAGATCAGCTGAATGGGTTCCAAAACGGTTAAATTCAAATATTGAACTCTAGGGGAGCTGGAAAATGAGCATATTTTCAAAAAAAGTGAGTGTCCATTTAAGCACATGCCCTAACTAGACATTTAGTATGTATGCAGTTTTGCTCCAATATATATTTTTTGCATTTGGGAAATCTTTGCCATGATCTAAATTAAGATTCATAAAATTGTTTTCTTTTTCCATGACATTTAGTTAACAGTATGTTGATTTCTATCTGATTTGGTAAGCAGAACTCACCACGCATATACCCGATCCATCCAGGCACTCATCAGAGTGACCATTACAGTTGCAGGGAACACACTTTCCAAGAAACAGTCCTTTAGTGTCCCTGTAGTAGCCTGGAGCACATTTCTGACAGGAATCTCCCAGGTAGTTTCCTGGACAAAGACAAATTTCTACATTGTTGGCATGGCGACCGGAGGGCAGGTTTTCAGCCCCCTCCAGCACAGCGGCACGCAGCGACACCGACTGGGCAGATTGAGAATGAAGCGCTCTGATCTGCAGGGACTCCAGGGCCACCAAAACCATCATCAGCTCCTCACGGGACACAGAGTTACCCGTCTGAGCATGCCTGAAGCTCTCCTGCAATGACAGACAGGATGCTGAAATTATAAGCATTGAGTGCTTGTGGAAGCGTTAGGTCTTCATGTACAGACATGTATAGAATCCTGAACAAACAGTACTTTAACAGGGTGGTCTTCAAGAAAAAAGTCGAAGGAACAATAGATGCTTTGAATATCTCCGCTTGTGGATAGATAGTGTATGATGTTGTTTTTGTGGCATGTGGTTATCTCCTCACCTCAACCAGATGGACAATTCCTTCATGGGGATCTTCAGGGGAGGGATATTCCCTCTCCATATACACCACAGTCATCTGATTTCCCTGTACACACACATACAC
The DNA here is from genome assembly GCF_030506205.2 of Paramisgurnus dabryanus. Lineage (NCBI taxonomy): Eukaryota > Metazoa > Chordata > Actinopteri > Cypriniformes > Cobitidae > Paramisgurnus > Paramisgurnus dabryanus. Next base: position 20,834,793 of record NC_133357.1, read on the forward strand.
ACATTAACTTTCATTATGCATCTAAAGGAACATATTGTTGACGTTAACTGTGTTTATTTATCTATACATTTTATAAAGAATATACATATTTTAGAGAATCACTGTTTTCTGTCTGACTATCTCTCTACATGTCTGTCTGTCTATCTACCTGTCTGTCTGTCTGTCTATCTATCTATCTACATGTCTGTCTGTTTACCTGTCTGTCTGTCTGTCTATCTATCTATCTATCTATCTATCTATCTATCTATCTATCTATCTATCTATCTATCTATCTATCTATCTATCTATCTATCTATCTATCTATCTATCTATCTATCTATCTATCTATCTATCTATCTATCTATCTATCTATCTACCTACCTACCTACCTACCTACCTACCTACCTACCTACCTACCTACCTACCTACCTACCTACCTACCTACCTACCTACCTACCTACCTACCTACCTACCTGTCTGTCTGTCTATCTATCTGTTTACCTGTCTGTCTGTCTGTCTATCTATCTAACTATCTATCAACCTTTCTACCTGTCAGTCTGTTTGTCTACCTGTCAGTCTGTTTATCTAACTATCTATCAACTTGTCTGTCTACCTGTCTGTCTGTCTGTCTGTCTGTCTGTCTGTCTGTCTATCTATCTATCTGTTTACCTGTCTGTCTGTCTGTCTATCTATCTAACTATCTATCAACCTGTCTGTCTGTCTGTCTACATGTCTACCTGTCAGTCTGTCTATCTAACTATCTATCAACTTGTCTGTCTGTCTACCTGTCAGTCTGTCTGTCTATGTATCTAACTATCTATCAACCTGTCTTTTTTGTCTACTTGTCTGTCTGTCTGTCTGTCTTTCTTTGTATCTTACTATCTATCAACCTGTCTGTCTGTCTACCTGTCAGTCTGTTTCTCTACATGTCAGTCTTTCTATCTAACTATATATCAACCTGTCTGTCTGTCTGTCTATCTATCTATCTAAATGTCTATCAACATGTCTGTCTGTCTTTCTTTGTATCTAACTATCTATCAACCTGTCTGTCTGTCTGTCTACATGTCAGTCTGTCTGTCTATCTATCTAAATGTCTATCAACCTGTCTGTCTGTCTACCTGTCAGTCTGTTTCTCTACCTGTCAGTCTTTCTATCTAACTATATATCAACCTGTCAGTCTGTCTGTCTTCTGTCTGTCTGTCTGTCAGTCAGTCTGTCTATCTATCTATCTAACTATCTATCAACCTGTCTTCGGTCTGTCTGTCTGTCTATATATCTAACTATCTATCAACCTGTCTGTCTGTCTGTCTGTCTATCTATCTAAATGTCTATCAACATGTCTGTCTGTCTGTCTGTCTGTCTACATGTCAGTCTGTCTATCAAAATGTCTATCAACCTGTCTGTCTGTCTACATGTCAGTCTGTCTGTCTGTCTGTCTATCAAAATGTCTATCGACCTGTCTGTCTGTCTACCTGTCAGTCTGTTTCTCTACCTGTCAGTCTTTCTATCTAACTATATATCAACCTGTCAGTCTGTCTGTCTGTCTGTCTATCTATCAACCTGTCTGTCTGTCTACATGTCAGTCTGTCTATCTATCTAACTATCTATCAACCTGTCTGTCTGTCTACCTGTCAGTCTACCTGTTAGTCTGTTTCTCTACGTGTCAGTCTGTCTATCTAACTATCTATCAACCTGTTTGTTTGTCTACCTGTCAGTCTGTCTATCTATCTAACTATATATCAACCTGTCCGTCTGTCTATCTAACTATATATCAACATGTCGGTATATCTACCGGTCTGTCTATCTACCAGTCAGTCAGTCTGTCTGGCTGTTTGTCTGTCTTTCTACCTGTCTATCTGTATGTATGTCTGTCTATCTTTCTCTCCATCATAAAAACATACTACAGACTTTAACTGTTTTATATCCATTTATCTATTAGTTGCTTATAAAACATACTGTTTTTGAAAACTTTTAAAGCCGGTGAGTCTACAGCCTGGTACTGTACCTTAAGTATAACATCAGGACGAGAGGTTTCTGCCGGAAGAAAGGCATCACCCCGCATCGTCTGCGTGTGCAAGCGGTAGCGAATATATCCTCCGTAAGACGATACCTGCATGCACAAATTCAAAGCAGCTTACATGCAGGTTAAGACAAGATTGTATGTGTAGTCAAAGCCATTTTAAATAAACCCGTGTTCGATCAGATACTGTGCATCAAAGACATTTAGCACCAGACCAAACATTGTGTGTGTCTCCACTTATCAGACCAAACTGTGCATGTCCTCCACATTATAATGTGGAGCTGTGTTCGTCTGACCCTTATGATGCCTATAGCTTTAATGTGAACAGTCTGTCTGGCACCTTACTGTCTGAGCCATAGATAACAAAAGTGTTTAACCCATAACACCATAAATTTGGTTGAAACCCATCTCATGGCAGCTGCAATGATTCCAAAGACAAAGCATAGGAAGTGTCTACAGAAGATCAGATGATTACAGTTTTTCTCAGTCGCTTTGGTACATTTCTCGAATCATACTCACAATTTGCAAAACAGTAAGTGCATTTCTCACAACAATTTGTACAAATAGCAAAACATCATGGATAACCTGCAAAAGCTACTCTTTTACTCAAAATACTTAGTTCATCTCTCAAAATTAAAAATCTGTGTCAATGAACATGTCAGTGCCATCAGAATAACAAGTCATTGTGTCATTGTGTACGGATAAGACAGTCAAATTGTTTAGTCATGTTGTCAATATAACAGTTTACTCTGAAGTGATGTTCTTATGTAAACTATGGCTAAAGTTTAGACGACAAGTATTTTAATTGTAATTTACACTTACTATAAGTTATGTGTGAGTTTGATTGCAAGAGACTGGACAAAATTTACATTTACGCTTTTACTGTTTGTACTGTAATTCGTTGAAAGACCATGTCATTCCCATAAAGAAAGATAAAGACAGCACTGCAAGCACTGCATAGCATAAAGAGAAAAAAAAACAAAAGTAGAAATGTGAACATGACGGATGTCTAAAAGATGTCTAACCATAGCCCAAGAATAGATGATGCATATAACGTTACTTTTAGAACAATAAGAACATGTAAAAGAAATGAAAGCAAACACATTGAACACACTTTGCTTACATGTTGGAATATCATATCTTCAAGTTATTTTGGCAAAAATTGCATGTAACCAAATTCAAGGTTATTTAGGGTAGAAGTGGGTTACTCATAGCCGGACTATATTGGGTCAATAGTTAGCAGTCATTTCAACGTCTTGGTTTTTGCTTGCTGGGGACGTTTCTGTATGTCAGAGAAAGTCAAGATTCACCTGGGAGCAATTTACCAATTCAGGACAGATTTAGAAAAAATGTCTAATGGAAATGTATAGAAATATGTTTGATGATACCCTGTATTTTGACAACATGTTCAACCATTTTGCATGTAAAGACTTATACTATGAACTAATGCCTACATGTTGTGGGGGGTGAGACTATTCAACAGAGAATCATTATAATACATTTTGATCTACATGATATAAGCAACTGATAATGTAGGAAAAAGCAGAGAATTGTACATAATCATTTGCATGGATGTACCAAAGCATTTGCAACTTGTTCAAAGAAATGAGAAACTGCTTTTTTGATGTGCACAAGTGACACAATGATGTGAGAATTGAACAAGCAGTTTTGAGAATTTCAATTCTGATCTGAGAAATGTACCAAAGCGACTGAGAAAAACTGTAAGCCTCTGTACTTAGTTACTGACTAAAAGTGATGACTAACAAAGTTTTAATAGTTCTTAGATAACGCTACCTGTTAAGTAAGCACACACGTTTTTCTGTATATGACGATATATGGAGTTGACCAAATCGTGTTTTGATGCATAGACTCACTTTATCCCCGAGGTAAGCGCTGGGACCGAGCCAATGGAGTTCCTGTGAGACGTCAGGTACATCACTGAGATCGGCCTCTATTAGCTCTTGATCGTGGTGCACAGATACAGGCACTTCCTGTCTATCACTTCTTAACAGCACCCAACCACGCATATCCATGATCTGTAAAATTGATAAAGTGCAAAATGATTTATAGACTACCTAATTTGCATGAGGTTAAATGAAAATATGTGTCATGTATAATGTGCACCTCATTCCTGCGTTTATCAGAACTCTGGCAACGATCCGTGGCTCCAAAGCAGAAACACTTGGTGCAGCCTTTGGTGTTAGTGGGGTCCAGGTGGAACGTTCCCAGTTTGCACCGGTCACAGCGAGATCCCTCCACATTTTCCTGAGAGAGAAAGAGAGAGAGAGAGAGCATTCATTAATATAATTGTTTGTTTCATTACTTAGACTTTATAAAAAGTAACAGGCCTAATGGTATAAGGTGTAAGTAAGATAAAAATGGACAAATCACCTTGCATAAACAGTGTCCGGAGAAGGGGTCACACACTTCTTTCTCAGTTCCCGCCTCATTGCAGTTACATGGTCTACAGTTTGGAAACCCATAGAACCCCGGGGCACACCTGTCACACTGACGCCCGACAACATTGTTTTTGCACCTGGGGAGAGAATAACCGTGCATTAAAATTTTTGCAAATGATATGAAGTATTTTGACTATCCAAGAAACAAGATCAATCAAGCTTTAAAGGATTAGTCAATTTTCTTAAAAGAAAAATCCAGATAATTTACTCACCACCATGTCATCCAAAATGTTGATGTCTTTCTTTGTTCAGTCAAGAAGAAATTATGTTTTTTGAGGAAAACATTGCAGGATTTTTCTCATTTTAATGGAGTTTAATGGACCCCAACACTTAACAGTTTTAATGCAGTTTAAAATTGCCGTTTCAAAGGACTCTAAACGAATCCAAACGAGTCATAAGGGTCTTATCTAGCAAAACGATTGTCATTTTTGACCATAACAATAAAAAATATGCACTTTTAAACCACAACTTCTCGTCTTCCTCCGGTCCTGTGACGCTCCAGCGCAACTGCACGCAATACGTCATCACGTCAAGAGGTCAAGGATGATGTATGCGAAACTACCCCCCAGTGTTTACAAGTGTGAAGAAAGAGGACCGTTCTGACATTGTTGTATGTGGAATGATACTTATTAATGTCTTTGTGTCAGTTTATTGTTTAAAATGGTCCTTAAATGTGCGTTTCATATATGTAACACGTGACCTTTTGACGTCATTACGTGAGGTTGCGCTGGCTCGTCACACAGCCGGAGTAAGACGAGAAGTTGTGGATTAAAAGTGCATTTTTTTTTTCTTGTCAAAAATACAATCGTTTCGCTAGATAAGACCCTTATGCCTTGTTTGAGATTGTGTAGAGTCCTTTGAAGCTGCGTTGAAACTGCAATTTTAAACTGCGTTAAAACTGTTAAGTGTTGGGATCCATTTAAGTCCATTAAAATGAGAAAAATCCTGGAATGTTTTCCTCAATAAACATAATTTCTTCTCGACTGAACAAAGAAAGACATCAACATTTTGGATGACATGGTGGTGAGTAAATTATCTGGATTTTTTTAAATTGAATAATCCTTTAAGGTTTAATTTAATTCAGAACTCATAGCACCATGTCAGTGCCAACTGCAGCTGTAAGTGAGCCTACTGACATATGGGATGTGCCTGTAGCACTGTTTCTGGTCTCTGATATATGTCATGTCTGGGCAGAACCAACAAGCTTTCACAGTCAAGTGGGAATGTGACTATGGAATGTGACAGTGTACTGTGGAATTACACTGGGAAAAGCAAGACAGGAATTCCTTGCCATGATTGGGATCCCCTATTTATATATATTTCAATCCGGTAAAGAAAATTTGTATTCATCCATAAATATTGTCTAATATTTTCAACAAATATTTTCTAGACTATTTTAAGTTAATGTGAACTCAATGCATGACTGCATCAACAGTCATAATAAAGCAAAGCAGCGGCCGTAACAGCATCACTTTGTCTATGCATGAACATGCTGCTTCCAAGTTTGGTGTGCTTCCAAAATCCTGATCATATAAAAATAATCTCTTGACACTAACAGAACATCAGACCTCTGTGTTACAGGGTCCGTATGGAGACTGTATCAAAATAGTGGATAAACAGAAGAGAATAAGATAAAGAAAGAGATTATGATGTGTAAATTGTGAGAACTTGTGACATTATCGCATAGTGAAGGCATGACTGGAGGGATGCAGAGCAGATCATGTCTAGCTCGGACTGTGATGGAAAATTCCTCCCTTTGAATGTTAAACATTGTCTAATGAGGGAACACTAGTCTGATATAAAATCTCCTAAATATAAATACCGCAGGAATTTCTGCACTTTATCCTTATATAGACACTATTGTTGTGAAGAGAGATAGCAGTTAAGAATAACAGCCCTTCAGGCAGCGCTTCACAAAAAAGTAATCAGTTATGTTGTCTCCCTTGCAATCCAAAAGTGTAAAAAAACAGATGTATTCTTTACAGTAGAGCAGAAACACAGCAGTATTCATTTTCTGTCAAAATGACTGCAGTTGTGAAGTTTTTCTTTGGCAGACAGACCAAATACAGATCCTGAAATGTAAGTGTTGTGTAGGTAAGTAGTGTTGGCAGTATGTGTGTGTTGTGTACCTGCACTGGCCGTTGTTTGTGTCACAGGTGATGTCTTGTGAGGTGATTCCAGGTCTGGAGCAGTTACACATCTCACAGCCCACCAGAGGATGACAGCCAAATGTCTGTGGCTGACAGGTGACACAATCTGGCTCCAGGGTTCGTGGAGGACAGATACATTCACCAGTGATGGGCTCACACAAACGTGTACCACAGTTACATGCTGGAGAAGAAAGAATATCATCAATCCATCAAACCAACCATCTAATTTCTTATGTAACTATCAATCCGCTCATCCAACAAACCACTTACCAATCCATACATCCACCCTCCTAACCACCTATCCAATCTATTCATTTACCTATTCATCCACCCAATCATCCATCCATCCACCCACCAACCCATTCATAAACCAACCCACCTGACCACTATCTATTCATCTACATAGATCTCCAGACAATCATCCATCCATCCATCCATCCATCCACCTATCCTTCTATTCATTTAGCTTATATCCACCCACTAATCCACTCATTCACTTACCCCCACTCATTCAGACAACCAACCACCCACCTATCCACTCCCCAACCCATTCATCCACCCATCCATCCATCTATCTATCCATCATCAATTTATTAATCTATCTAGCCATTCATTTTTACATTGGACTATTTATCCATCCACTCATCCAACCACCCACCAACTCATCTATCCATTCATACACTTATCCAAACACCCACCAACCTATACCTCCATCCATTTATTTATTCAAACTTCCTTACATTTATTCAACCATCCATTCAACCATCCATCAATTCAACCATCCATTCACACATTAAACCATTCATCCCTCCATTCATTCATTCATTCATTCAAACTTCCGACCATTTATTCAACCATCCGTCCATCCATTCAACCATCTGTTCATTCAACCATCCATTTATCCATCCATTCAACCATTCATTCAAACAATAAGCCATTTTACCCTCCATTCATCCGTCCCTCCATTCATTTATCATCCATTCAACCATTAATTCAACCATCTGTCCATTCAACTATATCTCAACCATCCATGATCCATCCACACATTAAATCATCCCTCCATTCATTAATTCATTCATCCATCCATCCATTCATCCACACATAAAAACCATCCATCCACACATTTAACCATCCATCCCTCCATTCATCCATCATCAATTCAACTATCCATCCATTTATTCATCCATCCAACCACCTATTCAACCATCCATCCACACATTTAACCATCCATCCATCCATTCATTCATCCACTCATCCAACCAACCACCAACTAATCTATCCATCCATACACTTATCCAAACACCAACCAACCTATACAGCCAGCCGTTTACTTACCCATCTACTCCATCCATTCATCTATTCAAACTTCCATCCATTTATTCAACCATCCGTCCATTCAACTATACCTCCATTCAACCATCCATGATCCATCCACACATTAAATCATCCCTCCATTCATTCATTCATTCATTCATTCATTCATCCATCCATCCATCCATCCATCCATCCATCCATCCATCCATCTCCCCATTCATTCATCCATCCATCCATCATCCATCTATTTATTCATCCATCCATCCATCCATCCATCCATCGAACCATCTATCCACACAATGAACCACTCCATCCATCCATTAATCCGTCCATCCAACCAACCAACCACCTATTCAACCATCCATTCATCTTTTTGTTGATACATTCATTCATTCAGCCATCCATTCAAACATTAAGCCATCTAACTCTCCATTCATCCGTCCCTCCATTCATTTATCATCCATTCAACCATTCATTCAATCATCCATTAATTTATTAATCCATCTATCCATTTATTCATTCATCCATCCACACATTAAACCATCCTTCCCTCAATTCATCCATCATCAATTCAACTATCCATCCACACATTTAACCATCCATCCATTCATTCATCCACTCATCCAACCAACCAACAACTAATCTATCCATCCATACACTTATCCAAACACCAACCAACCTATACAGCCAGCCGCTTACTCACCCTTCTACTCCATCCATTCATCTATTCAAACTTCCATCCATTTATTCAACCATCCCTCAATTCAACCATCCATCCACACATTAAATCATCCCTCTAATAATTCATTCATCCCTCCATTCATTCATCCATCCATCTCCCTATTCATTTATCCATTATTTATTCATCCATCCCTCCATCTCCCCATTCATTTATCCATTATTTATTCATCCATCCATCCTCCATTTATTTAACCATCCATCCATTCAACCATCTATCCACACAATAAACCATCCATCCATCCAATAATTCGTCCATCCAACCAACCAACCACCTATTCAACCATCCATTCATCTTTTTGTTCATACTCACGTCTGCAGTTGGGGAAGCCGTAGTAGCCTGTGGCACACTGAGAACAGTCTCGGCCAATCACGTTGGGTTTGCATCGGCACTGTCCACCAAAGGTGTCGCAAGTGTCGCTCTCTGCACCCACCTCATGACAGCCGCAGGGCACAGCACCGTTATTAAAGAACGAGGACAGAGACGCAGCAGAGCTACGGCAGAATGGAGACGCTGTGGAAGGACTAAAATGAGAGAGAGAACATGTAAAGATTATAACAACACACACTAGGGCATTTAAACAGCGCATGTCCTTCCATATGTACAAGTATCTTACTTGATATAAAAGCTGTTTTGTCCACAGTTGCTGATGAAGTCATAGGATTTGTCCAAAAGTTCCTCTGACAAAAAGCTGGAGCTGTAACTGCTCTCCGGTACCACCAGAACATAGTCCTAAAATGTACACCAGGCAACCCAATGTCATCAACATGAAAATCAATTCACTAGCACATAGCATTTCTTATTGACAATAAGGGCTATCGTAGAGAGAGATGTGATATATCAGTATACTTATTTTAGTTATATATGTCAGGTACATTTTCTGCCCACTTTAAGTGCTGACAGACACTCACCAGCCACAATGTCCTTTTGTCTGGTACACGCAGGGTCACAATGACCTCATGGTCAGTCACATCCAGAATAATCTGGTTCTCCGACATAACAACACTACGACAACCATAAGCATGTGGACAGTATGATGTGTTGACATGACCTACAACAAAAAATAAGAGCATTAAAACAGTGGCACTAAGAAACACCAGCTAAAAAGCCCTAACTGGTTGTGCACATGCTTACCCTGCCAGATGCGTCCTCCGTTGATGTACACCTGGAGGTTGTAGGTTGGGTGCAAGGGCTGATGATAGTGCAAAATGAAGACATAACGACCCAATGTGTGCACACGTGTCGAATACACTACTGCATTCTGGGAAATCAAGGACATGACAATTATCACATAGGTGATTTACTGAAAATGACATAATCTAAAGTAAAGCATGCAGTGATGTGTACCTGACTGGGGTCCAGCAACATGTGTTCATTGTTATCAGCTGCATTTGGTGGTACGGAGGTTGAGGGTCTGTCTGCATAGAATGAGGGGTCAGGGGCTGAAGCCAAAACTGGCTCGGGCACAGAGGAGGCCTGACCCTCCTTCAGAACCAAAGACTGAGGAGGATCCTGGAAGCGAGACGGGATACAGGAGCCACTGAAGGATAGGGAGAAAAAAACACAGCAGGTTTTAGAGGAGAATAATACCTCCAGTATATAGACTACATACTTAGGATAATAAGTATGTGTCCAGTCGTATGTGTTTTCATTCACCTATCTGGAGAAAAGTGTCCATGTGTGCTGATGCAGTGAACTTTGGGCTTCAGGTACTCCATGGTGAACTCAGCACGTGGGATGAGGAACACTTTGTGCTGGAGAGGACATCAAACACACACACAGGTGTAAATGCTACATGTTTTTGATAGACACACTTTGCTTTTAATGGAAATCCTCTCACCAGGAAGAAACTGCTTATGTCTGCCATGAGCTGGATATCAGCCTCAGTGGAGAGAGTGAAAACCGCCACACGATTCATGTCGTCTACAGACACGGCGCGACACAGGAAACTACAAACACATAACAATTAGCCAACTCAACAATTACAAGGAAATACAGGATTATACATGCTTTAAAAAAAAAAAGGTCATGTACTAACTTGATATACTCCAACGTTCAAAAGATATCCTGCCTAAAAACAGTTAAAGGGACACTCCACTTTTTTTAAAAATAGGCTTATTTTTCAGCTCCCCTAGAGTTAAACAATTTACTTTTACCGTTTTGAAATCAATTCAGTCGATCTCCGGGTCTGGCGGTACCACTTTTAGCATAGCTTAGCATAATCCACTGAATCTGATTAGACCATTAGCATGGCGCCAAAAAAATGCCCAAAGAGTTTTGATATTTTTCATATTTAAAACTTGACTCTTCTGTAGTTACATCGTATACCAAGACCGACGGAAAATTAAAAGTTGTGATTTTCTAGGCCGATATGGCTAGGAACTAAACTGCCGTAACAAGGCTGCAGAAGGCGCAATGATATTACGCAGCACCCGAAAATAGTCCCCTTGGTAACTTTCAATAGCTGGGGACTATTTTCGGGCACTGCGTAATATCATTGCGCCTGCTGCACCCGTGTTACGGCAGCAAAGTCCAAAAAAGTTTAAAAAAAGTGGAGTGTCCTTAAAAAACCTATATTCATCAATGCGCGCGTGCACAGATGGGTGATTCCCGTGAAATTAGACTCATGAGGTGTCATGAAACATTTTGATTAAAAAAGTAAATGCAAAGTAAGAAAATCAAAATAAGAAGCATACAGTTACAAACATCTCTTCATGTATTATTGTGCACATGATTTCAAAAGACATCATAGAAACCAATTTTGTTGTTTTTCCACATTTAAGGGGAGAATTTTCATTACCGCAACGTGTCCATGACTGGATTTGGGTTCTTTGACATGGAAATATTTATAATTAAAAAATCTAAAAAATTAAAAGCTGCAGTGCATGTTATACTATAAACATTTACAGTAAAGAAACATGTGGCGTTTGGTGATCATTGGTAAATGTAGAGACAATAATAAGGAATATAAATGTGTCCAAGAAAAATTTTCTCATCCTCCGCAACACTTTTCAATCATTGTTTAAGCCCTCAAAGAACTAACATTTTCAAAAAAAAAAATAGTTGGAAGGGACATAATTTCTCTACAGATAAAAGTTGACATTTTGTTTGTCATAGTACCTAGACAACTTTTTAGTTCTCATTACCGAAACATGAGTTTGTAAATGCATATATTTAATGTAATATCATGTTGCGGTAATGATAATTTTTGATAATGATAATGTAAAAAATGTAAATAATTATATAGGAAATATTTTTTATCCTCTAAAATAATGGTTATAATAAGTTCAAACCTTAATCTTATTTGCAAAAAAAATTGGCTTCAAGGGCTTTTTAAAAAAAATCTGATGCTGGACACCTTCTAAGTCTGGATTTCGTGAGAATCACCCATACGTGCATGCACGTGTGCGCCCACACACATATTCTATAACTGCCGTGGTGAATTGATGCATTACCACCACAGTGGTAAAATACTGCCACCGTCACAGCCCTAACACACACACCTGTATTTGCAGTGTGGCAGTGTTATTTGTTCTTGGTGAGTACGTTCGCCTGGTGAGTTGACAGACACAATGAGTGTTTGAGGGGCTTCATCTTCACTGGCGTATTCCACCACCAAAACATAATCTCCAGGAACAGGCACACGACCCCGCAGCTGAACACTTATCTGAACACACACAGACATACATCATGCTAGTCATCACATTCATAGGAGTGTAAATTTGTGACAGCATCAAGGAAATCCAGTCCATAATCTATACTAGTCAACATTTGAAGTGGATCAAAACCTTTCAGAAAGTTGTCTTTAAATATTGAACAATACGCGTTCTTGTCTTAGGACAACTTTGATGAACTTTTTTGATCCACTTCAAATGTTGACTAGTCACTAGTGTATATATGGGATTAGGAATCAAAGTTTGATTTCACTCATTGATTTTAATCTTTGACATGATCTAACGCAGTCAAAATATCAAGGTTATATATTCACAAAATATTCTTTAAATTATGTATGATGAGTGGTCTGCCTAGGTAGCATTTTTCCAGGTGACTAGGTTTTATGACACAGTCTAAATGCAACACAGCAACGCACACACAAACTTACATCATTGCCGCTGCATATGGCCATGCTTGGGTGTCGAGGAGTGATCTTTTCATTGTGGCAGGGCCGAGGAAGATGATTATCAGACCTACAGTTTGCCTCATTTCCAGAGATAGACAGGAACTCATCCAGAGACAGATACATGTACTGCAGACAGCTGAACACAACCCAAAACCAATTACTTGAGTCGCTTTCTATACAACAGGTGTTGTGACGTACATTATGTACACAAAAAATAGCTACTGACTTTTGACTGGCATCCTGCGTTTGGCTGTATGTACAAGGTTCAGTCACTTTCAGCTGCAAGATGGGAGCTTCGTAATACGCGCTGGGCAGCAGCACCAGATAGTCCTGTAGTGATAGATGATTTTAAAAGTTTAATGCTTCTTTAGGAATGATCCAAACATTTAGTATAATGGACAGTAAGTCTTACCAGCAGAATACCCTCTGCCTCTATAATAACAGTCCAGGTGCCAGGATTCAAGACAAATGGCTCCACATAACTGTTCTGGGGCACGTTGACAAATGTGGGTTCTAAACTGGGTGCAAAGACGATTTGTTTGGACTGCTCAGAGCCTACAAAGATAAAAATAGAGATCTGGTTATCGTGGATGTGGTTAAGCTTGTGAAACATACAGTATGTCAGCACAGTTAATATTAATAAGTCAGAACTGTTAATGTAGTTAAATTACTGTTTTAAAACAATTAACAGAATTTTTTTATGATTTAAAAATATTTTAATCTGAAGGCATATGTTCAAATTTTGAAATTAGTTTATAATTTTTTTAAATTCTGCAAAAAAAAAAAAAACCTAATTTCTTAAAAAAGATTTATTTAAAAGGAATGCACCACAGTTTTTCAATATTTTACTATGTTCTTACCTCAACTAAGACGAATTAATACATACCTATCTTTTTTCGATGCATGCACTTGGATCCTAAGGAATGAATGGGGCTAGGCTAAATGCTAACACATTCACGACGCGCTGTACAAAGATTAAGTGCACGCATTGAAAAAAGATAGGTATGTATTCATTTGTTTAAGCTGAGGTAGCAACATAGTAAAATATTGAAAAACAGTGCTGTTTTCCTTTAAATAAACAGCCCATAACCGTGGGTTCACACCAGCCGCATTTAAGGTGTCAAATTCGCGTCTACCACAACTAGTTTGCCGCTTGAACATTTTGAGTTTACTCGCTTCATTCGCATGTAAAAGCCGTGCGTGAAATTCTAGTCATCGAGACATTATCGCGGAAATTCTCGTCATGGGAGGGCCTTCCATAGACTTCTGTAACTGTATTCACGTCACTAGTAGAGCAAGCTCCTGATTGGTTAACGCGGTGCGTTTTTCCACCAAAGTTCAAATTTTCCCGTGACAATCGCGTCTACTGCGCCACGCTTGCCGGGAAAACACGCGCTATTTGCCTTAAAGGGGCGGTGAATTTGTCGATTTTATTGTTTTATACTGTTGCCTGATGTCTACTTCTGATGTCCGCATGGTTTTTACATTCAAAAACATAAAAATCAATAAGTAATAGGCTATTTTGTAACATAGATTAGTGGCTGTCTGGAGAAATGGTTCGTTTGAAGGGGCGGGCCGCATTGAAGACCTGGACGTAAACACCCACTGCTATGATTGGACGGCTTCATTCCCCGTCATTACATGTGGGGAAATGTTTTAAAAACATTAATGTGATAAAAATAGCAGCCGAACACAAATATGTTTGAGCCACAAAAGATTCTGGGTGCTAAATATGATACACATAAATGACAATACGTATATTAAAGTAGAAACAAAACTCGATGTGACTAAATTACCGTATACAACACAGTAAGCGCGCATCAGAATCTAAACTGCGGCTAATAAATCCTTATCAATAACTTTGTATAATTCGATTGTGCTTGTGAGGTTGCTTTTACATTCACGTAATGTTAAATACCACAGTTATATGATAAAAAATAAGCTTTGTTGAGTGTTTGACCTTTCAAACGTAACTCGTCTAAATTACCGTATACAACACAGTAAACGGGCATCGGAATCTAAACTGCGGCTGATAAATCCTTCTTTATCAATAACACTGTATATTTCTACCGTTAAATTACAGTCGTGTTGTTAAGTGGTGTATCTTTATTAATCGTTTAATGTTTTAAGTACATTAAAACAGTCAAACATACGTGTTTAGACACGGATGTTACAACAGACATATCAAGCAATCTCTTCTAACAAAGCAATAGTGAAACGCAGTAACTTAAATAAAGTAAAATGTCTTACTGTGTATAATGCTGTGTCATTGTTGTCAGATCCAATATAAGTGGTGCTTTTAATCACAGTCTCTCTGCAAATCCAGCATCGACTTCTTTCCAAATAAATCCGTGTACACAAAGTTAACAAACACTCCCCACACGAGCTGGAACTTCTTAAAAAGCAAACTTTTTCCAGGCATTTAATGTTATGTTCCAAGCCTACGAATTAAAGTATTTAGCTTCTGTGTTGTTCCCACGCGGTTCTTCCACAACCGAAAATGCGTTTCCAGTCTATCATAACAGATCACCGCGTCAAAATAAAAGTCTCTCAGAAAAAATGTATTTAAAAGTCATTTTGGTTACATTTGTCAATCTTTAAAGACATATTTACTTGTTGAGACACACGTGTGTCACGCGAAGCTGTGGGCGGGACTTCAAAAGTGGTCCTTGTATTTGGCTATGGGGCGGTGCTTCAATTCTACTTTGACGTCATAGATTTCCGAATTCCACACTGGCTTGTTTTACTGGCTTGGTGCCAAAAACGGTTATATTTCAGTAGCACGGATGTTTTCAGTTCTGAAACTTGCAGGATGTTCATTTAAGTATGATGACCTCTTATATAACAAATTATCAAGTTAAAATTGAGTATTTGATTCACCGCTCCTTTAAACGCGTCTTTGTCCCAGCTGAAAATATTCAACTCAAGCAAAAAATTTGCATGACACAAAATTAAATCCCGCGAGTAATCTAGAGCGAGTAACATGATGCTCAACATTTGGTGTGTACGTAGCGTAAGAGCTCAGAGTAGATGGAAATTGTTTAATACTGTTAAAACATCTCAGAAGCTGCTTGATACAATGCCAAGAGTACGATTTTCCTAATTCTAGTCAAAGGGTGACCACGAAAATTATATAAGTACGTTGCTCTTTACAATAGAACAAAAATAAATGACAAATGTGACAGAAGCTGCATAGCTCTCAAAATGCAAACCTAAAACTAGTCCTTAACTTTACTAACCTCCTTTAGTTTTCCATATCACCAAGAAAACCATATGGTTTTGGAACAACATGTTGTTTTAAATTTTAGTTAAACTTTTACTTTAATAAACTAGTCAAGCATTCAAAACCTTATTTAGGAAACTGTGATCTTTTATCAAAATTAAAATGTGTATGCAATGCAATGAGAGTCTAGATTTACATCTGGTGAACCATGGACGTACCTCTTTTGCTGCTCTGATAGACTGTGATTTTACCGTTCGACACGACCGCCTGCGTGTTTATGTATCTGAGGATGAAGCGCGTGAGATACACGTCTGCTTCACGTACGTGCACCATCATTTTAACTGTATTCTGAGATGAAGGACAAGGTAGAAATGGGGAAACAGAGAAAAAGTGGGAAAGGGGGGGGGGAAGTGTAGAGCAAATAACATGGTCTGTGTTAAAGACCTTAACTAATTGGTTTTTGATGAAGGTGTGTGTGTGTGTGTGTGTGTGTGTGTGTGTGTGTGTGTGTGTGTGTGGATGTTATGGATCTGAGATGCAGGTTGTTGTGTCTTTAGCATAAGAAGAGGAGGATGAAGGAAGTTGGGAAAGACTTAAATCAATGAGAACAGGAAGTCACCAGTTGTCCAATCTCTGATAGGAAGCAAAGGACTGAGCAAATGGTTTCTCCAGAGGGAAAAACTTACAATTACCACACATGAAGTGCCTGCCGTCCTCGATCACAGAGACCCGCCCCCTGACGTCCATGCCACCGCGGTTCACATAGTGCAAGACCACATGAAACAGGTCTGGGGAGCCAACCACCACCTCAACAAGAACCCGTGGCTAGGGGACGAAAGATCGACCCAGAACAGACAGACAGACAGACAGACAGACAGACAGAAAGAGACAAATGCAAGCTGTTGCTTAAAACCACCACCAGCATCATAGCACCCAGCCAATCAAAGAGCCCAATATATGCAAGCCAAAACCTTAATCAAAGCCCTTAGCAAAGCCAAAGAAACAGCACAAATGACACAACTTAGCATCTGTATGTATGTATTGTGCAGGGCAAATATTGTACACACATGCATAAAAATGGCATAAATAAATAATTTCAAATTAAATTCTAAATAATACAATTTGTGATTATATATATATTTTTTTCTTTGTGATGTCTGTGTGTACATATGTCTCACCTGTATAGCAGACATCTGTGCGTACCCCCTCCAGCTAAAGCTCTCAAATTCCAGAGGATTGTAACCAAACCTCACCGAACGCCCATCCATGGTGGTGCCATCCTCCACCTCAAACTTCATGTGGTGCAGGTCAGGGAAATAATGATCTGGCCGAGGTCTAAACAAACACAGATTTAACAGTCACTCACATTTATAAACTTTACACAATTTATAATTTGCGCGTGATACTCACTGGTTGCATTTGGGTCCCTCCACATTGGGCCTGCACCGACAGCGACCATATCTGTCATCACACGCCTGTCCAACTGAACCTCCGATGTCACACTGACAGCCTACGCATACAACAGAGACTATGATTAGACTTTATCTCCTTTTTGATACATTTATAATCCATTTTTTTGGCTGATTTTGTACCTTGGCACCCAAAGTAGTTGTCTTTTTGCAGATTGTAGTATCCTTCTTTGCATACGGAGCAGGTTCCACTGCACACGTTGGGTTTACAGTAACACTGGCCGGTACTCTGAAACACACAAAAATACATATTTAATATAAGTGTGTTCTTTTAAACTCCTTTGAAAGATGATAAAATTATTGACGGTATGAAAATGATTTTGTACCTGAGTGCATTCTGCTACTCCGCTCAGAGTTCCTACTGTATTACAATCACAAGCTAGAAAACAGACAGAGTTCACATTAACACTTAAAATCTATATGTATATGTGACCCTGGACCACAAAACCAGTCATAAGTTGCACAGATATATTTGTAGCAAAAGCCAATAATACATTGTATAGCAATGCTGACATTGCGGGCACGCACGTCGAAATTCTTAGGCATAAAATCTGTTTCCGCCCGCGTGGGACTTTTACAATGCGTGGCATGCAATATCCAATCCTCGTCACATGGTTGTAGTATGTTTTCACTAAATACAACAATATATATGTCAAGTCTGACCGTCGGAAGCGTTTGATATTTTGAGCTTGAGTTGTTTTTACTTAACAACTACTGTTTGAAAATTTTTGTCATTTCAACCTGCTTCCACTAAAGTTGGGACTCTAATGAAAGGTAGGTGGACCAAAATATATATATTTTATCTTGATACTGAAACATGGTAATCTAAATCTATGAAGGAGATTGTATTTAAATAAATTGCAGAAATTACGTTTCTGATAATAGACTACAGTGAACGTCCTGTCAGAACGTAGGTATCCTTCTAAAAACCGTGGTTACCATGGGTCCGATGCCCATTCCAACTAAAGTCTGATGCCCATTCTGACTAAAACAGTAAATGTTCAGAAATTAATTTGAAGGACTAACAAAATTGTACCTTCTGTAAAAATGTCATGCAAATATCTGATAAAATGAGAAAGTTACAAGCAGAAACATGTGAATAAGCAGCATTTTCGGTTACACACCTTCCATAGACATCCATATATAACTTTTTTCGCTGATTTCTAATATTAAAAATATCATAACTTTCTCAATTCTCAATAGATTTTTACAATCCTGGTATCTTTGTAAATGGTAATGTCTGCTCTGTCTAGTCATGTGATACATTTTGAGTTTTGGGGTTTTTGAAAATTTTGTCATCATACCTACATTATATAGGTCAAAACTGTCGATTTTCTAAATGATTTTTACAAAAGTTCATGTTCCATGAAGATATTTTGTACATTTCCTACTGTAAATTTATAAAAAATTTATTTATCATTAGTAATATGTGTTGCTAAGGACTTCATTTGGACAACGTTAATGGAAATTTTCTCAATATTTTAATTTTTATACCTTCAGATTCCATATTTTCAAATAGTTGTATCTCTGCCAAATATTGTCCTATCTTAACAAACCATACGTCATTGGAAAGCTTATTTATTCATAAAATTGACCCTTATAACTGGTTTTGTATGCATAAATACATACAAGTACATACACACACATTTTTTTTATTTACCTGAGCATCCATATGGTGTATCAGGAGAAAGATTCCAGTAAAGAGGCTTACAGCGGTCACACGCCACCCCCTCTACATAGGGCCGACATGTACAAGAACCCTGAGGTTTAACAAAAAGCATTAGGACTCTAAATGAGACTAAAATATCCAAATTAATTTAAAATTGTTTTAAAAGTTATTAAATATATAACATGTATTAAATTTTAATGTAGATTAAAGCTCATTTATATTCACCACGGATGGCAGGATTTCATTCTGCACAGAGCCTGATGGATTACAGGTCCCAGCTAAAGCACAAATCGGGAAAGGAAACAATGAAAAATCAAGATTTCGATGTGACTTAGTCTGTGAAAACCCAGCTAAAGTCATTTTTAAATGAAATCAAACTTTAATGCTAAGACTTAAAGGGACACTTCACCCATTTGCATTAAGCTTTGTATAGTTAGAACCCCAGTCATGTTTTTGAATGGTCATGCATCATTTCCTCAGTTGCCTCTGAGACAGGAGAAATACAAATTTTAGTGTTGCACTTCCTTCTTTCAATGATGTAAAAATCATCATTTTGCATCATTGAAAGAAGGAAGTCCAATATCTTTGTTGAGGGGGTGAGACTACAAACACCCCTTTTCTCAGTCAAATAGGCACCAAATTCGAAATGTATGTTACATTTTGACTACAAATATGACGCACTTTCAATAAAGATTTATGTTTCTACGGGTGAAATGCTCCTTTAAAAGACGGGGTCACCTATAATATGTTAATTGATACTTGATCAACAGTATTACCTTCACAGGTCGGAAAGTCATATGATCCAGGACTGCAGCTATCGCACCTCTGCCCCACAATGTTTGGCAGACACACACACTGACCAGACACTAGATCACAGGAACTGAACCGAGAACCCTCCGCTGAACACTGACATGCTAAAAGAAAGCGTTAAGGTAAATCTTAAATCACATTACTTCGAAGCATCGGTTAAATTTCAGCTGTTTGCGGATGGACACTAACACAATAAATCATGATTTCCACTAAACAAAGATCAAAACTCACGTATGCAGCTGGGATAACCGTAGTATCCTGGTGCGCACTGGTCGCATCTGGGCCCGCTGTAGTTGGGCCTGCAGTAGCACTGTCCTGAGACGCTACAGCTGGGGTCCAGAGATGTACGGGGGTCACAAGTGCACCCTGCAATTCAATGTAAAAAATTTAATAAAGTTGACGAGTTTAGACGAAGCATAAAAATATGTAACCCTGCCTATAAAACCCAACTAAAGTCATTGCTTGCTATATAAAATCATCATACATAATTTAACCAAATATATCCTTGATATCTTTAATACTAACTGATTAACTCATTCCTCACCAGATTTTTTTTTGAAAAGTCAGCATTTTTTGTGATTTTCACAAAAGTAAAAAAAAATTCAGGAAAAATGTCTTCTTAAAATATATAAACATACAAATATCAAGTAAAAGCAAAAACCCTCTGCTTTCAAACAAACAATAGTAAAACAAACAAACGGGAAAAATACGTCTCATCCTTTCTATATTTTTCTCTGCTTATAAACTCTTAAATATGGGTATTTTTCTTCAAAAATATTTTTTTAGCAAAAAGCTGAAATAATTGCGTTTTCGTGAAGAAAGTTTGTTCAGAGATCAGATTCCAAATATTTATCAAAACATAAACACAATGTAAAATTAATAAATAATGTTTAGCAGGTTTTTTTTTTATTTTGTGATGTGAAATTACAGATTATCCTAAAAACTCATCAGGAACACTTTTTTCCATGCAAATGCTTTCTCTTAATTGACGAGATAACTCGTCAATGGCATGGAAAGAGTTAAGGTCCAAATCAATGTGAAATCAATGAGCGAAGTCAAACTTTGATGTTCCAAATCTCATCATTAGATTATGAGCCAGACAGCAGACAAATTTCAAGGCCGGATCTACACCGGATCCGTCCCAGAGCTGCAGACTTAGGCGCGGATCCGGCCCGTAGTCGTCTGCTGTTCGCATTTCCCAGACAGGGAGTTTTGAATCATTGTGTGTGTGTCTCACCTTCGCAGTCTGGGTACGAGTGGGAGCCAGAGCGACACTGCTCACAGCGAGGACCAGTAAACTCCGGCTTGCACAAACACTGACCAGCTGAATTACACATCTCAGGAGTAGAGCCTTCAATGCTACAGCCACAAACTGCAGACAAAGAGAGAGATCATGTGCATAAAATTGATAAATCAACATATTTTCAGTCAACATGAAAGTGTGATCATAACACATTTGACATTTATTACGTAGCATGTTTCTAAGTATAACAGAATGTTCTGACAAAACGGGCGCATTATTAAGCGCATTTTTATTAAAGATTACAAAGGAAACCTTTATCTTTGCAATAAGCATTAAGTAAAGTTTTAATATAGGTAAATATAGTCGGTTTTGTTTCAGCTGTAAAATGGTTAAAATGACTCAACAGGAAACAGTGATAGTGGCTTCATTGTAAAGCGCACTGTTTGGCAGTGCTCATGGGGATTTTGGAGTTCTGTGTTCAGTGTGATTAGAGTTGGCAAGCACTCACATTGGCACAGTGGGTAGTTGAAGTAGCCGGGCGCGCACTGCTCGCATGAATAACCCTGAAACCCGGGGTGACACGTACACTGACCCGTTCCTGCATCACATGACCCATCCTGGCAACCCTGGCCTGAACACTGGCAGCCTAAAGGGGGAAGGGAAGCGAACGTGAAAATGTGTGTGTTGCCATTGTCTTTGGGTGGTTTACTGTGCTCACAAACTCTCAAACTATGCACAAAACCAACAGCAGTTTAGCAGGCAGACAACAAATGTGACAATGCATTTGTGTTTGTCACCTGCACCAGTGGCTTACAAAGAAATGACAAACACGGGCAGAACTGAACAGCTGATTGGATCTAAGACTCCACATGCACATATTGTTCAAATATATTCAGTATATGCTGAGAAGTCCAAGTTAATGCAACATGCAGTTTTTTTTGCAGACACTTATATGTTTTGTCCATAGAAAAATTCCTTTACAAAAATAAAAGTTTGACAGTAAACAAAAGCTGCCAACAATTCTCCAGAAAACAAAGAAATTGCTTAAATTTTGTTTAAAAAGCATCCCACGATGCAGCACAGCTGTAATCTTGACAAAGGGTAGCATACGTTTTTAAAAGTGACAGCCCTTATAGCATGTTAAATTGTGTCTTACGTTGGCAGTTATGGCCGAAATATCCATGAGCGCAGGTGTCGCAATGGTCTCCAGTGAATTCAGGTTTGCACACACATGTATTGGTGCGAGGGTCTGGCCGACAGGAGTTCCCTTCAGTACCTGCAGCGTTGCACTCACAGTCTACGCAACAAAACATACCTATGTTATATGTGAAGTCAATTCAGTTTGTTAATTTTAGTCTACATGAAATTGAAGAAAAATAAAAGGCAGTGCAGCAAATAAAAGTGAGACAAAGTAAAGCAAGTAAACTAAAGCAAAGTAAAGAAAAGTAAAAAAACGTGAAGAAAAGTGAAGTAAAGCAAAGGGATGTGAAGTGAATCAAAGCAATGTGAAATAAAGTGAATAAAAGTAAAATGAAGCAATGTTAAGTGAAGTGAAGCAAAGTAAAGCAAAGCAAGCGAAGTAAAGTGAAGTAAAGTGAAGCGAAGCGAAGTGAACTGTAGTAAAGCAAAGGGATGTACAGCAAATTGAAGCAATGTGGAATAAAGTGAATAAAAGTAAAGAAGCAAAGTAAAGCAAAGTAGATAAATGTAAAGAAAAGTGAAACAAAGTGAAGAAAAGTAAAACGATGGAAAGTAAAGCAAAGTAAAGAAAAGTAAAGAAAAGTGAAGCTTTTCAAATGAGGTAAACAATAGAAGCAATTATAGCAACACAAGAACAGCAATACATAAGTGCACTGGAAATAGTCTCATCAAGTCTAACACAATATACATAGCCATGGGTTAGTTTTTTTTTGTAAGAATGTGTAGATAGAGATCAGGAAAAAGGAAAAGAAAAAGATAGTAAGTCTTATATTAGGAAGTGAGGTAATGGCGGAAGAGATGGGTTTTAAAGACAGCTACAGAGTCAGCAGATCGTGTCGCCACCGGCAGATCATTCCAGTTATGGAACAGCTCCAAAGAAGGTACACGATAATGTTTTTTTTTTTTCGTTTTTTGAGATGGCACCACAAGCCCAGTGTTGGTTTTAAAGACCAGGCACAGAGCTTTAAATTTGATGGGAGATGCTATAGGAAGCCAGTGTAACTGTGACATGCGCCCTCTTTGGCTCATTGAAATCCACTCTAGCTGCTGCGTTTTGAATCATCTGTAGGGGTTTGGTTGTGCAGGCTGGAAGTCCAGCCAGTAGCACATTGCGGTAGTCCAGCCTGGACAGGACAAGAGCTAGGACTAGGACCTGCATGGCATGCTCATTTAGGAAAGGTTTAATTTTCCTATTATTGTAGAGAATGAATCTACAAGAGCGGGCGGTGCTGGCAACATGGGCCGCGAAGCTAAGCTGATCATCAATGACTACTCCCAGGTTTCTGGCTGTCCTGGATGGCGTGATGGTCAAGGAACCTAGCTGAATGGAAAGGTTGTGCTTAATCTTTGGTTCAGATGATATGACAAGCAGTTCTGTCTTCGCAAGGGTAAGCAGGAGATGGTGATCCTTCATCCAGAATGATATGTCCCTCAGGCATGTTGAAATGCGGGTAGGAACCGTGGGGTCATCAGGGTGGAACGACTAGTGTAGTTGAGTGTCATCCACATAGCAGTGGTAGGAAAATCCATGTTTACAAATGACAGAACCCAGGGATGTCATGTATATCGAAAAGAGCAGCGGTCCAAGTACAGAACCGTGAGGCACCCCGTTATCGAGACGTTGGGGTTCGGAGACGTCACCTCTCCAGGATACTCTGAATGACCTGATAGGTATGCCTTGAATCATAGACGCGCTGTGTCAGAGACA
Source organism: Paramisgurnus dabryanus (assembly GCF_030506205.2). Lineage (NCBI taxonomy): Eukaryota > Metazoa > Chordata > Actinopteri > Cypriniformes > Cobitidae > Paramisgurnus > Paramisgurnus dabryanus. The sequence continues at coordinate 20,858,896 of NC_133357.1, forward strand.
CCCATAGCCATGAGGGTCGACAGGAGGATGTGGTGATTGACCATGTAAAAAGCGGCGGATAGATCCAGTAGGATCAGCACAGATGATTTGGAGGCTGTCAAAGGGATATGAAGCGAATTGTGGAATAAAGTGAATAAAAGTCAAATGAAGCAAAGTAAAGCAAAATAAAGCGAAGTGAAACAAAGTGAAGTGAAGCAAAATAAAGTGAAGCGAAGCAGAGAAAAGCAAAGTGAACTGAAGTAAAGCAAAGCAATGCAATGTGAAGTGGAGTGAAATAAGTGTCTTACTGATGATTTCCCCTGCAGGTTTGGCCTCTCCACTGATGTAGACCTCTGATAGAAATAAAAAACAAAATCAGATTGTAACAAAATGACAATTGTTTCTTTTAGGTGCAAGAAATGCTTATGATTGTGTGTGATAGAAGATAAACAGATCCTCACTAAAAGTTGGAGGCACACTTACGGTAACAGGTGGGAAAGTGCTCGTATCCTTCAGCGCATCGGTCACAGTTCTCACCCGTGTAGTTTGGTTTACAGTAACAGCGTCCGGTCTGATCCTCACATGTGCCATCAGTAAACTCGGATTCACACTGACACTCTGTGACATAGCAACACATTTTATGTTTGACTGTATAGCTAGGTTTCACCTAAAGGTGTGCATGATTAAAAACTCACTTGAACAGGCAAATGGAGACTCCAGAGGGTGGTCAGGTGACCTGTAGTATCCAGGTACACAGCGCTCACAGTTATAACCTGTGGTGTGATGCTGTGAGAGAAACAGAATTATAAAATGAGACTTTCTTATGAGATGGTCCTTATGTACATAAACTTCTTCACTTGAGCCCACCTGGCAGTCTTCACACACTCCTCCGCCCCTGTATTCGCCCTGCATGTTGAGACTGGCTCTCTGCTGCTCTACCTCTGGTTCGTAGTGGCACGTCGATGAGTGTCGATGGCAGTTACATGCTGTAAACACACACAACACGGTTACAACACCATACAATCACTTTCAAGGCATTCAATGATGAATGAACATGCTGAGGTTAAAGGCTTGTCTATCAGTTAAAACAGCAGAATGACATATAAGCAAGACAGATACAAACAATCACATGCAAAATACAGTCAGAAATTCAGAAACACACAGAGCTGAACATACATCAGTGTCCACCTGAAAGGTTCAGACTGTCCACAGAGGAATAGGAAAGAGAGAAAAGGTAACAGTGGTTAGCCAGGAGTGAAGTTGACATGGAAAAACTATAAAAATGATAGATTATAGTGAAAAGATACAAATGAAAACATAATGACAAAATTACATACAGTACTGTACAAAAGCGGTATTGTGTGTACCAACATATTTTCAGCCAAATTACCATAATTATTCCCAGTGACATATATTTAAATCTCCCAAACTATAATTATTTCCTATGAAAAGTATTTCTGCGTTTGTTTAAAGGGTGCAGTCCAAAATTATAAAATACTTTAGTAAACATTACTATAGTAAACTGTAGTAAAATTCCTAAATACTGTAGCGTTTTGAACTTTACCATAGGAAATATTTGAGGGTGCCTTGCACCTCAGTTGCTACCTGCTGGCCAGGAGATTTGAACCGTTGGCTCTTTGGGTTACTAGCCTGAAGTGTTGTAGTACTCGAGATCGGTCTTGGTCTCGAGACCACTTTTTAAAAGTCTTGGTCTCATCTCGGAATCGACAGCATTTTTACTCGTCTCGTCTCGGTCTCAGATGAAGAGGACTCGGAATTTTACTTCAAGACCGGTCAAGACCACACGGATCATGAAATTATTTTTTATCATTAATTATTAAATAATTATTAGAATTATTATAATTTACAGATTTTTACAATGCATTGCCAATTAAAAAGTTTTTTATCAACTTCTCTCATGGCATACACACACACACACACACACACACACACACACACACACACACACACACACACACACACACACACAAGAGAGAAGTGCCTAATCATATACATATTCCACATTTTATCATAAGTGTTTTAATGCAGTGACTTGCACTGGTCTTGGCCTTTCTTGGTCTTGGTCTTGACTTGGTCTCAACCCTTCAAAGTCTTGGTGTTGTCTCGGTCGCAGCCTGTCTTGGTCTTGACTTGGTTCTTTGTTTAGATGGTCTTGACTACAACACTACGAGCCTGACACTCTAACCATCTCTAAACAATGGCTGCCTAATGAAGTATACATTATATGCTGTATACTGTTCATGTAGGGTACGATACGATGCGGTGCAATACAGCGCGGTATATGCAATAAGATACTTTATTGTCCCCTTAGAGAATTTTTTCTTGGGCATAGTGTACGCTGGATCTTCAAAATCACAAACAGTTAAATAATTACATATAACAACTCGCATCTAATACTACATACAGGAGAGCAAAACATATAGACACATATAACGGACAGCGTCTTAAATAGACCACTGTTATTGCCTAAATAGTGCCACAGTATAGATAGTATAATATAGAGAAATATAGATAATAGTAACTACAAGTAAATATGAATAAAAAATAAATAGAATAATACAATAAACTTCAGAGGTCTTCAACCTTTTTCAGTCCAAGGACCCCTTATTGGATAAAGAGGAAAACCAAGGACCCCAACCTCACTGTCCATCTAAGAAAAACTGCTCGATTTCGCTTTCGCTGTCTTGACTGTTTACATTTATCGCTCTGTAGAAAAATGCATATGTGTGCAGGTGTGTAGTGTTTCTTTACAAAGTCACATCGCCATCTACTGGCCTGGCACACGTAATGCAGCATACTTAGTCACCTTCAGGATCCATGTAAATGCAGATCTTTTTGACAGTGTTCTCATGTATATGTAAAATCTTGCAAATTTTAGAAAAAAAACATTTCCATTTTTACAACATTGTTGTCGTGTAAGCATAGCCTTAAAGGCTGTTCACACCTGGTATTAATATGCGTTTTGGTTGATCGAATCACAAGTTGATGACGCTAAATATAGATGTAAACTGGGTGTAAAACGTTTTGAGCTCGTCCACATTCGACCACATTCACACTCATTTGACCAGATTACTTTTGTTGTGTAGGTGCGCATGTGGTCGAATGTGTTCAAACAGCCACAAAAGACCGCCTACTCTCCGCCTATTGATCTAATGTGATGTAGCAAGCACAATGTTTTTACATCAGACCTGATTTCTAGCGCAAACACACAGTGTAAAGTGCGATCTTAAGGCTTTCATTAATAAAACTAAAATGGCTTCTCTCCGCCTCAAATTTTTGTTTCATTTTGCTAGGGTGTGGAAGGTACATGAGCTTATTTCATCGACTGCTCTTAGAAAAGCTCTTACATATACATGTACAAAACACTGACTTTATATTAGTATGCATCAATTTAAACCCATAATTTCTTCCGCTCGCGTTTAAAGGACTTGCAGAGGGACTCGCCCACAGACCCCCCCCCAAAGTAATTAGGACAGAAGTGCTCGAAAGTGGACAAGAGACGGATAAAAATACATGAATGTGTCTCTTACTTCCACTTATGACCCGATCGACCAAAACGCATCTTAATATCAGATATAAACAGCCTCTTAAACATTTAACAGTTTAACTGCCTGTAGTTTAAAACTAAATATCAGAAAAATCCATCGTCCAACAATGCATGCTTCTCCTGTAGAGTCTGTGACAGATCCTGTATTGTGGATTAGCTGTGTTTTGTTAAAGGCTTAGTCCAATGTCATCATGATGACAACATGATGACCTGGTGTGAGATGAAACAGCTCTGACAGAGAGGACAGTCTCTCTGGATTTACTCACAGATGTGCTATATACCTCGCTCAGGGTTTAGATAGTGTCTGAGGGTCTCTCACAAAGGGGTGGTTATATATTTGGGAACTCAAAGATTAGATTAAGCAAGAAACAGCGGATATCCAACAATATACTCAGCGGAAACGTTTTCCAGATTGAAACTGCTCCCAGTTCACAGATACACACCCACAGACCGAGACTGAAGTCTATCGGGGGACTTATTTTTAATGTGTGTGAGAGAAGCCAAACTGGATTAATGTCTGCCTGAGATCTCAATGGAGGGACGCTGTTCACAAAAACTGACGGCTTCCCTTATTCACTTACACTTTGTGATGTCTTACTAACGGAGATCCCAGACAGTTTCCCCTTCGCAGCACAAAGTATTTATATTTACTTAGACTATCTTTGGGTTCTGGAGTCTCTTTGGCGTATTTGTTTAGACTAAGTTCAGGACATATTTACATTACAAGAAGGTGAAATTAAACTATCCTTGCTTTTTAAATCTAAGAATTTAATGCTTGATAACCATATATCATTGATTGTGAAAAAAATTTAAATAATTTACAATTGTTCCCATGAAAAATACTGTAGTTTGCTTTAGTATTTACTATGCTAAAGTTAAAACATTAACCTATCCTACAGTATGTACTACAGTTTATCAATTCACCATATTTAATACTACAGACTTAATTTAACAAAGTTTAGTAATTAATATAATGCACTATAGTATATTATATACAGTATACAGCACTGTATACTACACTTTACTATAGTAAATGTTAAAGTATAATACAGTATTTGTATGGTAAAATGTAAATGTTACTGGCATGACACATTAAAAAATCTCTAAGTTACTGTATAAGAAAAACTTTCTGATTCTCTGTATTTGTATAAAGTGTAAAGCTCAACCCGAGCTTTGGGTGTCTTTTTTTCAGATTTCGTCCAGCTATTTTGGGGTTAGGAGGAACCAATAAATATAATAACTAAATATTTTTCTTTAACATGAAGCAGTGTAATTGTCCACGTTTTTGTACAACAGGTTCCAGTGACACAGGATTAAGTATTATGGTGCAAACAACAAAAAATTAGATGTTCACGTATGTGGAGGTTAAAGGCCCCGTGAACCGGAAGTCGCAATCGTTTCCGAGTGAAGTTGAATATCACGTGAATATGCGACAGTGACTCTTGGCGACTGGATGGGGCGTGTCTAGTCCATAGACTGTAAAAAAGATGGACGACGCCTGTTCGCTCTCTTCCATTGGTGAAAAGTGAAGCCGCCAGTGTCCCGATATGGCGCTGACATCTTGGGTCTTGAGTCTGCGCAGTAGCGATTTCGGGACCAGTCCTGCGCAGTAGTGAGCAGGAAGTAAAGCCGTTAAATCAAAACCCTGCCCTCGCTCTCGCAGAATGCGCATATCACACGATATCACAGCTGTCAATCATGACGTGACACCACCGTTTTAATATCATTAAATAACTAACTAAACACAAACTTATTTTAAAAACAAACATTTGAATTTACATCAGCGTGATAAAAACTACAATAAGTAAGGAATAATTGACGACGGGCCATTGAATTATAAGAAAATAATGCACACCCAAGGTGCAATGCGGCACAACGCGAAGCGGGTGTGCATTATTTTCTTATAATTCAAAGGACCGGAGTCAATTATTCCTCTTATACCATGGTTACCACAAATATTGCTCTGGTGCCCATTTTTAAGACATTTGACATTAGGTGTGCGGTTATCAGAAATGATTACACGGCTCTCTGGAATGCTTGATTCTGATTGGTCAGTTGAGACATTTGCAGGTTCGTTCTTTTTAAATAATAACCGCTCCAAGGTAATAACGCATAGCCGGTACTACTTGTATGTATAAAATCCCTCCGCACCAAAAAAGATTAGGCTACTGTTTGGCGCCATCTTGTGTCAAACACTGGAAAACAACAATTAACATTGGAAAATGTCGACATTAAAATGTACGGTAAAATCAAAACATTTAAACAGTGGATAGAAGAACGAACAACGAAAAAACGGAACATTTCTCAGCCAATCAGAATACAGCATTCAACAGACCCGTGGTATAAATGAAAGAAACCAGCTTCAGAAAAAAGATAATTGAAGTGTAATTTAATTTTTTAGTTGGTCTCAAGTCCCATTGAATAATATGGGGAGGTGGGGTTTATGACCTATACTGGGACCAGACACTGGGGGGCGATCGAGACATTTTGGCTTCACTTTTCAGGGCTTGTGCGGCACGCTTGGTCTAGTCATGCAACAAAGTTGAGAAATGTTTACTTTATGCAAATTATTCGCAACTTTCGAGAGCAACTAGCAATGAGAACGAAGCAGTTTAGTTCATGTCATCCATCTCTCGTCAGTTACTGGAGTGGACGTTACTCATTTGTTAATGACAACCAGTTGTAGAAACACATCTTTTGAAAGAGACAAGTGACACAGTTGACACAAAGTCGCTTATAATGTGAATGTACACTAACTTACATAATCAGAGAACGTTTGTCACAAGAGGGCGGAAGAAATTTTTCAGATTTTTGATTTCTGTTTCTGATTTTTTTTATTGATGACTTAGACAAATTGTTTATAATAAACACTGCAATATTGCAAATCAAAAATAAAAATGGTCAGTTTTGATTTGATTGGAACTTTAAGTTTCTCAACTATATAAAAAGTCTTAGTTGTAAGTGGTTAGAAGGACAGCATTGTTTGAAAGAATACAGAAAATTCTGCTCCTATCAAGAAAGGAAAAACATCATCAGTCGTGAGAGGAATTTTATTTTGTGAACTGTGTGTCCCGGCAGGTACTAAATCTGTTTGCTTTGCTGTTGGACGAAAACAGTAAAACTTACCTTCACATTCATTGGCACTGTAAGTAGTAGCTGGTTGCCATGGAAACTGGTTGAAGCCGGGGCAACAGCGATCACATGACGGGCCGCAAGTGTTGTGCTGGCAGTCGCATAGAAGCCTACGAGAGAAGAAAAGACAGATCATAGGTTAACCAACATGAAGAGTTTGTGGTGCTTTTTGTTTGTCCAAAATGCTTTGGGCTACTGTAATTTATTCAGGTACAATAATCAGATGACCTAACAAGAAAACGCAAAGGGTCAGCTTTTTCACACCATTTGCAAGAAAGAGGAAACCAAACTATTTACAGTATATATATATATTATAAAGCTTGCAAACGTAAAGGACCAAATTTGTGTATTTGTTACGCAAAACATTGTTTATCTCAATTTAAAAAGGCCCATATACACAGATACTGATGAAGCACCAACAGTGTTTATATTCAAGTGTCTAAACTTCTCATTGACCCTTCTCACTTTCACTCAGTCGTCCAATCACAAAGAAGGAGGGGAGGGACAAAGACCACACCAACCAACCGGTGCATCGTACAACAACTAATACACAAACAGAAGTACTATAGTAACTAAAGTGCTAAGCTGAAAAAAATCCCACAGTTTGCATTTCCCTCACGTTTTCAGCCATGTTTAAACGCTTTGGTGGACACAGGGCCTAACATACATGTCTGAATATTGTATGCTTCAGGTTAATCTTATAGTGTGGAAGACGTTACCTCTCTGCATACATTTCCCCGTACGTCAACATCTGTTTAACTTCTGGTAAGTGTGGGGTAAACATGCACCTATTGGAGGCTTAGGAAGAGCACGCTTTTGTGATTGACCTTTGAACTCAATCATGTGACTCATCCTCTTTAAGCTATGTCAATCAAACACATACTCCCATTAGTTGCCTGTGCATATCTTCATTCATCAGCCTTTATCATTTGGTCTCAATTTCATCCTGATTTACTCGTTGTACTGCTGTTTTTTCTCTGACTATTTTTGCTGTATATACAGTAGTATGCATACTGTGCTCTATACTGGGTATTTTTCCCACAATGCAATGCGCTCAACCTGACCTTCAATTTTTCCATGTAAGAAAATAAAAAAATATTTGTGATTTAAACACTATTTACTGTATGACAATACAATGTACGGTTTGAAATGTTTACTTTTTCTACTATTTTAAATAGTACGGTGTCTTATTGTACAACTTCATTCCAAGCAGAACTTGGAAGTCTCCGAAAAAGATACAATTAAGTTGTGTGCATTGTACGTTTGCTGTGAAATGTACAGGTGCATTGGTCTCAAAAGAAAACATCTGCGTTTGAAGCATCTACATTTTATTTAGATCAATAAGTCTCCACAATATCAGTTACACGCACATGCAGACATGCACTGAAACCTCCTGATACAGGAAATCACTGCAGATTTAAGAGAGATGAATGAAAGGTTAAATTCCCCTCCTCATGAAATGCTAGCATCTGTTTCTAGTTGGTGATCTCTATTAACCCTCATAGTTTTGATATGTCCTATACATTCAAAGTTTTTTTTCAAACTGACAGATTTGACACCTTCCAGGTGGTTCAGATTCGCTCATACAGACTGCTGCAAGAATTTGCAGAATGACCTAATATGGTAACAGACTATATATCAGCAGGAACAAAAACTACAACCGGTGGATATTTCTCAACTGCGTCATCGCTGCGCGTGCAAAGAGCCGAGAAAATCTTTTTACAATTCCTAAAATGTTAAATAAACTGTATTAAGATAAACTGTATGACCTGCTTCATGTCCGAAGACATTAAACATTCATCAAGATGTTGCAAGATTTCCGACCTTTATCTTGGAACGTGATCAGAGTGCATCAAAAGCACCCAGGAATTCAGTTTATTTCAGCAAACCAATTAAACAAATTAAGCCCTTAAAGTAACTGTTGAAACATACTGAACAAATATAAATGTTTCCATTTATTTAAGCTTTTAAACAATTTATTCTACAACTGGCTTAATAAAATTTTCAAAGTCATCTTGTTTATAGTGTCGACCAACACACGTCCTGAAAAGTGAAGCCAAAACATTTCGACCACCCCCTGGTGGCTGGCTGCAGCATAGATCTTAAGGGTCATTCACATTATAACTATAATGTTAACTATAACGATAACTATATTAGCATAAACACCACCGGACGATAACAATAACTTTATGCTAATTCACTCACAAGGCGCAGTACTCGCACACTCATATGGGTGATTCTCGCGAAATTAGATTTATGAGGTGTCATGAAACATTTTGATAAAAAAAGTAAATGGAAAGTAAGAGTATCAAAATAAGAAGCATACAGTTACAAACATCTCTTCATGTATTATTTTGCACATGATTTCAAATGACATTATACAAAACAATTTTCATTACCGCAACGGGTCCATGACTGGATTTGGGTTCTTTAACATGGAAATATTTATAATTAAAAAATCTAAAAAATAAAAAGCTTCAGTGCATGTTATACTATAAACATTTACAGTAAAGAAACATGTGGTATTTGGTGATCATTGGTAAATTTACAGACAATAATAAGGAATATAAATGTGTCCAAGACCAATTTTCTCATCCTCCGCAACAATTTTCAATCATTGTTTAAGCCATCAAGGAACTAACATGTTCAAAAAAAAATTGTTGGAAGGGACATAATTGACTGTGACACTCACGCAGTTCTTATTTTTTCTCTCCAGATAAAAGTTGAAATTTTGTTTATCATAGTACCTAGACAACTTTTTAGTTCTCATTACCGAAACATGAGTTTGTAAATGTATATATGTAATGTAATATAATGTTGCGGTAATGACAATTTTTGATAATGATAATCTAAAAAATGTAAATAATTCTATAGGAAATATTTTTTAAATCCTCTAAAAATAATGGTTATAGTAAGTTTAGACCTTAAACTTATATGTGCAAAAAATTGGCTTCAAGGGCTTTTTAAAAATTCTCATGCTGGACACCTTCTACATCTGGATTTCTTGAGAATCACCCATTTACCTTAAATGGCATTAACTAATATTGCATATTTCCTTTAATAAAAACACTTCTGGTTGTTCACATGTCATTGAATGTATAAATATGCTGTTCTTGTTGCATTTAGTGGGCGTGCACTCCAAAACTTTTAAACTCGGCTGAATACGCCAGGTGGGCGCCGACTGCCAGTTTTCTTTAGCTGAGCACTTTTGTTGCTTTGTTTATTAGTTTTTTTTTACGATGCATCAGTTGGTTGTTGTGATATTGGTCCCGCCCCTCTTTCAATGGACGTCAATGGTTTATCGTTCATCAGTTGGGGGGGAAATGGCTCAGCAAGTGATCCTAAAAATATCATTTCTTGTATCTTTATCGTTACGGTTGTGGTGTGAACTTTGCTATTCTCTTTAAAATAACCAATTTTTAAACCTATACTATTTATAGTTATAGTTATAATGTGAATGGCCCATTTAGCCCCGCCCTCTCTGTGTAAATGAATGGAATGTGAGCCAAACTAAAAATCTAATTACATTTAAAATACAATTTTCCCAATGATCTTTTCTATTAGTTGAGTTATTTATCATGTTGATGTACTTCTATGTGTTTGTATTTTAATAAGTTAGTTAAAAAGGGGTGTGACGACTTGATTTGTGTGTCTGTGACTGAGTCAAATGGAAAAATGGGCGGTACCTTGCTACCGTGGGTCCACCTCACGATCACAGACTTTTGCTGAGTCCGAAACCACCTAATTCCATACTATATAGTGGGCGAAAAGCAGTAGGCGAGGCAAGTAGTATGTCCAAATTCAGTACCCAGATGACCTACTACTTCTGGTTAGATTTTGAAGTGTGCATACAACGGACACTTCATTATCCCATGATGCCCCGGGAGAGGAGTTATCCAACAAAGTAGAAGAAGCATGCAGCTGTTTTCGCGCTGGAAAGACATGACGTGATGACTACGTATGTCACTTGATGTATCAACATGGCGGATGTAGTACGTCTGAATCTTATTCATACTACCAGGATTCATACTATACAGTACCTACTGTTTTAACGGTCAGTAAGTAGGTACGTACTTCATGTCATTCAGTACGTACTGTCTCACTATGTGGTTTCGGACGCAGCCATAGGCTCCAAAATACGTTATCGGCGCAGGATGTGTGGCCATTTTTGAGATATTTTGTCAAAATATCACTATTTTTTACAGTGGAAGTCTATGGAGACAGTCTATGGTCGACCCTCAAGAGCCAATGGTGAACTGACTCTTTAAAAAGCATTTGTCATTAAAGTTAAATTTAAATGATGATTTAACCAAAAATTTTTAGCTTTGGGTGAACTAAGAGACATGTGCCTACAGAAGAATCACTGATCTCACATAAAACATCCAATGATCCAGCGTTTCCCTGTGCTATTATTGGTTTTCTATAACCCTGGATTATGTAATAGCTCTTATGAAAGCTTAGATCTTAAGAACAACTGATATTCTGAGGTTACAAGCAGAGATATCAGCATCGAGCGAGCGCAGTCAGCGCAGCGTGTATATGCCTGTGTAAGCTGACTGCTGTGCAGGTGGAAACTCAATGTTGCCTTCAGGCACAGAAAAGAGCAGATTGAATGGTTGCACAGTTACTATAGTTGTCATTTCTGGCACACACATACATTTGCTTTTCTATCATGCCGGGGGATATTTTCCTTTGATTGTTTTTATAAAGAGCTAATTTCTATTCCCCAGGATTACCTTTAAACCTAAACCTTACATTAATCTTCAGGCATTTTTATAAAAAAAAAACACTGTAATCATGCGCAGATGGTGAAAAATAAGTGGTGCATTTCATATTGGCAACATTTGCATATAAGCTTTCACTTACTTGTACGGGTCATTGGGGTCTTGAGCATTACATGCCTCAGCATGGCCATTACAAACACATCTTCCACCAATGCTGATGTCTTTAATACTGTAATAATACTACAGAAAAAACACACAGTGTTATTTTTTGAGAAAATGAGCAATGACTCTGGAAAGTGGAGCGTAACTTACTCTTCGTGTGACTGTGGGGTCTCTCAAAGCTTTGCCCATCAGATGACCCAGCAGTGTGTTGGTGCGCAGGAACCGGAAACGAATGTTGGTGGCTTTGGTGAAATCCCTCAGCACGGGAGAGTATGAGAAGTTCATGGCACCCGGTCGCCCGTTCACTAAAGACACCACAATCTGAAACAATCGAGAGACAGAGAGAGATCAGCTATTAAAGGAACTTAAAACTTTGAGAAAAACATAAAGAGTAAAAGCTAGTGTTTGGTGTCTGTACCTCTCCATTCTCCAGAGGAACTATACGTGAGTATTCTGTCGTGCAGATGACGTCATTATCGTGGTTTATGCGCTCGATAGTCCTCTGTCCAAACCGCTCGATACAATCTCTCTTCGAAGCTGGAATCAACAAAGTAAAAACAATTTTTGAAATATAAAGAACAATCTGGCACTATGGCCAGGAATGTGTAATCGTAGTAAATTGGTGCAAAACTACTTCTTTTTATTTTCAAATCGATTAGTTACCAAATGGCTGAATGAAGCTTTGCCGAGGTGAACATTAACAAGAATATAGTAGATTTAAAGGGACATCCCACTTTTTAAAAAATATGCTCATTTTCCAGCTCCCCTAGAGTTAAACATTTGATTCTTACCGTTTTGAAATCCATTCAGCTGATCTCCGGGTCTGGTGCTAGCACTTTTAGCATAGCTTAGCATAATCCATTGAATCTCGGCTTGAGTTTCAATATTTTTCCTATTTAAAACTTGGCTCTTCTGTAGTTACATCGTGTACTAAGACCGACAGAAAATTTAAAGTTTTAAATAGGAAAAATATTAAAACTCTTTGGTTATTTTTAGCACAATGCTAATGGTCTAATCAGATTCAATGGACTGTGCTAAGCTATGCTAAAAGTGCTAGCGCCAGACCCGGAGATCAGCTAAAAGGATTTAAAAATGGTAAAAATCAAATATTTAACTCTAGGGGAGCTGGAAAATTAGCATATTTTCAAAAAAAGTAGAATGTCCATTTAAAACATAAGAACAGTAAACATAAAAACCAGCATAAACAAATTTGCTATTGTCACTTGGATTGCGAGGCCAATGGATTGTGGTTTAGCAAAACAGTTTTTTTCATGCATGCAAATGCCAGCCAGGAATTTATTGTGTATATTTTTCCCTTAGCTTGACTGTGACAAAGATTGTTTTGCCACCTACAGTACTACTGATAGCCTCCAGTGGCACAAAAACACAACAAAGCTTGTGCGTACATCCAAATTCAGAGAACGGGCACAATAGCCCAAAATCTGACCTTTCTCAACTAACCCACACTATCATTCTCAAAATGCATTTCTCTTCAATCACCAAAAAACTGTGTGCATGTCCATAGAGTTTTGCTGAAACCAAATAGTGCAATAAAAACAGGAAAAGAACATAACAACATCACAACAGTGAATAAATGGCATGGTCATATTGGTTATACATACAGGAGAAAAACTGCCATGGCTGGTAAGTTTTCCCAAAGTCAATGGAGCGTTCCAGAACCCAGAGATCCGGCCGTGGGGAGTTAGCAAACTTAATGAGCACATAAGCAACATGGAAGAGCTGGAAAACACACAAAAAAAAAGAGAAAATGAGTAAAACGTTAAATATGACGCGACAAATATCCCCTAACAAAATATTCACAGAGACGGCTAACGTTTTTTACTTTTCTACTCTTGTACTAGTAACATGTACTAGTGAAAATACAACTGAAACTCAACCCTTTAAAGTTTTTGGTATTTTGCAATCACATGAATTCATTGCATATGAACTCAAACATTTCTTTCTATTAAAATCAATTCCATTCCCACGCTGTACGATGGGCGTAGCCCTGAATTCATAATCGTATTGTTGCTTTGAGTTAATATAATGTCATTAAGTAATGTTGTTTTTAGTGATTGATGAATTGATGAGGTCACTGGGCTTGACAGATGGTCTCCCACCCTTGACTTGATCAAAGACACATATTAAATAGTTTTATATGTGATCTGTGTTTCCTGATTGCATGACATCTGCACGACTTCATCAATACACAATCATTCAGTTTCAGGCCTGAGAAAAAGAAACACTAGAAAATAATCCCATGATGTACAACTTTTATCCATTTTTATTACACGGCTCATTGGAATGCTTGATTCTGATTGGCCAGTAACTACATTTGCAGGTTTGTTAGTCAGGGTTCCCACACCTCAGTTAACTTCAAATTCAAGGACCTTTCAAGGACTTTCCAGGTCCAGTACCCTCAAATTCAAGGACTAAATGTTGGGACACATTTCAAGTGAGAGCAAGGTTACATTGTGTTACCTTTTAAGATACATTGTTACAGTTCCCTTTCGAGGGAACTTGCGCTGCGTCACTGCGGTGACACTTTGTGGACGCCTCCAGTGGTAAGTGCGTCTAAATGTGTATATCAAATTCAACCAATGGTGAGGCTTAACCACAAAGACAGGATGATGCGGGAACCAGGAAGTATATCGCTATCTGAAATCCTGCCAGAGACGGCGTTACAGGGACGCAGGAAGTATGGCAAGGGAGACGCAGTGTCTCGTTCCCTTCTCAGGGAACAACAGTTACAGCTACGTAACCCGAGATGTTTTCATGTGTCAAACACAACTATGCAAAAAAGCATTTTGGTATGAATCAACATTCGCATACAGAAGATATAAGCATTTAAAGCAAACAGTTTAGCATGTGTGCTTAAACAGTCTAAAATTTTTATTTTGTTTTTTCCAGAAATCTTCTTACACAAAATAGATTCAAGCACTTTCAATGACCTGTATCTATGTATGTTTATTTTCAAAAACTTCCCAGGGCCTTGAATTTTTTTCCCCAGATTCACAAACTTTCAAGGATTTCAAGGACCGGTTTGAACCCTGGTTATTCCAAGATAGCAACCGGTCAAAACTGATAACACAGTGTAACCTGGATGCTGCAAATCATTTTTACAGATAAAGTTTAATATTAAACAAAAATGTAATATAAAAATGTCATTTAATAAGATATATGATATAACATTATATTTACAATTGATTAAACCAGATAGCGTGTTTGTGACATTTGACATTTATCTTAAAACCGAAAGTAAGCAAAAAGTAAATGCATTTGTTAAAAATTACAGCCGTTTGTTATTGCGAAATAAACTCCTTCAGTGTGATACCGAAGTTGGGTTGGGGCTTATTCCTGCGATAACAACCAGCTGCCGCTACATTATCCCTAACGCATTTTACGTACATACCATTTGACAATCTGAACTAACCTACCATGCCAAAAAAAGCTAAGATCTGCAATTTTACCATGGTCATGAGGGCCTACACGATTCTCTTTGTTGAGTCAATACTTTCTTTAAAAAATATATTTTAAGTTCATCAAACCTATTTCCATGCCTTCAAGACTCTCTAAACATAAGACACACATCATGCGGAGTTATTAATAACACTTTTAAGTCCTTTTGAAGCTTAAAAAGTGGTTGCAAACTACTCCCATTTTAACCAGAACCCCCAAACCAACCCTTATCTCTTCAACCCAAACTTAGCTGGTCATCTCTAAGCTTCTTGCTCCAAGGCAGTAGTTTGCTATCAGCCCACAAAGATTTGTGCCACTGCTATCTCAGTTTTTTCTCAAAACACCAAGGCTACATTCTCACAGGAACTTTGGTTCGTAGTAGCTATGAAACAAAATACAAAATGGCAACACAGCGTTATTCATCCGTGACATACATATAAAAAATAAGACAGATCCTTAGTGGATCGTCCCACTAGAAATATCAAGCATTCTTCTTCTAATCTCTCTGGAAGGGCTTCTTCCTCAAGCAAGCTGAAGGCTTAATGTTGAAACATCGATCTATTTCCTCTCTAAGCCCCTCAATTCTGACAGCATTTTATCCCCCTTAACCCACCACACGCATAAACCATCCCCCCTTGTACTAACTTTTCCACAACCCCTTAATGCAACACAACCCCAAGACCCTGTGCAACAAAGAACCACTTCAGCCACGTCTGGTCCTTTGTCAACGCAAGCCACTTCGCAGATACGGCGAACAAAACAACATCTGTTGAAATATTTGAGGGGGGGTGGTAGAGGAGGTAAGGTGGACGCTTTGATCTTGCGATCTGATTCTTTCTTTCGTCTGTCTGATATGGTGATGGCCACAGGGCTGTGTATGAACATGAACTTCAGACTGAAGAGCTATAATCCAAGTGGCCTGTGTGCGTCTATACAGAAATGTGATGAGAGATGTGACGTGATTCTTACAACAGACAGGAAGGCTTGAGATGAGCATGAGATTAGCTTAAAAAAAAAGAGGTCCAACACTGATCCCTTAGTTAAGCAGGAATTTGTGTCTATTTGCATCTTTGCATTGACTTTGTATGTAATCTACTTGCGCAAATATAGTTAAATTCACTTCTGGGGTTTACTCCGCAAAAGTTTCAGGGTATTCTAGATGGATACCAGGTTGTTGCTAGGTGTTTGCAATGTTATTTATGATTTATTTACTTATTTAATTAAGTTGGGTTCCTGTAGAGCAGTTGGTAGAGTATTGTTTCAGCAATGCAAAGGTCACAGGTTCAATCCCAGGAAACACATATACTAATAAAATGTATAGCTTGAATGCACAGCAAGTTGCTTTTGCTAAAAGTGTCTGCTAAATACATAGACGTAAAGAAACAATTAGTTATTGATATCGATATTACCGTCCATATATATGCTAGGGGTGTAACGGTACATGTACCATACTTTACGGACTATAAGCCGCACCGGAAAATAGGCCGCATCATTTTAAAAAATGCGTCATTAAGACGAAATAACATATATAAGTCACAGTGGACTATACGTCGCGTTTATTTAGAAAATTATTTCACAAAATCCAAGCCGAAAAACAGACATTTTATCTGGACAGGCAAGTTATTTAACTAAACAATAGCAGACAGAACAGCAGGCTGAATAGATATCTGTACGTTAAAGTAATATCATCAGTTTTTTAAACGATAAACCAAAGCATACAGAACTTACCTGGAAGGTTGAATAGGCTAAATTAACCGAAGCCAACTAGCGTGAAGTTCGCATACTTGTCATTCCACATTACTGAATCCATTGAATTACATAAATACAGAAGCAGCATATGGCGGACTCTCGCGGCTGTAGACGATAATGTTGTCTCTTGCCTCATAAATATCCAAATTAATTCATACTGACATACAAGGCGCACCTGACTATAAGACGCAGCACCAGCCAAGTTATGAAAAAAAAGGGGCTTATAGACCGAAAAATATGGTATTTATCACGAAACATCACGATACGTACGTCAAGGTTTGGTGCGCGTGGTCTGAGTGCATGATCGACATCTGAGATTCTTGAGACCTGTTCGAAAGCCTTAAATTGCTGTTACAACAAAAGTGACTTTAAGTAAGCAAATTTAAAACAGTATAGTGCTGAGAAATAGTAATTTGCTTAAACAACACTTAATACTTAGGAAAATTCACCATAATTTTACTATGGTATTTTTAGGAAAACCATATTAACCACACATATCCCATTCACTCAAATATATTTTAACCAAGGAATATCCAGTAAATCTATAAAGTAATAAAAATTCACCAAAAACAATAAAACAAAAGAGCCCTTAATCATTATATTAAACATTTTATTTCACTTATATTAATATTCAAAACCCTTAAGCTTTTGGTTTTATTACTATTAAAACTAATTTCTAGTAGTTTTTAATTTACATTTCCTGCCATTACATCTGCCATTTACATTTCCATTCCTTTTTTAAACTATTAATAAATAAAAATATTTCAGGCATTTGATGTTTTATGCTTTTTTCCCAGACCGGCACCAAACTGTGAAACGAAGTACACACCAAACTGTGACTTCTGTGTAACGTAACACCCCTACTCTCAACAGATCCAACCCCAGGTACAAGTTTCCAAGTTTCCCACCTAAATAAACCTGCCGAAAATGCCTGGAATGACTGTGATCTTCTTTTTTATAGCTCCAACATGTATTGGAAGATGACAATCGGAATTGTATTTCTTTATGTTATGACAGCCTTTTATTTTGTTTGGTTTGCTTTAGCGTGAGGCAAGTGCGTTTGAAATATCCAATAAACGTCCAGTTATGTCCAGAGTCCCCCGGGCTTAATGATTACACAAATTCTTCCATTGAATGCTTACTGCATTCCTTGTGTAACCATAGTGATAAGAACAGAAAAACGTAGCCAGAGGACACGGGTTTAGTGACTGTGAGTGCTTGGCCAATTATTAAGCACCTGAAGGAACCGTCAACACCTTGGTCAAAATAACAACAGGTCAAATGGACATTGAAACCAGGTTAAATGACAGGTTAGATACAGGTGTTTCTGTACAGTGTAGAGCGTATATGCTAAAGGTCATGGGTTTGAATCCAGAGAACACTCATAGTGATAAAAAGATATAACTTGTTAGATAAAAAGCGTCTGCCAAATGCATAAATGTAAACTTTGAAATAGTGTCATGGTCCTTTGGGTACATTTATAAACTTTATTTAGCAATTTACAAAAGTGAGCAATACAGTGACACGTTTCATCCTTAAAGGCAACAACAATATGAGAAATGCTACAATATACAACATATTGCCAAAAGTTTTGGGACCTTTATATGCACATGAACCTGAATGACATTCCATTGTTAATATATAGGGTTTAATATATGGAGTTTGCCCACCCTTTGCATTCTTCTTAAAAGACTTTCTACAAGGTTTAGGAGTGTGTTTATGGACATTTTTGACCATTCTTCTAAAAGCACATTTATAAGTTCAGACACAGATGTGAGATGAGAAGGCCTTGCTCGTAGTCTCCGCTCTAATTCATCCCAAATCTGTTATATTGGGCAGGCCAGTCAAGTTCCTCCACACCAAACTTGCTCATCCATGCCTTTATGGACCTTGCTTTGTGCACTGGTGTACATTCATGTTGAAACAGGAAGGAGCCATCCCCAAACTGTTCCCACAAAGTTGGGAGCATGAAATTGTCCAAAATGTCTTGGTATGATGAAGCATTAAAAGTTCCTTTCACTGGAAGTGATTGAAACACCTGAATTCAATGATTTGGAGGGGTGTCCCAAACCTTTTGGAAATTTAGTGTATGTAACATTTTTTTTTATTTATCAGGAGAGTGCAAAACTTCTATTCTGTAAAATGTTTCTGCGCTATCGAAGCCTCCTGTAGGTATGAATGCATGAGGTTATCCGTGCATGATTGAACAAGCCCAACAAGATATGGTATGTAGGATGAGGTGATGGTGGGTGATGAAAGGGGGCATAAAATTATCAAAGAGAAACTACTGATTTCATGGATTAGTGACAAAAAAAGTCCACATACTGTACAGCAAGTATACATTCAGAGTCAATATCAGAAATGTTGTTCGGTTAGAGGTCATGGCCGTCCTCCACACAAACAGGTGGGCAGAAGCTACTCATCCCTGTGTGTTACGCATCTGTGACTCATCTGTTACGGCCATGTGAGAAGCCATCAACATTCAGTTCTGCTACAGTTGGGTTTACATTAGCAGGCACACCTGTTGAAGCACATCTCCACTGGTGTGATATTAAAACTATCAACCCTGTCAACCCTAACACCATTATAGCATGAAAGTCTAAGTGATTCAAGTTGCTATCAAAGTTTCAAATTAAATCTATGTTTATGCCAGTAAGTTCAGCCCAGTATTTATCCAGAAAGATTTCAATAAAAAGCCTACAATAAAAAAAATTCAATAAAAACACACAGCAGAAAGAAAAGGTTAACTAGGGTGACCATACGTGCCAATCTTCCCGGACGCATCCCGTCCAGGATTTTGTGTTCGTCTTCCGGAAGTCATATTTGTCGACTCCATACGTCATAGAGGATTATTATTATTATTACAGAAAAGCAACCGTTACATTTTAAGGTAAGAATGAAACTACGATTGTATATCTTATGTTTTTAACTGAATGGTGTATGCGGTCAACAAATACGACTTCCGGAAGACGCACCGAAATCCTGGATGGGATGCGTCCGGGAAGAACGGCACGTATGGTCACCCTAGGTTAACAAGACTGAGGGCCCCTCCCAAAAGGGACACCTTATGTAGACTTGCGTAGGGTGTCCATTTTGTCATAGGCGACCCCTTTCAGACTTCTTTCTGGCAGTTAAAGCAACATTACGTCACAAAAGTACTGACTTGTTGCTAGACTGTGAGTGTTTGGATGCCATTTGGGACAGGGGCTAACTAACAGAAACTTCAAGGCACAAATACATTACAAAAACATCAAGAAATTCAAAATAAAAGCCACACATTAAAAGCTGCACTTTGTGTTTCTATGTATTTGGATTTTACAGATCAAGCTGTAGCAATGTGGAATTGTGCACAATTCACATCTATTCATCTGCATTGCTTCATTTTTCATTCTCACACCACATCCTATCTTGATGCAAGTTACCGTTTGTGCCGATGCCTTAGTGTTGCTCTGCAGGGATTCTGGGAATGGTGGGAATTGATCCTCTGCAGACATTCAGCCACCTCTGTGTTCCGACTCCTGCGCCGGACAGGCTAGGGAATAATGGTCTGCTTATGTGAAAAGCAGGAGGAGGAGGTATCACCATGGAAACGCTGGATGCCACAACAGCTGCAGAAGTCTTGAAGATGGATGTCCTAAATTCATCCATCTTTGTGTATGTGTGTACAAATGCGTCAAATGAACATCGGCATGCTGGCTGGTATGCACATGGGTGGGTGAATAAACCTGTGATGGGTCTCGCCAGAGACAGCAGGGTTCAAAGCTTTAAGACAGCTGTTGCTCTCCAGAGACAGATCCAAGTGCGAGTTTGCAGCTCTTAATTTACTGTCAGAGAATACATAAAGCATCAGTCACAGACAGTAGAGTATATTCTGTCCACTAGTGATGGATTTTTTAAATCATGCAAACGACTGATACATCAACCATGGCTCCATTTATTAAATCCTTTTCCTCTGAAGTCTGCATTAGAAAACCTAACTAGATTTTCTTCAAGAATTTTGAGTGCCTTCCTTGGGCAAAACTCATTACCGTTATGTCAAAGGTTGCCAGGGTGTTGTCAAGAAGTTGCTAAGCAGGTGCTACTGTAGGTGTATTGCTGTGCACCTGCTAGGGAGGGAGATCTACAGTGGGTACAGTAGGTGGTTGCTGGGATTTTCCAAAATATTCTGGTGCCCAAGTATGATTTAGACCTCCCTATGCATCTCCCAGAAGAAGAAAGAAAATCATACGGCAACACAATCTGCCATCAGTGGCTATGTTTACATGCGCAAAATTGCAGTCCAACTGAATTTTATCCTATTGCAAGTTACGACCATATAGTTTAAATGCACCCTAAACATTGTAAACTGATTAAAATGTTCAGTTACATGTACATTTTATATAATCGAACTAAACGTCTGCATAAGCGCACAGCCAGGGTTGCCAGATTTGCATATCAAACCAGGCCAATGGACATTTAAAAGAAGCCCAAAAGCATCCTAAAGACTATTCAGAAACCAAATACCAATATCTAATAAATTAAATCCTTTTATCTTTTACCCTCAGAAAAAATAAAACTACGTCAAAAAGCAGAAGACTTGGCAACGCAACACAGCATCTTTCGTCGAGTTCACGGCACACTTTATCTGTCAGTCAGCCCACTGCGTTGTGACTGGTTTATACTTGTCGTGTCAGCCGTTGGTGTCGCATGGCGAAAATGACCTCATTGTCGCGTGGGTGTACGTGCACGCTAAGTGCACACTGCACAGACCCCATTGTGCGTGGTTCTGCATCCAAAAATGACTGAGCTGACCGCATTTTAGTTACCAGGTATTTATCCATTCCCCATGTAGGAGGTGCCATCACAAATAAACTAAGTCCGTGGAAAACACTGAAATTTCTTTGAATAAAAGCCTTTGCTAAATGCATAAATGTACATGGTTATTTAACTCTCTAACTTTGAATTTGGTAATAATGATGAGTAAAAAAATCACCACTAAATATCACAGCCTACACCTGAATATAGAAGCCCATAAACAAGCTAAAACTTGAAAATTGGCCAATGGGCGTGAATAAAAAGACAACACATTTTTAGCTCCTCGGGCAGTGATGTCACAGTGACGAGACAAAAGAGTGATGTAAGATAAGGAATATAAAAGGACAAGTAATGCAGATGAGAGTTTGGCAGACAAAAGATTTTTTCTTTGCTAGATTGCTTAAAAGCATACATGCAAATGCATGGCTATGTGCCATAGCATCTTGTTTGACCCCATGCACTATTGCAAGCTACTGTAAGCAGCACAAGTGTGAACAAGTGCCAACATTGGTAATCTTTACTCCAAATTCTGCACCTTAACAAAACACACAGGGCGCAGAAACGGTCTACATAGCTTTCTGCCTTGCAAACGAATTTACCATGTACAGAAAGCAAAACTTAACAGTCAGAACCTAAAAACTGAGTTTAAACCACATGCTATAAACATGTCCAGAAGTGCAAACTTAAATAACAAACGGAAACATTCACATACAGGTGTTGGTGTTTCTTGCACAAGAACTGTCAGCTTTACCTCATTCCTTGACACTTCGGTAATGTATGGAAAATAAAAGTTCTTCGGTTCTTGGCTTTGAGACAGATGAGTGTCAGAGATGATGTGTGTGTGCGTGCGTGCATGTGTTATTAGCCCTGAGGCGTGTAAAAAGGGTGAGATGGGTTTGTAGGGTGGTCATCTGTTCACACCTGCTCCGCATGCCTGAATCTCACCCTCCCCTCCTGCACTACTATCAGTCTGGGATAATTTCAGCATTCCAGAAGCATTGATTAGGGGGTCCTCTAAAGACCAGGACGGGGTTTGGGTATGGCGACTGCAGGGTATGGGAGGGGGCGTGGTTTGTGAATTCCAAACATAATTACTGTTGTGTCTTACAATCGCCTGAGATCTTAAACTACTAGAATGCCTGTGGTTTAGCCTGGCTCCCCCTTTATCTCCATGTGTTTTGGCTTTTTCATTGAAAAGGCCTCTTTAGTATCTCTACAATTTGTATCTCTAATTGTTCTCTTAATTCGAGAGCAAAAGGAAGCTTTTACTTAAGATTTTTCTCATGAGACCCATACAATCTCGTACGTGTCTTGCAAGTCAATGTAAAAATTCCTTGCTGCACTTAAATTTTTAAGCATAGTCAATTTGAAATAACAATTAATTTCGACTTTCTTGAATAGTGAGGAGTTGCTATAAATTATGAAAAAAATAACTTATGCTAATTCAACTTAATTCTTATAATTTACAGAAACTCAAGAAAGTTTAAATGAAATTTAATTCAAGTTGATTCAACTTAAAAAAAAATTCACGGTGTACAAGGGATGTGCTCATTTTCCATGAAACCAAAAATTTCAATCTAAAGTCAGAGATAGGGATGTTCAGACTGACCGGTTAACTGTTAACTGAAGGTTAGAATTTATGACCAATTAAAATTATCAGTTAAAATATTTGTTAACGCACAGTGAGTGTTAACACTTTTCTATCCTTAATTTGCAAATGGCCTGTAAATTACATAAATTATTGCTGCCCTGGCGGTCTGGTAAAGTACTCATTTGAATGAGAAATCATTTGTACTGCATATGTGTCTGTGCCTGACTGAGGGGCTGTTTACACTTGGTATTAAGGTGTGTTTTCATCGATCGGATCACAAGTGGACGAGAGAGACACATTACGTTTACACCTGGTATTTAAATCCGTCTCTTTTGTCCACTTTCGACCGCATCTGTCCTGAATACTGTGAGGGGGTGGGCGAGTCTCTCTGCTGTCATTAAAACGCGAGCGGGAGTAATTATGAGTTTATATGGACGCAAACTTATATTATGTCTGAGTCCGCTGCTTGTTTAGCAAGTAAACATGCTGCACAGTGTTTTGTACGTTTATATGTTGGAGCTTTCTCTGAATTTTCAGCGCAATTGATGAAATAGGATCGCGCAACTTTCACGCTTTCAAAACGAAACTACGGAGAACACCCCGCAGTAGTTTTATCAATGAAAGGCTAAAAATAGCGCTGTTCACTGTATGTTCACGCCAGAAGTAAAAAAAAGACGTAAAATTTGTGTTTAATACCTCAGATTAGATAAATGGGCGGAGAGAAGGCGGTCGCGTGTGGCTGTTCGAACGCATTCAAACACATTTGCGTTCCGCAACTCCAAAGCGATCCGATCGAAAGTTTCGACTACCTCTGGATGTGGTTGAAAGTGGTCGAAAGTGGACCGTAAACGTTTTGAACAGCGTTTACACCTGGCATTAACGTCGTCCACTTGTGATCCGATCGATGAAAACGCATGTTAATGCCAAGTGTAAACAGCCTCTAAGTCTTGCGGGTGTCCGGAAAAACCTTCGCTGATCGCCTCTGTCCTTGACCCTGACCATAAACATCTCTATTTTTGCACAAACAGAGAAAGAAGACACAAAAGCAAAACTTTTCTAAATGTGTCCTGCTTTAGAAATGGCCACTGGGGTAGATAAAAGAGAGACAATCTGCCCTCTTTGGCTATTAAACCAAAATCATAATGTTCAGAACAAATGGCTTCTTTAGGCAAAAGTCAGTTTTTAGCATTGACCTCTCTTGGCACTAAGCACATCTTGAACTCTTTTGAGAAGGAAGAAGTCATTATGAGAAGTAGAAATTAGGTTCCATTCCATTTAGGGTTTAATAGAGCCACAAGTTCCTGCAATTGCTTAAAGGGGCCACATCATGAAAATCTGACTTTGTCCATGTTTAAGTGCTATAATTGGGTCCCCAGTGCTTCTACTAACCTAGAAATGTGAAAAAGATCAACCCAGTAACTTAGTGTAGTGTTGATAAACCATTCTCTGCAAGCATGTGAAAAAATAGGTCACTGAAATTTGGCTCCCCTTGTGATGTCAGAAGGGAATAATACCGCCCATTAATCTGCACTATCCAACCACAGCACTGCCATTCATTTAGTGCAGAGATCAACTCATTTGCATTTTAAAGGACACATCCAAAAACGACACATTTTTGCTCACACCTACAAAGTGGCAATTTTAAAATGCTATAATAAATAATCTATATGGTATTTTGAGCTTAAGCTTCACATATGTACTCTGGGGATACCAAATATTTATTTGACATCTTAAAATGGTTTTGTGGAATGTGCCCTTTAAGTGTAAAGAAAGGTCACAGTAAATACTTGTCACTTAGAAAAGCATATATTTTTTTCTTGTTAGTTTTTAAAAAAATGCATACAAATGTCATGTATTTACTGTCTGTATTCTAATATAGAGAGTGAGAAAAAATTATATATGGTCACTATACCATTGCAAAAACCACAAATCTAATGCTTTTCAAAAGAAAATCTAGAGACAAAGTTGTTTCAATAAAAATATTTATAAAAGAGAAACATCTGAACAAATATTATTTTCTTCCTTATTAAGTTTGGTTCATCCCACATGAATTGTTGCATACAATTGTTTACATCAGCATCTATACATTTTGCTGACTAAGTAAAAACCAGGCAACTGTAATTACTGCTACATCTGAATGACATGGGAAGTCAGAGGGAGTGAGCTACATGTGTGTTTCTTTCCCATACCAGGAGGTTAAGTGTTTAATTGTTGGTAGTTCACTGTTGAACCTACTGGTTTTGCTTTTGGCATCTCCTGCATTTGTCTGGGAAAGATCAGTGGGTGTTTTCTCTTTTCCAGATGCTGTGCAGACTCTACTAATTAAACATCCCTGCCGGAGCGTCTTATCTGTATTTCTAACATCTGCTCTAACACCCCCACATACACTGGACTCAATGGGCTTCTCAAGGCTCTAAGGGCGCACTCACACTATCCAAACCAAACCGCGCTCGGGCGTCCGTAAAAACCTTTTGATGCGCGCCGCGGGGTTACGTGAATGTCCGAGCTGCACACGTGACAGATGAACTAAGCAATATGATGACATGTAAGAGGGCTGTCTGTATTCGCGCACCAAACGACTCCGAATAAAAAACACAGACTTATCATTACGGTGCGTTCCAGTGTTAAGAGAGAGCCTTACTTCCTGCCTTTTTCAAAACAATCGCATCTTAATGACGAAAGCGCGCCCGGACTCGGATCGATAAGAAGTACAGTGTGAGTGCGTGCATCTGGGGGAGTAGGGAGGGGTGACAATCGCGCTGGGGCTTGGTTTGGTTTGGTTAGGATAATGTGAGTGCGTCCTAAAAGCCATAAAACAAGCCTCAATTTTTTTGTTTATCAGAATGAGGCTTTTCACTTCCATTCAAATCCACAGGTAATAAGCCATGTAAAGATGACTTTGTAGAAACTTCCTTGGTGTGGGACAAAGTTCCTGGTTGTCCCATGTTATGACCATCCTGAGTATATCTACAGTTTGGGGAGCGTCAAATTAAGATTGGATTTACATACTTCGTTATGATGGCTACATAACAAAGATAGTTTGTTGTGCAAGTATTGTTAGAGGTGAAACCCCCAAATCTAAAGAAAAGTCAAAGAAATCTTAAAGAAATGTAAACATGCTTACAACATGAGAAATTAGCCTACTATCCAAATAAATATTATGTACACAATGCGCTATTCTAATCTCGTATTAGGTCATATGTGCCTTTTAATTTTAACAATCCATGTTTTCGTTGTCCTGTGGAAATTTGTAAAAAGATGTATTTTCTGTGTTTTGATGGCTGAATGACCAGAATCCTGATGCAAAATAGGTTTAAAGCGGACATCCATCCTTCACAGTCTCGGTTTGGAATCAACATAGTGGCGGACAAAATAATGCATATAGGGCTAATCCAAAATATCACCCTTGCATCTTTTAAGTACAGAAATATCCTACCTTAAAATCAAGACACACTCCGGTGCCATGGCTCACCCCGTTATCTATATTTTGGCATTAATTGTGGCCTTGCCTGTGAAAACCCAGCTAAAGTCATTTTTGTTATTTACTGTTTTCTACATAATCCTACATCAAAAACAATTGGTCAAAAACTTGTCCCAAGCTGTCACTGTTGCAGTACCCTTTTAAACTATAAAATGAACGACTGAAATCAAAGTTTGATGCAGTATAAAATCCTTATACTGGATTTCAGAAACAGGGTCACAATTATTTTAAAACCCCTATTCCTCGACAACTAATAATAAAACACAGCTATATAGCAAAAGCCATGTTGAGATTTTCTCATGAACTGATGAACTTCACCTCTAAAGTTTCTGTCCCCCTGCTCAATGAAGTGTCTGAATAAAAGTAGATGTATAGACTCTGTGTGTAGCAGAGATCAAGCACCAAGTGCCCTGAATCACTGAAGGACCTCCATCTCCATTGAAAAGAGGAAACAGGAAACAAGAGGCAGAGTCCTCCTGCCAGGCACAGTGGGAATGTCTTTTGTGCTCCTCTGGGAACTCACTGCGAGGTTGATTTGGAGAAGGCAGGTGTCCTCTCATTCAGCACCATGAATCACCATTAGAGCTTTCATTAGACATGGTTCACCCTGAGCTGTGGTCAGTTTAAGTGTGGCCTTAAATCTGCATCCACATCAAAGAAAAGAGTTTGATTCTTTGAGATTGACCACTCAAATGAAACAGGGGCGAGATCCAGCTCACTGATTTTAGACTGTAACTAGTAGAGCACAAGCTAATAATATTTTCATATAAAAGAAAAATCACAAATTAGATCATTTTCAATCTCAAATTTTTCACAAAGACAGCAATGACATGAAAGGTTTAACTTAAGAGGCTGTTTGCATGACAATGGCGTTTTAGGGTCCTGAAAATGCAAACCTTTGAAGTTGTTAATAATGACGCCTTGCCGTCTTCGTTTAAACTATGCAAACGTGAATCTATGATTACGATGATGTCATGCGCATATTTTAAGGCAGTCTATAGGCATTCATCAGTATAACCAAAACAACAATGGCGGCCTACAGGACTGTGTTTGTGCTGCTCCATATACTGAGTTTATGAACGCTTCTCTTTAAGATTGTAGTCTACGTTGTAGTCCAAGAGCACTTGGATGTAATAAACCCACTTCATCGTCCATCTAAACAAAACCGCCAATGCTTTTGTCATCTTAATTGTTTGTAGTTATGGCTCTGTAGAAGAATGCATATCATAAACTGTAAAAAAGATGGACGATGCGACGTCGCCTCCCACCATTGTAATGAATTGAAGCCAAAAATGTCCGACCACGCCATGTTACGTAAAAACGTCAGTTTGGAGCCAAGGCATGCGCAGAAGGAATCGTCCGTGGAGCCAGAGGCGGAGCCACGGTATCAAACTTCCGCCCAAACCCCCGCTCGACCAATTCAACCACGCCAATCATAACGTTCCGCCCCGTTTCTATTGCATCAAATTACATGCTAAAATGAAACTTACCACAATAATGAAGAGTTGAACATATACAAGCATTATAAAAACTACTTGAAAGGACCAAAACCATCTTTCGGAGACTTTTATTGGAAGTGTAAATATTTTTTTTATTTAGAGCAGAGTCCCATTCGTTTGAATGGAGAGGGCGGGTTTATGACTTGTACTGCAGCCAGCTACCAGGGGGCGATCAAAGAGGCAGAGGCTTAACTTTTCAAGGCTTATGAGGCACACCCGATGCATATGTGCGCAGGTGTGTAGTGTTTCTTTACAAAGTAACATTACCATCTACTGGCCTGGCACGTGTAATAATATTGACTTTTCATTGGCCCTGTCCCAAATGGGGACTTTCGGTCTCTTGGCCTTAAATTGCGCGTGCTCGCTTAGTCTACGAGTCCATAGGGTGTCCCATCTGTCAATTTTACGCTTTGAAGTGTGCTCATCAGCGCCTCCTTTGCCCCCTTGACAAGGTCTTCAGTGAAGCCCGCACTGCACCAGGCTTCGCGCACTTTACCAACCCAGAAGTCCTTGCGAAAGAGCAATCAGATGACGGAAGGGAGGAGTTAACACTGATGGTCAACTTCCTCTACATATTTCCGGTGTGATGCTCGAGTCTGTCCCAAAATACAACTCCGGCGCACCCACGTGGATTCGCATAAAGGGTCCCAAAAGTCTGGACTACATGATGTCATCAAAGTGTGAACTCTGAGGAGGACCACAAGTCCGGAGTGTGCCATTTGGGACAGGGCCATAGATGCGTGTAACCGCTTATCTTTTTGACAGTTTTGTTGTGTATATGTGAAATTTTTCAACAACACAAGAGAAACTCATGTGTTTTTTACTACACCGATGTAACGTAAACAAAGCCCCTAGTAATCTCACGTGTAGCAGCTCTAAAGTTTCGAACAAGATCACTTTAAACTCTTTTACGTGAAAAAAGAGTGTCCCCCCAAGTCAAATTCAGGAATAGTTGTCACGCGTCATCTGTATTTGGATCCCTCCTCTCACATTCAGCCTTTTATGGCTTCCCACATGGAGGTCTTTTCTGGCCTGTTTATCTGCCCTGTTTATCTCAGATAGAAAGAGGGATGGATTTATCTCTGTTTTACCCTCCTGGGATGTCATGCTTTGGGGGCAAACTACAAAACAAGTTAAAAAGCATGTCAGAACTGTGGTTCAAAGTGTAATTGGATCTATCAACCGACATACAGAATTTACAATTACCTGGCTCAAAAACACTGGCATGACCACTAAGTCCAACTAAACCTGGCATATGTGATTGGTCACTACTCATTAACACCTAATATTCCCTTTTAAGATCCCTGTCAAACTTAAACACACAGCAGAGAATGGTAAAGCATTGACTATTCTTTTATCTCCGAGACCTTAAGAGCTATGAACACACAGATAAAACACACTATGGTCAGTTTCACTCTCAGTAATGGACCCTGAAATCCACTTTGCTGTTGCACTGTCCATAATACTTTTTAACATCTCTTTCTTAGTTTTCTTGAATGCCAAGTGTCGGCCTTGATTAAAAGTGGGTCTTTAAGGAGGGGAAAAGGCTAGTGAAAACTTCCCCCTTTAGGGCAAAAGGAGGGGGGAAAGGTATTTATATCCCTCTATTTGCCTCCTTAACCAACGTGACCCCCTTATCCGCAACAAACAGAGCTCCCCCCTCAGACCCAACCCAACCAATGAGCCATTCAATGGATGAAAGACTCCAACAACAGCTCTCATTGACCTGGCGAAAACAAACATTTACTCTCTCATTAACCGGACCAGGACTCTGTTCACTCCAACCCTTCCCAGCTTTTCAGTAAACTGTGCTTGACATTCCAATAAACTCTATCATTCATCATTATGGCGAGGAGATAGGATAACAAAAGAAGAAAGTATGAATTCAGTACTACATTGAACTAAGTATAAATCACATCTATTTATTGAAGATACCGTGCAGAAAGAAACTTTTGTGTGCGACCCGAATGCATTAACATTATCCTATTAATAGCCTGGCTTCATAATGTCAATTCATTCCAGTGACTAAGAGTTGCTGAGGGCTGAACAATTTCGGGAAAATTCTGATGAAATGCAAAGTGAGTAATCTGACAATAAAAAGTCTAAAGACGATTGTGCTCATGCCAACCTACCAAAAAACACAGCTCACCCAACTGGAAAATCCAGCTAGGACTATTATAGCTGGTCATTTATGGTCATGAACTGGCCAAAGATCTGCCGATGTACCAGCTGGTCTGAGTTCAACCTTTTTAGGACTGAAAGAGCACCTTGGCTAATAGTTCACCCAAAAATTACAGATTTTTTTTGTCATCACTGACTTTCTTCTGAAAAAAATAAATAAAATAAAGATATTTTGATAAATGATGGTAAGCCCACAGTTGGAAACATAAGCATGTCTTACATTTTTAGTGATAAAAATCATCATCACTAAAATACCCATGATGAAACGGTCTATAATCAGGGCTTTAGCAATACCCAAATAGATCAGCTGTGTGATCTGATTAGGTTCACCATAGATCTCCAACATCAAGTCAAAGCAAGTTTGAGATCTACAAATACCTTTCACCTTTGATTTGACCACCCGTGGTCAGCTCTGGTTTGTCACTGATAGGTAATCAGTACACTTAGGAAGCAGGTTTTAAAATGTAATCTGTAGGCATGTCGCTTGTGAAAGCACCATCTTGAACACAAGGCCCAGATAAGACAAGTCACAGCGTACCCATCTATTAAAGCGTCAAGACTACAGAGCTGTGAGATCTTTGAGAAGTGATGGTGGGTATTTTTCTTGATTGAATACACAGGCCCTGACATGTAGCAGGGGTTGTGGCTGAACTCTGCCACATTTCTGCTTGAATTCACTGTCACAGCCCCCATCACAATCTAAAACCTCATTCACACAGCACTTTGGTCCCAGAAAATGTCCATAAAATTGTTAGAGATGCTTCTGTGTGAACACAAATGCGTCCTGTAAATGTTCTGGAATTGCTCCCATAAAGCGGAAAGCATTCTGTGTGAACGAAAGGCAGAAACAATGCTGTAAGACGTGTGCCGTATTGAGGACGCGCAACCAGAAGTTATGGTTCAGCTCTTTGACACAGGTATTTAAACGCAGATCAACATTAACAATGTTGGCAAAGCTGGACTAAAGCAGAGAATATCCGCGCTGAAGCTGAGATCATTCACCAGCATGACAAAACAGCGCATCATGTGCTCCTTATGATCTTGTAATAAACTAAAATGCACGCATGGTTTCTCTCGAGAGAAATTACGGAAAGTTAGCAGATGCCCTGGAAAAAAAACTAACAAGTGCAGGACTTTAAATATGTCATGTGTATTTACAGGATCTTTACGGTATGTGTGTGAATGCACGCACAGATTCTGGAAAATCATTGGCAGTATGAATTAACCAAAAATCAAACGATTCCGGACAAATGCCGAACGCATTTTACTTTTTTTTTCTTAATCTCTGTGTGAAAAGGGCTTTAGATTCTCCCGCCACAGTCATCTGGCTTTGATGTGTCAAATGGTTATCCAGATCTGACAATTTCGCTTAAAGTAACCTCTTGGACATGGAGATAAGGAACCTAAAGATTCCTGAGATTTCATAACATGATATTTTATAAACGGCTCTGATTTTGTTGGATTATGATATAAAATATTTATTAGTAAAATAAAAAATATTGTCATTACCATCACATAACATCAGATAAATGTCACATGTTTCTTCTAATTAAAACAACTGATACAACGGTTGTCATACAAATACAGAGAAAATAAATTTTATACAGAGCTATAAAATTAACTAATGTGCATGGTAATTTTTCTTGGAAAATTTTACTTATTTTATACCATTTTAAAACATTTTATAAGAGGAATAACTGACTCCGGTCCTTTGAATTATTTGAAAATTCTTGGGTGTGCATTATTTTCTAATAATTCAATGGCCCGTCATCAATTATTCCTTACTTAACCACTCACACTGGTTTCATATTTTGATTTATTTCCCAATCTGAGCACAGTTTAAAAAATGTATCTCTTTTAAAATGTCTGATTCACATTTCTTTCTCGAGAGAAAAATCTTTTTGATTTGGTTTAAGCAGAGTCTCAATTTGCTCTCCATTTCATCTCATTGGTGTTTACGAAAAACAACTGAGAGAATGAAAAAGTATTTTTCTTCTTTGCAATGCGAACAAAATTCAACTATTAACCCAGAGGTTTGAGCCAAAATCACTGCAAACCCGAGAATGCTTTATTGCAACGTTCTGTAGTTTCTGTTCTTGTTCTTGACTGTTGTCACGTTAATCTCTTTTAATCTTTAACTTCCTCTCGCTGAACTCCTCAAACCTCTTCAACGCTTCATTAGGGATGGAATAAACTTTACTTATTTTCCAACATCTCCCCCAACGTCTCAAAAAAATGCTGTTGAAACGCTCTGCTAATATTTGAGAGAGGAGTGGAGGAAACTCTGCCCTGCAGCTACGTCAATAAAGGAGATAAGAACAACCTGTTCTGGAGTCAGGAAGTAAAGAGATATGAAAATCAGTGCTACTGGTTGACAAGGTCAATGAAAGCAAGATGGAATGAAGGTTTCAGGGCACACTGACAAATATTTTAAGATTTTAAACCAAAACACAAATGATGACACATGGGAATCTGTTGGGTATACCAAATCATTCTTGATCTCAGTCCTACATTCTTAAAATGGCTGGGTTATTTTTGACTCATGTTGGGGTAAATATTGGACAAAACACATGCTTGGGTTAAAAATTACCCAACGCTGGGACAATCAAATGCATTCTCTGGAATCCTCTTATAAGGAAGGACTTCTATTGGTTTCGCCTTCCAATTGGCTGCTGCCAAACCGAGTCAAAGCTTATTACCATAAAGTTGACCTGATTTCAACTCTCCTAGAGGCTCGCACTGTCCAAGACAGGCCACAAAGACGTGTCCAGCTACGCGATAAAGTTGAGTACAGTTCAACTTTATGCAAATGACGAGCGACTTTAAAGAGTGACTACCAATGGGAGCAGTGGCGGCCGGTGACTTCTTTTTCGAGGGGGTTCGATGCAAAGTTTGTCACAACATGTATGTATCCCGTCATGTTTGTGGTTCGTAATTTCAAAGTATGTGTTCTGCGCGTCGAGT
Organism: Paramisgurnus dabryanus; assembly: GCF_030506205.2. Lineage (NCBI taxonomy): Eukaryota > Metazoa > Chordata > Actinopteri > Cypriniformes > Cobitidae > Paramisgurnus > Paramisgurnus dabryanus. The sequence goes on from NC_133357.1 coordinate 20,892,179, forward strand.
GATCCTATATGTATTACGTGTTTTGTCAAAATAAGTCCCTGCTGCAGACGCGTCTAAAGGGTTTATGATAAAAGAGACGCTCGCGTTTGCCAGATACTCGCATAATCTCATGCATAATCAGAGTTTACTGGTAAGGGAGTGTCTTTCGTGTATTTTGTAAACGTGAGCGTCTCTTTTATCATAAACGGTTTTGACGCGTGTGCAGCAGGCACTTATTTTGACAAAACACGTGATGAACATAGGATCACATATTTTGAAAACACAAGCAACACACATGACACTCCGAACACATATTTTGAATTTGCCCCCCTCGGATGAGCAGTCACGAGCCGCCTCTTAACGGGAGTGAAGTTAATGTCATCCATCTCTTGTCATTTACTGAGAGGACGGTTACTCGTTTCTTTATAAGACAACCAGAATTACGAATGGCCTCATTGAAAGAGACCTGAAAGTAAAACTGGCATCTCAACTCTCCACACCTGAGGTTACACAAGTGCTTGGCTCCCGATGAAACGGAGATTAGGTTTAATGGGTACATAAACACCAGTTAAGATGGAAGCGTTTAATCTGTAGATCTTGTTTTTTTAAGCGAAATGGAGTCAAGACAGGCATAAACACAACACACAAGATGTTTTTAGGGTGCACTCACATTATCCAAACCAAACCATGCCCCAGCGCGATTGTCACCCCTCCCCACTCCCCCAGATGCACGCACTTTCACTGTACTTTTATCGATCCGAGTCCGGGAACAATTTTTTTAAAAATGTAATTTACTCGATTGTTTTAAGGTAAGTGGTTGCAATCAATTTATTTAAGCTACATTTGAACAAAAGTTTTTTGTTTTGTTTTGTTTTTCAAATGTTTTTGTTTAAATGTAGGTTAAATAAATTGATTGCGACCACTTACCTTAAAAATATTTAGTAAATTGAATGAATCATTTTTTTCAGTGTGTGGAGAAGAGTTTTGAACCAGAGATTTCAGTACAACACCACAAAAACACAAACCAACCAATCAAATAAATGTCCTGTCCTTTGTCATGATATTGGGTTGGTGTAACATCCACGTTCATATATCGCTGTTTTTTCAGTATTCAGCACAGTGATCCTGATGAAAAACAAAATGAACTTCACTGGTACAGAAGCTCAACAATTATAAAAGAGTTAATTTGCATAAAGAAGTCTTTAATGTACAGTAGCAAAATCAGAGAGACTCATTTTGATATATTAAACCTTGACTAACATTACAAGCAGATTTCAAGAAAAATAAATGCCACAAAAGTGGAAAATATGGCCTCTTTAATAAATAATAGGAGAGGTCATCTATGTTTGAGGTGTCAACAAAGATAGATGCATCGGAGGTGCAAATGAGGTCACCTCCGACAGGGATGTCGGGACGGCAGTAAAGCAGCGAACAAAACCTCTGCCGTGATCGATGTGAATGTTGAATCAGTGAGGCTGAAGTTCATCACATCCCTGCTGTGTCTTAATTACTCCTGAATTAATGAGGTAACTGTTTACTCTAACATGCAAGATATTTTTGTCAAACCTACTAGTGGATCTACAAAATCTTCACATTTGTGATGAATGCCAAGCTTTTACAAAGAATAACCTCTTCATACACTCTTTTCTTTTAACATTATCTTAAAGCTATCCTACTATTTTGGTCATATAGTTCAGTGACTCCCTCAGTGTTCATTTTTGGATATGGTTCAAAAGTTCTGACATAAAAACAGTGCCATCATTTCAAGTGAATGAAAATAAGGGAAGACATTACACAATGGGAACCTTGTCTACCAAAGTATTCAAGCCACGCTTGGGCTGTCTCTTACCTGAGACTATGAAACACACACACACACACACATAACATGATGGATCTTGTATGTAAGGGAGGATAACACACTTGGAAATTGGAAAACTACCATCCATTGTGGTTACATTTTGGCCTAACTTACACTGCACCATTTGTACAACAGACATAAATCATAAATTACATAAAGAGTGACAAAACTGGCAAATAAAAGCTTACTTATTTAAATACATGAAAACATGGACCTGAGCCATTATTGGACCACAATTTCATATATCAAGTTAACTGTCATACAAAGTTGGACACCATAAAAAACTAAAGGTACTTGAAACTTTATTGTTTTTAATTCTGCCACAAATAATTCATGCACACATTTGTGAGAGACCTAATTTTGAGAATCCACAAAATTGTCAAAACAAATCCAAGCATGCATATATGGAAAACAGCAACTGCTGATATACACACCAAATAAAGCTCACGCTCCAGATCACATTAAACCATATCAAAGATGGTGGTGGGAAAACTGAACAAAGGCTAACACAAGTGACCATTCTAAATAAAGAGAAAGAAACATTCAATGACTTCTTTCTAATGCTTTCCCAACAGTTATACAGAAATAGAGAGAAAGTAAAAGTGGATGAGAGAGAGAGAGACTTGCTCAATTGCAGGAAAACTTTACTTCTGTATGGCTCTTACAGCTGGCATCATGCCCATCACTGCACATGGCACACAATGGGGTACTTTAGTCCCCATTGAATCGCATTCAACCCCACGCCCCACAACACACACACAGCGTACATAGCTCAGGCTTGCACCTATTTTTAAATATTGTTTCATATAAAAAAGGGCACAACAATGCACTTTGGGTTAAATTAACCCAGAAAATGTTTATATTTGAACAAACAGCGGGTTAAAAGGTTAAATTACAACCCAACAGATTGGGTTCATTATTTTTTGACCCAATGCTGGATTAAAAATATCCCAGCATTTTTTAAAGGGTAAGCCAAGTTATTTACGCTAGTAATATTTTAAGAAATGTAAATGTCAGTAAATTTGTAAGTTAAAAAAAAGTTTAAAAAGTGATAATTGTTCCCCTAACAGATCTGGTCTTTGTATTGATACAAGGTTTAATTCATACCTTGTATCATCAGGAAGTCGCTTCCTGATGGGATGGAAACTAGATGATATATATTCTGAAGTATTCAGTTGTTAACCTGTAATTATTTTCAGGGTAATCGCAAAAAGGATCAAGTAGTCTTAGCCAAGTACATTAGCGTGGCCATTTTCCAGGTATTTAGGTGCTATTAGTTATGAGAAAGAGTTTTGTCTGCTGGCCTCTTTTATAAGCTCTGTGTACTGAGAGAGTAAAAAAGGAGCTCATTTTCAGCTTAAAGGTGCTGTAAGCAATTTCAGCTTTTGGCTAACTTCCACTACAATTAAAACAGCTTTATCCCTCCAACTACAGTATACGCTGTCTTCCAAACCTCCCTCCCCCCAGCCTTTGAAGACATCTCAGTCAAACCAATGTCAGCATGACATCTGATTAAAATGAATGACTTCACATCAGTTTGTCAATGCAAATCGCTGTTAGTGAAATGGCCCTTAAAGGGATAGTTCACTGAAAAATGAAAATTCTGTAATCATTTACTCATTGTCAAGTTGTTCCACACCTGTAATAATGTCTTTGTTCTTCTAAACACAAATTAAGATATTTTGAAGAATGCATATAATCAAACAGATCTGGGGCACCACTGACTTCAAAAGCAGGAAAAAATATTCTATAGAAGTCAATGGTGCCCCAGATCTGCTTGGTTACAAACATGTTTCAGAATATCTACATTTGTCTTTGGCAGAACAAAGAAATACAAACAAGTCTGACACAAATTGAAGGTGAGTAAATGATGACATCATTTTCATTTCTGAGTGAACTATCCTTTTAAGAATAAACCTGGTTACATTTAGGCTATGCATTTATCAGATGCTTTTATCCAATGCGATTTAAAGGACATTCAAGGTTACATTTTTAACACAAGTACTACCGGATGAATATTATAAAGATTTACTTTTTTTCAGCAACAGGTGAGAACTTTTGAAAAAGCACAGTTCTTGTAAAGTGCCTGAGGTTATTTAACAGAAAGAAAAAGAGAAAGATTGAGGTATGAATTTGGGAAGAGGAGGGTCTCTGAACAGGTTGAAACAGATATTGGGTTAACTAACATTCCAATGCAATTCTTCTGCTCTGGGGGATCAAAAGAAGCCTCATACCTGTGTAACAAAAAGTCCTTCTCTTTGACTGTTTACACATAGATAAGTTCATTCACAGCAGCCACAGACCCTCCCTCTACCTGCATTCCCAAATGTCAGATAAAGAGTTGGAATTCCATTAACATATACATTTCATAAACCTCTCTCTCTCTCTATCTCTCTCTCTCTCTCTCTCTCTCTCTCTCTCGTTTGCTTGCTCAAACTGGGGTCTGGGGGCCTCCAGGAGGTTCTAGGGGGTCCACAGTAAATTTCAGAGAAAAAAGTAAAAAAAAATGTTTGTATTTATTAGGCATTTATCTCTTGCTACAAACATTTCAGAATCATTTAGATTTTCTTTATATCTTCCTAGTGTGTTTTTTTATTACAGTCCCCTTTATCTCACTTATTGGGGTTCATATTTGGGGGTCCTTGGAATCATAGAGTTAAAAAAACTGGTTTAGTTAAAGCTGAAAACAGCAGCCATATAACAAACGACCGCCAAAATCCATTCATTGCAAAACTTGGGAAAAAAAGATTGAGATATTAAAGAGCAACTATGGTCCGATTCACGATTTTACATTTCCTTTTGGTGTGTAAGTGGGTATTAGCACATGGTTACGATATGCAAAAGGTACAAACCCCAAAGCAAATGATGACGCGGGCTATCATCTCTAACGTAAATCTCTTTCCTTGGACTACAACAAACACATGGATTGTAGGCAACAGTTTACTTCCTGGGATTGGTGATGTGGACATGACCGACATTATCATAATTCCTCCCGCTTCGGACTCACAGCCTGTAAGTTAACTCCTGTTAGCATTGCATTGTGAGCGAATCTTTCAAACATGGTAAGGAGCGTCACATTTCCGACATCAGAGGTATTCAGGCCAATCACAACGTACAGATTAGCTGGCCAATCAGGGCCACAACGCTTTGTACAAAATCAAAGCATTTGAGGAAGGCAGTATATCTAGAGCTACAAAAGTGTACGGTATGTGGAAAATAATGTGTTTTTTTTTTAACCATAAACCACACGGACACATTGTATTACACCAAATACACCAAATAACATTGTTTTTAGCATTGAAATAGGTGCACTTTAAGATACGTTTTGGTTGATCGGATAACAAGTGGACAAGAGACCCACATGTCCGTTCACACCTGGTGTTTTAATCCATCTCTTTAGTCCACTTTTGGGGTGGTGTCAACAAATTTAGCAGTGCACACTCTTTATGTAGAAGCCACTGGAAATGCTGAATCAGAAGCTGAATATGTGTAGGAGACTCTCAAAAGCTATTCATCTATTCTGCAATAACAGCCTATGATAAACATTGCCAAGACACTGTTAGCAAAAAACTCCAGGTGAAATCCTGTCCCAAGTATGAATAGATTAGATTCAACTTTGGATCCACCCTTGAAATTCAACACCAATGTGCAATCCACAAAAGCGTCTGCTGTGGCGCACAGTATCAGATGTCCCTACTGTACGCTGAGTAATCTTAATTCAATACGTGTGTGTGGGTGTGTGATAAAAAGAGTTAGGCAGATATAAGGAACGCAGAGGTAACATACCTGTCCTAAGTCCAGTGTGACGTTGACCTCGTTGTATTTCGTACTGCGGGAGAGGGGAGGGCTTTGCCACCATCGTTCGGTTCCATCGATGGCATTGCTGATAGGGTGAGCCCTGTTTGTGTCTTCAGAGGTACAGATGTCACAGTACTGGCCCTGTGAAATGGCATAAATGAGCTGATTAAAATATCAAAAAACTAAATCGCAAGAGCTTAGATATAGAACAGATATAAAATGCTGAACCATAATATGAACTTTAAACGGAAACATTTTTGAAACTTTGCACAAGTGCAGCACACAAGCACATCACATTATCAGTCCTGGTTTGTGGCTGCTGGTTAATCTAGGACAGTGTTTCTTTTTTAACTTCTGATCTTACAAGCCTCCATCACCAGAGCAAATTAAGATTTACTTAACTAACTGTCATCCTGTTATTGAAAGAGAAACTCAATCTCTCTAAGGTCAGAAAGTTCCAATGTTGACATTCTAGGTTTCCTTTTCTTATCAGTTCATTTCTATTAACGTAGTCAAAGCTTCATGAAAATTGTGAATTTTTTGGGGAATTCATCCGTTTAAATTACATTAACCCTTAAAGGTCTGCATAATTAAGGGTGTGGCCACTTGATTGATGGGTGAACTGCCACAGCTGTCAATAGGGTTGAGCTAGGCGGGTGTGGTTTCCACAACGAGCCACCTAAGCTTCACCCACATCCCGCCTCTTTACCCATTTTTGGGTATCCATGAGTGATGTGCAGCTGAAATGGTGACGGCAGGGACCGCCTACTATTGGCTTCAAAAAAGCTCTTCACACACCTATGGGTGACGTCACGAACACTACGTCCATATTTTTTAGAGTCTATTGGCTTAATATAATTTAAACAGATGAGTTACAAAATAAATTCACCCCCTCACAGTTTTCATGAAGGGCAAAATTAGCTTTATAGACCAAAATTACTTTTTGTACTGTAAACATATTATTTTGTACTGTAAAGTTGGGCATTTTCAACATGGGGGTCTTTTTCGGAATTGACTCCCTTTTGGACCCAGACTCCAGCGGCCCGTCGATGAATTGCAGTCTAAGTCACTTTCATGTTGGCTTAATTTTAGAGATTGAAGGTTTCCCCTCGTGCTAAGCATGCTGCAAAGCACCCAGTTTTAGAAATATTGCTTTAATACAACACAAATTATTCATGTAGTCCAACTTAAATGAGTCAAGTTTACATAGGTTCATTTAACCTCCTAAGACCTGGTATGTCCACATAGGTGGACATCACACTTTTTGTTGTTTGCATCATAATACTTAATTCTGTGTAACTGAAACCTGTAGCACACAAATGTGGACAATTACACTGCTTCATGTTAAAAGAAAAATATTTGGTTATTATATTTATATGGTCTTCCAAACCCCAAATAGCTGGAAGAAATCTAATGATGCGTTCACACCAGACGCGGAATAGGCGGCAAGCGTAAGTGATTTACATGTTAAGTTAATGCAAAGATAAAAAAGCCATCCTGCGGTGTGGTAAGCGCAAATGGCATGGCGTGGATGGCAAGTTCCGCACGAATTGAGTTGAAACATTTGAACTTTTTCGCGCCGCATTAACCAATCAGGAGCTTGTACTAGCAGTGACGTGATTACAGGAAGCAAGCTGAGGCAGAAAAACAAAACAACAATATAGGACAATCATCATCGCTACACAAGACATCTTTGTACTTTTACAGGAATTAAAAGGATCTAAAAAGGAGGTCAAACAATCTGATAAGTTTATAGCTATATAAGCCACTCCCATGGCGCAAATTTACGCGTGAATGTCTTGAATGACTAGAATTTCACGTGCGCCTTTCATGCGCAAATGAAGCGAGTAAACTCGAAATGTTCAAGTACATTTTTTCCGCCTCTTCCGCATCTGGTGTGAACGCACAGTAAAATGCAAGCCAAACCAAAGCTAGGAGGTTAAAACATGTGATATGCTAAACCACTTATTTTTCATTAAAACCAAAAATTATTGTAATAACTTAAATGAGCAAATTTGAATTATGTTCAATTTAATTAGGTTCAGAATCATTTTTTTTTTGTGCAGACTTAAACAATATAAAGAATGTTGCTCTCAAAATAACAGTAATCCTTTGCAACGGTCAGCTACGTCTGTAGACCGAGGACTGTGGGAGTTTAATGTGCAGGAGTCTCATTAAAACATGTGAAAGGAAAAAGTCACTCCCGTCATCCAACTGCTGGCAATCAATCTGCTCTTTACTAACAGCTATAGATGATAAAGGGCCTGGAATAACAGTCATTTAATAAAACACAAAAATAAGAGATTGAAAGATACTGAATTACTGAGTAATTCATGAGTCATGACTCAAAATTGCCATTGATTATAAATAAAGCAAAATTGTGTTATTATTCTAACAAAATACCAAAGCTACTATTACAACAAACCAAGTCACCAGTTTTATTGTAGGAAAACAAAACTATATATTTACTTTTGCTTAGGTACCAAACAAAATGTGACCCGCCTGTGAAATCCAGGCTAAAGTCTCATATTCAATGATGATATTAGAGGCATCAACATTGGATTTCAAAAATTTATTTCAAATTTCAATCTTAGTTAGTATTAAAGATATCAAGGTCAGAATGTTCTTAACATTATAGGATCACTTTATGCAGAAAACTGTAAATCACTAAAAAATTACTTTGGCTGGGTTTTCACAAGCATCTGAATTAACCGGTTTTACTTTAACTTAAAGACACTATTTAATATAACTCAATCAACCCAACAACAGGTTGCAACATTATATAAGTGTGTTGTACAAATTTCTCTCTCACAATCTCTCTCTCTCCCTCAAGGTCTTACGTAGGAATGCCACACATTCCTCAAGGAATATCCTAGTCACTTGCTACACGGGGGTTGCATCTTACTCTTTACAATGTTTAAACATTTCAGCTACTTTCCAACAAGCCAAATCATGCCTCCAAACGCTTGTGTTCATGAGGCTTCAGAGGTAATAAAGCATTATAGGTCTCTTGCCAGTTGTTGGCACTACCTTGAGCAGGTGCTCTCAATAAAAAAAGCAGTCTGGCTTGTTGTTCTGTTTACATACAAGTTAACATAGACCAATAAAGGACCATGTTACCACCAAACAGCATTATGAACATTTAGATTTCATGGTATTATTTAAAGTACCAAGAAAATAACAGGGTAAACGAATATGGGGATCATTAAGTACCATATAATACCATCACAAGCAAACATCCTGATACAATACATCAGTAATACATTCCAGTAAATGGATACTACATTCTATTCTATATACTATTCTAGTAAGCTATAGTGAATTGATCAACTATACTGTGGTAAATTGTGGTGCGACTTACTGCGTTATATTATAGTAATTACTACACTTTGCTAATGAATACTACACTATTCTGTAGTATTAACTTTAGTGTATCGATAAATACTAGTAAATACTGTAGTATCATTTAATCATTACTAAACGTTTATATTTTAGCCTACTACAGCTTACTATAACTTTAGTATACTATATATTAATGTATAAACTACAGTATGTTTCGTGAGGAATTATTGTGCTTTAAAATAAAAAAATATATACATGAAAAAATAACGTTTGTCCGCAACTTTTACCTGAATAGTTTGACTCGGGTCTCCGGACACAGGCCCCCCAACAAGTTTGCAGTACAGGTCTTGAACCGGGTGTCCGTTCTCGTCCACTCCACAGGTCGTCGTAGCCGTGATTTTTGTCCCCTCTGCCAGATTAAAATACGGTGGATGCAAACTGTATCCGTTTACGCCGCTGGTGGGCAAATCCTGCGCCGACGAGCCGCGCACGAGCAGCAGTGATAAACACGCGAGCGCCGGTGCGAAGAGCGACATTCCGCGTGACGGTCCCTTCGCCATCTTCACCTGTGCCGCACGCTCGACACTGAAGAAACTCATACAGATATCCAGTGAGACTTTATTATCGTGTTGATGACGCACATTTGGAGAGAGCGACTTATAACGACAGGCTTTTGCGGTTCCTTTCTCTGTGTAACCCACAAAAATAGAGAGAAATGCACTTTGATTCGGTGGGCACCTTCACAACTCTCTCTCTGTAACTTTCTGTGCAGTGCAGTGCGTATGTATTGCTAATGGGTAAAGAGAGGGGCAGTGCATATGCTCTCTCTCTCTCTCTCTCTCTCTCTCTCTCTCTCTCTCTCTCTCTCTCGTTCTGTCACCCTACGACAGTGGTTTTCAAACTGGGGGCCTCGAGATGGTGCCGGGGGGGGGGCAGTTTTATGACATTTTATGAAATACATTAATTTATCATGAATTCTGTGTAATTTAACCTAAAAAAATAAGGCTACTAACCAAAAGCACTACTTTTTTGTATAATTTAATGTTTTTTTTTTTATTAAAATGTTGAGTTTTAGAACAGTTTTTTGTCACTCTACGACAGTGGTTTTCAAACTGGGGGCCGCGAGATGGTGCCAGGGGGGGCAGTTTTATGACATTTTATGAAATACATTAATTTATCATGAATTCTGTGTAATTAAACCTAAAAAAATAAGGCTACTAACCAAAAGCACTACTTTTTGTATAATTTAATGTTTTTTTTTATTAAAATATTGAGTTTTAGAACAGTTTTTTGTCACAAATTTTCTTTGGGGGGCCGCAAAGAAATGCACCGTACACAATGGGGGCCGCACGCTGAAAAAGTTTGGGAACCACTGCCCTACGAGACCCAATGAAAAGGTGATGCGTCAGTGCTTGAACACCTGATTATAGCATATACATTTTTATTAAACGCCTTGGAGTTTACTTTTTATGAAGTATTTTGATATTTTCAATGCTTTAATTTTGTCTTTAAGGTGCACATCATTAGGAAAACTAACCATAGTTTTACTATAGTAACCGAAGATGATGGTATTTGTATTAAAACCATAGTAGCCACACATTTACTATGACCTTACTATAATAACCATGACATTTATAATAAAATTAAATAAAAATTAATCGGCGAAAAGATCATGGTTACAACACTTTTTACTATAATAAACTATTTTTGATTTTCCCAAGGGCTTATAAGGCAGTACTGTGGCTTTAGCACTCTACAATGACAAAAGGATGAAATAGTATTATCACAAAACCTATACAATGCATTGAGTTATTGCAAACCACTGTATCCCCAAAAACATGGTGTTATCAAAGTACTTTTTTATGAGTATTATAAACTGGTTCTCTGGTTCTCCAAAAAACTTTGTTCCACAAAAAGTTCAAAGAAAATCTTTGTACTTACAATCACAGGATATTTTATTGCAATTATTGCATTTTATTAACACAATAGATGTTTGTCCTTTTTTAAAAGTTACAGTGTTAAAAGGATAAATCAAATGTCACAACAGAACAGACTAGCAGCATTTGTAGCTTCACCAGAGCGTGCAGCATTACACCAGCGTGAACTCTCTGACTCTGAGGTTTCCTAACTAAAGCTCATTCACATGCCTCACACAATCTCAGGCTTTCGTTTTTTTTCAGTCTACAGCACCTGAGGTTTAATTAAATGGCAGCGCAGCAGAGAGCAAAGAAAGAGAGAGAGAGAGAGAGAGAGAGAGAGAGAGGCAGGTGTTTTCTTCTTCCGTCATTTTGGCCAGCGCCCCTCTCAATAGTCGTAAAACACACACGCACTCGTGCGCGCGCACACACACACACACACACACAGATATCACACATATTAAAACCCCAAAAAGTTTATACTTTTCTTTTGAATAAATCTGAGCGCACAAAAGCAGCTAACAAGAGTCACATGTTGGTTTCATGGCACCATGATTAGAGTAACGTGTTGAGGAACACATGGATAAAGTTAAAATTACTTGTGGAAACTCTGGACCTCAATTGAAACTCTCTGAGGCAACAGTCACATTTACAACTTATTACCAATGCCAGTTTGAATCTGCCAAGATTCTTTAACTGACAAACATCCAGCTCATATACACAGCCGTATCTCACAGCAATTAGTACAAATTTTACAAGGTAGCCAATTTATAAAAGTTAATACATAAAGACATAAAGAATAGAGATAATACATTCAATAGATATATTTTCTTCAAACAAAAATGCACATCTCATTGTAATTAAGAAACAGTGCTTGTAAATACAACTTTCCCAAGAGGGTTTAAAAACAGCAACGGATTAGTCAAACGTAAAATTTTCCATACAACAAAAGCAAACAGTGCCCAGTGTCAAGCCTCAAAAAAGGGCAAAAAATCCCAAACTTTGCTGTTTTTAAACTATTGGGTAATAGCTGATTGCTGCTATTGGCGATACCGATTATTGCCCGATATATCGGTGCATCTCTAAAATATAGACACAATATAATGTACATACAGTGGGGAAAATAAGTATTTGACACATCAGCATTTTTATCAGTAAGGGGATTTCAAAGTGGGCTATTGACACAAAATTTTCACCAGATGTAGCCATCAAGCCAAATATTGAATTCATACAAAGAAATCAGAACATTTAAGTATACAAGTTGAGTCATAATAAATAAAGTAAAATGACACAGGGAATTAGTTTTGAACACATGAAGAGAACAAGTTGCAAAATGGCATAGAAAGCCAGGAGATCACCTGAAATCTGTCAGTATTGAGAGAGAAACCCTGCCCCCTATTAGTACTAATTGATATCAGCTGCTTTAGTCCCAATTGATGGCCAATAAAGGCCTGTCATTACTCAGGAGGCACACAGGAAAGACTTCAAGATGGGTAAAAGCAAAAAGTTTGCAAAAGTTTGGAGAAGCCTGTGGGAGACTATAGTATCATGGTTTGGAGGTGCTTTTTCAGCAAGGGGTACTGGCAGACTTCATATTATTGAAGGCAGGATTAATGGAGAAATGTTCCGGGACATTCTGGATAAAAATCTGCTGCCATCTACCAGAAAGCTGAAAATGAAAAGAGGGTGGACATTTCAGCAAGACAATGATCCCAAACACAAGGCCAAGGAAACAATAAAGTGGTCAGTACATCAACTGACCTAAATCCCATTGAAAATCTATGGAGAGAACTGAAGATCAAAGTTCATAAAAGAGGCCCAAGAACCCTTAAAGATTTAAAGACCATTTGTGTGGAAGAATGGGCCAGAATCACTCATGAGCAATGCAGACGACTGGTCTCTCCATACAAGAGACGTCTAGAAGCTATAATCACCAACAAAGTCTTTCTACAAAGTATTAAATAAAGTGTGTTCAATTCTTATTCCCTGTGTCATTTCACTTTATTATGACTCAACTTGTATACTTAAATGTTCTGATTTTAACATATATGCATATACATATATTTGGTTATTTTCCATTAACAAAAACACACCCTACAACCTTTTTCTGTTTACTTTTAATGAATGATGCTCAACGCTGACACACAGATATTCAGCTTCATCGCTGTCTGTCCTTCACATATTGACCTCTGAACTTCACACTCAGAGCAGTATCACAACAAACCGTCAGGGTTCAGTTAAATGTTTGACTTAGGAAGTTTGGAGTCAACCTAACTCTCATTCACTCTTAAACAAGAACACATTACACATGGCCGGTACACTGAATGAACCGTATACAAATCTCACAATAGAAGGATGAAGGACATGCCGTCCAGCTGTCACATACTTCCTTTACAAAGAGAGTCAACTGAAAGACAAGAGATGAAAGGGGCTGTTTGAGTATTACTACTCCCCTTGACTCTAATAGCCCTGATACTTGCACCTAATTCAACTAAACTTCATAGACACCCAAAGAAATTCAAACAGATCAAAGATTATTTATCTGAAATTTGCTATTTAATCAGTGTGCCTACATTTTGTTTCATTAGTAATCAAAGTCATTTTTTCGCTAGCAAACATGCACTTTTTCTCGTTCAGACAAACAATTATTTGTTAAGCGTCTGTGAGATTGTTTGATGAAGTTCAGAGGAAGTTGTGTTGTGTCTAAAACACAGCTCTGATGTGGTATCTTAATACTTCAAACAACAGACCACAGACATGATCGGGCAAGCACTGAAGCTTAGATCTATGACTCTGTCATGCTTCCTAGTACCTTTTCACCTGCCTAAGCTGGACTTTTTGGATTAACTAAGTGTGCATATGATAAGAAAGATACATTTGTATAGTTTCTGTTAATAAAATACAAGCTTGCCGGTTGCCATCATGATGCCAAGTAAATGTCCATGCTCCTCCAAGCTTATAATGGGAGAAAACAGGGATCAGGGAACAACTTCTGACTTTAAAGCCACAAAAAGTGCATCCACATAGCTCCAACGGGTTAATAAAGGACAAATGTATCTCGGATTGCTTGAGGGTGAGCAAATCATTGGGTAATTTTGACATTTGGCTGGAGTATCCCCTTAAGGACACAAACAAGTAAGGATGTAGCTATAACTCTAAACTTGAGAAGTCAAAAAGTAACTTGCTTTTGCATGACTAGATAATGATACGGATGCATTTACTGTGGGACAATGGGAAAAAAAATGCTGAAATGAAAGAGTCAACCCTGTCCAGCACACACAAAACACCACCTGCTTTGCCTGTCAGAGCCCTCAATCCACACGTAAATATTTTAACTGTGATCTCAACACCTAGTTCTGCATTTATAAAGGGAGACGGCAAAGTGAGACATTCATCTGGTATTGCTCTACCAATAAAAAACAGCTGCTGTGTCCCAATATACTATGCACTTTTGTGATGGGTAAGTACATGCATGATGCAAATGTGTAATAAGAATACTAACACGTAAAAAAAAAAAAAAGGTTTTCTTCATTTATTATTTCAGGTGTAAATTAAAATAGCAAAGACAGGGCTTTAAAGATCATTCAGCCACTAGCAGAGATCAATGATGAATGCTTCCACAAAAAACATGGTTGTAGTTGTACACATGGATTTTAGGTCTTAATCCCGGAGTCTTATGGGCACAATGGATACCGGACTAAAGTCTCTTAGGCAGACTAGCTATCACACAAAAAATGTATTTTTAGCAAAGAGCTGGCACCATTCTGAATAATGATCTGCCGGTCGTGACACGATCAGCTGACACTGTAGATGTCTTTAAGACTCGGCTAAAAACCCATCTCTTCCATCATTACCTAACTTCCTAATTACAGATTTACCATCTTTATTTAGTTACCTTCTCTTTATCTCTTTCTCTATTTACCTTCCTCTTTATCTTTAAAAATAAAAAAATTACTAACAAACCCTTGGCTATGTATATTGTGTTGGACTTGATGAGACTAGTTCCAGTGCACTTATGTATTGCTGTTCTTATGTTGCCATAATTGCTTCTATTGTTTACCTCACTTGTAAGTCGCTTTGGACAAAAGCGTCTGCTAAATGACTAAATGTAAATGTAAATGTAATGTTCATAATCCAAACAAATATCATCATCACTTTTAAAGATAAATACAGCCTATGGGCATATATTTCCTAATATGAGCATTTATTGTTCTGGAATACTGCCTGAAGACGCTATAACGCTTGCATGTAAGTGCATGCGTGTGCGTAGAAAAGCAGACGCGTAAATGTCTGTCTAAATAGCATGTATTTACAGGTTTGTGTCATTTTTATGAACCCCCTAAACATCCAATTTAAAAAAACAGTGCTTCTTTTCTCTTTTCCATTAGTTTTGCCAAGCTCATCTGCTTTGAAGTTACAAGATAGAAGAGACAAAATTTTAGAGGGTTGAGGGAACAAAAGTCCGGAAGTCTCTTTAAATGAGCGGTGAAGCATTTCGACCACATAGACAACCCTCTATAGCCTTCAGAATGAGGGAGTATATAAATCTCACAGAGAACATGCACACCCGATCACAGAAAACAAATGTGACCAACAAGCAGTGTTGCCAGATCTCACAAGAAGAACATGCAATCTGGTCTGACAAAACAAGCACAACAAACAACTTGGCTCACCAAAATAATTAATTAAAAGTTCATTAAACCCCCCAATGTTCAAACCAAATCTTCACCCTTGATAAGACTATCTGATGTGAACTTAGACATTTCTCATCGAATTTACCCAAATACAGAGAAATTTATCTACACAAACTTAATTAATTTTAAATCTTACATTTATATCTCAGAAGTCCATTTTTAGAGGCTTAAATACCAATGTGAGGTCTCTGTTTACATTTTCAAGCATTTATTTAACCATTTAATTACTTATGATAACAGTTCTGCCCTCTCGTAAATTCTTCCATTCTTGTTTAATCCACAATACACACATTCATACTTTATCTTATACTGTATGCTATAAACAATTATTGTTTCTATTTGCATGACTGACAGTCACTGCAGCAATAGCGTTACATGGCAAATAATCTAAATTTAATTTTTAAAGGATTAGTCCATTAAAAAAAAAATCCAGATATTTACTCACCGCCATGTCATTCAAAATGTTGATGTATTTCTTTGTTCAGTTGAGAAGAAATTAAGCTTTTTGAGGAAAACATTCCATGATTTTTCTCATTTAATGGACTTTAATGGACCCCAACACTTAACAGTTTTAATGCAGTTTAAAATTGCAGTTTCTACAGAGTTTCAAAGGACTCTAAATGATCCCAAACGAGCCATAAGGGAAACAATTGTCATTTTTGACAAGTAAAAAAAAAATGCACTTTTATATAAACAGATGGTTCAATATATTGATAATAAAAACATTTTCTGAGAAATTATATTTTTATTTTTGGCCTACAATTTCACATCCATAACACTGAAATTTCTCATCTTCCTGTCTTAATGGGAAAATGCATTTTTGTGACATCAGTATTCGAGATGAATAACCTCCCCAAGCAAGCTCTATAGACCAGATAATGACAGAAAAGACAAAGTAAACAACAGTCTGTCAGAACCTATGTAACAGAAAGGGCCACTAAAGCAAGACAACAACCTACAACAGATTAAATTACTTACAACAGTTGTCACAAATAAAGCAAACGACCGACATGAGTGCAGGCTGTTTTACAAATAATTGCTTCAAGTCACAGTTGATTATAGTACAGGAGAAACATTTCAGAAAACCCACCACAGTCAGGAAAAAGAAATAACTAGAAGAGATAAAAAGCGACCTGATGACAGAGTAAAGAGAGTAAAGTTGCACACCTGTTTCAGAGGCGTGTGAAAATCTCACGCTTGCTTACTTCCACGTCGTCTTTTCGGTCGCATCGCAGATTCGCAGGTGTGTGGTTGGTTTGACCCATGCGGCACTGCGCAGACCGATCGGCAAATGACGTCTAAACACTGCGAGAGCAAATCGATAAAACAGCTCTCGCGGTATTTCGACGTCTTTCATCGATCGAACGGCGCAGCACTGTATGAAACCGACCTCGCTTATTAACGGAAGATGCGTGAGACTTTTAATAATAATGTATAACATAAATACCATTAAATAATACAAATTATTATTATGTTTAGTTAGGAGACATAACACAAGACCTGGGATGGATCAAAATTCATTGTTACTCTGTAAATCTGGGTATTATTATCGATGTTAAAATACAACTGCACCAGTTTAATAATGCAGACACGTAAGTAGCTTTCAATAGACTTGCCAATCCTTTGGCTAACAATAGTTTTGGCAGGTATGGATTATTTTTAAACAGCTCGTTTTACCCACACCTTCATTTACTAGAGAATAAACACGTTCACTCCTGACGTGTTTCTGTATTTTTAGTCTGAATGTGTCATTAAAATAAGTTCGCTATTGCCACCTAGTGGTGAAATATCTCCTGGATGAGGAGTGGACATTTTTATGGGTCAGTAATTTATGGTTTAAACCATCAATGAGCCACTAACATCCCAATATATTTACAGTATATAGACTCAAAGATATTTGTGTTACTCTGTAAATCTACTTAACATTCTTGTTGGTTACAGCAAAGTTTCTATACTTTTGTACTATTGCAAGTGATGAATTTATTATTAGAAATGTAAAAAAAACCCTTTTGACTAGTATACGGTTAGCTACAATAATCGGTATCTACTATACTGATGCAGTTTTGAAAACAAGATAGTAGCAAAATGTCTTTAAAAAAAGTACTGAAGATTGATCCAGAGGAGCAGAGATAAACACCAAAAGCATGTAAATCTTGTTTTATTGTAAGAAATTGACTTGAACAAATTGTTTAAAATGTGTAACTGTTAACAGCCTGCATGTACAAAAACAGAGAGAGAGAGTATAGTTGTGGATTAAACAATGTGACTCTGCTACAGATGCTACTTGCATCCACCTTGTGCCTATGCAAAAGCAAAGGTGAAAATGAATTTACATACAGTCTCGTCACAACTCTATGTCATACATAAATGAAAGATGTTTTATTTTCCTACTCTCCTGTTTAGTATAGATCCAGCACACTTTAGTCCATCCAATTTCAGCAATATTTGCAATCCAATGATCCAAAGCAACCAGCAAGGAGGATTTTCTAGCACAAACAGGCAATTTCTTAGAGGTCAAGGTATTTAATAGCACCATTAAAAACTCTTGATTGCCGGTTTTGCACGTGCTATCCATTTAAAATGCAACATTAAGTAACTACACACAGAGAAATTTTTCATATTGTTCGAGAATAACCAGTGTACATAAAACTGATACAAGCTACACATCAGAGAAAATCCAAATTTGCACAGTGATCCAAAGTCAAGTCATGATTTTCCCTAGACACAATCCTAAAGTTCAAACATTACTTGAAACAAGCGGTCAATGCTTAAGCCAACTCATAATTCATCAATTCAGAACACAGACATCCCATGGCATGCAGGTCTTTCAACATTATTTTGTAGAAAAGGTACGCTTACCTTAACCTAGTGTTATTACATTTGCCTGACAATGTTGGGGAATGGTCTTAAGAGTGCAATATTTTAAAATAGTCCCTAAATGTTTTTAGTCTTTTGTAATTAAAACGCTCTCAAGTCTCCATCCGAAATAAATTCTGCTGCAACTTCTACAAATAATAATTAAAAAGGAACAAAAAAGAAAACTTTAAATCTTTAAAACTTTAATTTGAATAACACATATTTGCCAAGACAGTGCGAATGAAAGGATAGAAAAAATGCTTTAAATATAAGGCAGTAAAAACAGGTAGAAAACTGCAAGGACCATGCAGAGACAGGCAGTGTTTGTCTCGTCAACTAAAATGTTGGCCTCGGGTCCAGCAATGTAGTGGCAACTATGTTCATATGGATATAATTCTTTAAAAATTAAAAAATAAAATAATAAGATTTTTGCTTGTGCACGTCCTTGTCCACGTGACACAAACTGAGTGTTAGTACATAATACAGCAAAACCTGACTCATGCTGGACCATAACGATACATCACTACATCCATAAAACAAACAAAAGACAAACATCAGACTGGGTCCACTCCCTCCAGACAGTCTGTATAAGGCACAGTCACTAAGGATACACTGGAGCGGTGGTGACTGCTACCTGCCGTATGCTAAAGCAAGCACCAAAAATGAATGGAAACTAGGGAGAGGGGCGCTTGGGCAGAACGGTTCTAACACACTATTGTGTCCCTCTGTATCGTGTCAGTGTAAGGTACTAGATCAGTACCACAGCACAGAGGGGGAGAAACCACTACAGACTGAAGTGTCCGAGACATTTAAAATAAGATAAATATGCTTGCGGGTGTCTGAGGTTGCTGAAAGAGGTAAAGCAATATTAAGAATTGTATTTTTTTTACACACTCCTCGTAGCGAAACGGGGAGATCGAGGCAGCCATCTCTTAAGAGAACTGAAACAGCTCATGCTTTAGCAGACAAAACAATATGTTTCAATATGGATTTCAGATAAAAGTCCAAATTCATAATGATGTGGGAGCCTTTTAGGATGAGAGCGGGCTGTTTGGAGACGGCAGGAGTATGGTGGGTAAAACTGCAACAAGTCACAAGTATTAGAACTCCTCCTGGTCTTCTGACTCAGCGTCTGGTATGACAAATCCTTCCTAAAAAAAAAAAAAGACGGAGAGAATAAGTCATGTGGATAAGAAATAAGGCTTTAAAGACTTCTTCAATAAGAGAGGTTTCTTTTATGTGTTTTTCTGGATTCTATTTGAGGGGTAAATGTGTTCTCCATGCTTAAAAAATTTGTACTAACACGCCCGTGCCACTAAAGCTAGTGATCAGCCAAGTTACCCTAAGGTTATGTCAAGTTTTAATTTGCCGATCAAACACAGTGATTGCCAAAAAAATGCTGATGTTGGGACCATTTCCAACAAAATTCCAATCATTTCCATGTTTAAACCCAGTAAATATCCCTCACAGCATTCTAGTTCGTGAAACAGTGAGCATTTTTTTTCTTGTGTACAATTGATCGGTGTTTAGAATTAGACGCAGAATAAATATGAGTGCCTGATTACTTTTTCAGTTAACAGATATATATGAGTGATTAATCACGAGTTAACTCATGGCAATCATGCGATTAATCTAGATTAAATATTGTAATCAATTGACAGCCTTAGTAAAAACTATATTTCTAGCTTTAAACGGAGCATTAAAAACTAAGATTCCAGGACTAAAAAAAAAAAAGTTCCAGGATCCAGAAATATTCCAGTATTGTAACCCTAAATCTTGATACAACCTTTTTATTTACTATACGAGGCTGTGATATGTTATCCAGACATGTTTGCGGAAAGAATTTGTGTCAGCGTGCGTTTCCCTCAGACTATAAACGAAGGTCAGGCGCAAAAAAAGCTAGGGCGCTCCATATAACACGTCAGCAGCATCACTGCAGTGTCGTGCATGCGGTTCACAACAGACCCGGAAGAGAAGACAATGAATAAAGTCATAATTTTTGTTATTTTTGGACCAAAATGTATTTTCGATGCTTCAACACATTCTTACTGACCCATTGATGTCACATGGACTACTTTGATGATGTTTTTATTAGGGATGCACCGATAGGATTTTTTTTAGGCCGATACCGATTGTTTTTTACCGACTTCTGGCCGATACCGATATTAAACACTTGTATACAATACTATACAGTTGGTCTATTAGCTAGTTTATTTCTGCATCAAATTATTTTTACTGAACATGGATTGGATCTAATTAACATTCAACTGACCAACATAATAAGAGAGGCACAAATTAAGCTAAAACAAATATAATAAGACAGCATGACAACCTTCAAAAGGTGGTTTTTGCTATTCAGCATTTATTTTATTAACAACATTAACTCATTTTTTTTTTTTTTACATATAATGGATTTCTTTATGCAGTTAATTAATAAACAATCGTTATCGACCTTTCTCGTGCTATTGCCGATATGCAGATGGTTTCAAATTCATTTAAAAATCGGCCGATACGTATCGGCGGCCGATACATTGGTGCATCACTAGTTTTTATTACCTTTCTGGACATGGCCAGTATACCGTACATAGATTTTCAATGGAGGGTCAGAAAGCTCTCTGACTAAATCTAAAACATCTTAAACTCTTACGAGTATGGAACAACATGAGGGTGAGTCATAATGACATTATTTTTATTTTTGGATGAACTATCCCTTTAATGATTTATTAGAGTTTATGTGTATGTGTTGGACTTACATCTGTGGCATACAAAATATCCACAATCCTCTGCAGGGTGGGATCTCCCTCACCCTCCTTCTCCTGACAGATCAGCTCAATGTTTCTTAGTTTGCCAAAGTAAAAGTCCCGCTCCTTCTCCATATCCTGAATCGTAGACTTCAACATGTTTAACTAAAAGAAACCAAACAAATGATTTTAGAAAAGTGGTAACAGAAAAGTGCAATATGACTTGACAGTGGGATAATACAGCACACCTCTTGTACAAGCTCTGCCCTTTCCTCATCACCACCAGCACCGGGTCTCCGTGCAGAGGCAGGCGCCATCTTGGGTGTTACCTTGGCCACGGCCGCTCTCTGTGGTGCTGTCGGGATCAATCAAGAGTAAGAGACTATAATGCCACAACTAAAAATCAAGCCCCACCCTTCATCTATTTCTTGTTTCATTTTGAAATATGGCATTTTCAACATGATATTATGAAAGTAAAATAAATTATGACTTCAACTCCATGTTGCGTTCTGAGAATTACGCTTTAGTCACAAGAAGCTGTCGTTTTGCAACATTTTTTTTATCGCGATTTGCAAATCATTGCAAAAGTTTTGCGCAAACTGTAATGAAAACCAGGCTAGATTTCTCACTAAACACTGGGAGGTTTCACTAGAAACAGAATAACTCTGCCACAAACACACAACATTCAGTGCTGGATGAGCTTTAACACCACATGATCACCACCCAAGTGAGAAGAGAACGACAGCTGTGTTTGGCCACCATTTAATCCCCTACACAACATGAAGACCCCACGTGCCATGACAGCTTCATACCAATTTCAGCTGCTGGTTTGCTTGTCCTATTAGGAGTGGATGGATGCACTGAAATAAGTTAATGATCAGGGACACGTTTGGTATGGATGATAGGCTGTTATCAATTATGCATTATTGAAGAATTAATGAAAATGTTTAGATATGATAAAATCAGCTGGATGTTAACAAATGCAGTATAGTTTACATGTGACCCTATCCGTGAAATCCAGTCTAAAGTCTCAAAATCTATGTATGAGCTTTAGGAGCATCAAAGTTTCAATCATTAATTTCACTTTAGTTTCATTTCAATCTTTGACATGACCTTACACGGTCAATATGAAAGGTATCAAGGTTATATTTTCACAATTAAGGCTAAGGTCATTTACATTTTGTAGGATATTTTTTTGTAGGAAACAGTAAATCACAGGATCACATGTTTAACAGGATTTCCCTTTATTTTTCTTTGCACATTTCTAATTCTATCACTTCTGCCTATATGGTTAGTTACACAGTGTTAATACAGTATATAATCAATGTGACCAACCTGCATTGATGACTTTCTTGGGCTTGCTGAGGGCCGACATGGAGGGGTTGGGCGTAGGCATGGCGTCCTGGCCCTGTCGTGCCTCCACCGGGTCATATTCTTTGCCATCGTAGTTGGCATCAAAGAACTTCTTAAACCACTGAACGAATTCAAAGTTGTCCTGAAATTTTCCCTTTACCAGTTTATCAACTGGAATAATCTGAATAGGAAAAAAGCACATTATTTTATTAAATTATAACAGAGGTTTCAGCGATAAAAGTAAAAATAATTATTTTATGTTTAATTCTGGACTGCTGAGAAATTAAACTAATAGCAGAACTGTAAAGAGGACGATGTTGTACAACAACCCAAATCAAACAAAATAAATCATAAGTAGCAATGGTATATTTGTAGTAATAGCCAAAAATACATTGTATGGGACAAAATTGTTGATTTTTTTAATGCCAAAAATCATTATGATATTAAGTAAAGATCAAGTTCCATGAAGATATTTTGTAAATTGCCTACCGTAAATATTTAAAAATTAATTAATTATTAGTAATTTGTGTTACTAAGGACTTCTCATTTGGAAAACTTTAAAAAGATGATTTTCTCAATATTTAGATTTTTTTCACCCTAAGAATTTTAAATAGCTGTATATCATCCTATCCTAAAAGAACATATCAATGGAAAGCTTATTTATCTAGCTTTCAGATGTCCTGATTAAAAAAAAAAAAGACCCTTATGACTGGTTTTGTGTGCTTGTTTCCACAAGAACTGGATCCCATCCAGACAGCAAATATAAACTGATACATAAGCACTATTCGGACGGGATTAGATTGGATTCAAGGTGTCCCCCAGGACGTCTGTGATTTTATGTACCGATTCGGACGGGATTAAAATGATGCAGGCTATTCCAGAGATGGGAGTGTCTGTTTCATGCATTTGGGCATGCAGAAGAGCATGTGCTCTGGATACGCGTGTTTGTAATGTTTAATATTTTGCTTTAAATGTAAAATTATGACAGAATGTAATTTATTAATTTAATTTGAACAAATCAAAATAAAATATACAAATCCTACTAAAGTAACGTTAGCCTACGTGTTTTATATAACTGTCTGCTTATAATAAACTCAAAGAAATTAAGAAATAACGATTCAATAATTTATTATCTTTAATAATTAACATTACCATTCCGGAGTTGAACAACATTGAACGGAGTTTCTTATAACGTTAATCATATTACAGTGGCCAGTCTTAACAGTGTTGATATTCAGCTCATCTTGATGTAATTATTTTATTTTGCCGAATGTGAAAAAACATCCATATCTGAATGAACAGGACTCACGTTGGCCAAAACACGAAATGAACCGCGTTTTCAAAAGATATTGCGGGCAAACACAGACATTTGCATCCGGACGGGATTAAATATCTAAGAGGACCTCTGAGTTCGGCAAAAAACAGTAGGTAAATTGCTCTGGAATTCTTACGGAGGTCGTCAGAGAAAAACACAGACATGGCCGATTCGGACGGGATTAAAAACACAGAGGACCTCTGAGAAGCACCATTTTCTCAGAGGTCCCCCTGTAAAACTAATCCCGTCCGAATAGGGCTATAGAGTAGGGCTGCACGATTAATCGTATTTTTATCATGATAACGATATGTGCGGCCCACGATTAGTTAAAGACAATCGTCGGGATTAATGTGTAAAGACCAAGCATAAAGCAGATGGTCTAGAATCAAGCAACGTGTTTGCTTGATTTGGGCGAGTCAGAGTATACGGAGTGGATATTTGCAAGCGCGGTCTGTGTTATGATAGAATTAAGTTGGCATCACGAGATTTACAGTCATTCACCTTGAACGAACATAATGGCAGAGCAAGAAGAAAGTGCAGAAATAGCCTACGTACGTTAGTTCCCGAAAAGGGTCTTATACTCCATTGTTTGGATATTTCGGATTTGAGGAAAGTGATGTTGATTAGGTAAGTTACGAGTCTTGTGCAAACTGTGCTTTTGTTTCGTCCAAACGTGAAATATCAAGTTTTTTTAAAACCTGAAGACACAAGCCGCAACCATAAAAAAACCTGATCATCCACGACATATAGCCTATAAATATATATATATTTATAGAGCCCTGAATTTCAGCCTTTTTATGCCCCTCTGGCTTTTTTAGGCTTCATCTTATTATATTTTTCAATTTAATTAAAAGAAACGTTGAGCCATTAATGATTGTAAAAGAAAGACATTTAACCTATCGCACGAGTCTGCTACGCGCACACCTGTTGCAAAGGTGTTTAGCGTCTCCGCCCGCAGCACCGGGGGAAAATATATAAATAGAGGATTGGATTAAAACCTTAAATAC
Organism: Paramisgurnus dabryanus; assembly: GCF_030506205.2. Taxonomy (NCBI): domain Eukaryota; kingdom Metazoa; phylum Chordata; class Actinopteri; order Cypriniformes; family Cobitidae; genus Paramisgurnus; species Paramisgurnus dabryanus. Next base: position 20,917,038 of record NC_133357.1, read on the forward strand.
TGCGCATAATATATGCACACAGCATCCAACACACAATCTATAAAAGACTTCTTCCTGTAGTCATGTAAGAATGCTGTGTCATTTTTTTCTTGTTTGAGATTAGACTTTTTTAGTTTAACTGTTTAATACACGAATAGCCATGTTCTGTGTTAAAGCATTACATTTTAATCAATGCATTGCGAATGTGTAAGGTAAGGCAACCTGCATGTTTATTTCTTTTCATGTTTATTTCGTTTTGTTTTGATTGTATAGCCCTTTTCGTTATTTTTCTGCACTCCGTCGCTTCTGCGAGCAGCAGAGCAGCCTGCCTCCGCTTTTTAAAAATAGTGTGTGTTGATAATAAACATTTAAACAAACATTGTTATATGCTGAAAATATATATTTTATATAAATGTTATTTTAGGCAAGTGAAGTGTTAATTTGAGAGGCTCAATTGATCAAATATGTCATTAACTTGCAGTCGGCCGCTAACCACTTGTCTTAATTTAACAAACACAAAATTCTCTAAAATGTAAGAAATAAAAGATATTTAATTATTTTGACAGTTAAAACAAAACTGAAATGTTTTAATTGCTGTAAGTATCTGCTAAAATTGAATCTGTGTAAGGAGTTATTTTTGCTATTCTTGCGGATTTCTTTTGCAAAATCTATGCAAAATTTTGTGGAATGATTTTAAATGTTTTAAAAAGAGAATGGGAGCTGTGAATATTACAAAACAATAAAAAAATTTATAATATATATAATATATATAGCCTAATATTAATTATACATATACATAATATTAATAATATACATGGCTGTAAAGTGTAATAAAAATACTGAAGTGAATAGAAGTTCTTCACTTAGAGAATGATCGTGATTTCTAATCGTGATCAAAAGTTTGAGCAAAACAATCGTGATCATCATTTTTTCTGGAATCGTGCAGCCCTACTATAGAGAAAATACAAAATAAACAGATATAAAAGTTTGCTGTGTTTCTATAAAAAAAACCTGTGAGAGCTCTAAACTTCTGCTTTGTGTAATCTGACCAGACAAACACTGCTTGTATAAGCATTGGGGAAGAGAAATTAACAGAAAAGCAACTTACTTTGTCAACTCCCATTTTCTTGAAAGCAGCTTGTAATATCTTAAAGTTGTGAATGTATTCATGCTCTAACTTTGCACCAAATTTTACTTTCTTCAGTGGTACGCAGCCTGGGAATAGCATGTCCATGAACTGGCAATAGGCTGCACCTGCAGAGAAAACAGAGTATAAGACACATCAGACAATGCAAAAACAAACCATTTACTTTTTAAATGAATGTTTCTTGTAATGAATGCTTCATTTGTTAATGTTATTACAAATAAATGTTGTGTCTGACATCTTTGCTCAAAATAGTAAATTCTGCCCATAGCTATTCAGGAACTGATTTAGAAAATTTGCATTCAGGTCCAAATCCACTCTTGTATGACACGATTTCAGATTGAATAAACCCATATCTACTATATTGTCTCATTGAAAATCCTGTTTAACTCTTTCCCCACCATTGAGGAGTTATCTCATCAATTAAAAGAAAATGCCAATGACGAGTTTTGGCGCTGAATGGCATTTTTTATATGCTGGTGAGGAAAGAGTTAAAATAAAAACATACCACAGTACAGAAGTAAAACTGTGTGTGCTTGAAATTTAATTTTGAGCTTATAAAGATCATTATTTTGCGTAAAACTCTTTACCTGAACACACAGATAATAATGCCAATAATAAGGCCCAAAATCACAACTCACCTGAACATAAAAGCTCAATTTTGGTAAAGTTCATTTGTAGAGACTCATTGATCCATGCGAGCATGTCATGGCGACTTAGATTGTCGCTGGTCACCGAGGTGGAATATACATTAACAGCCATGTCCTACAATGCAATAGGATATAAATAAGACATTTATATGAATAAATAAACTGGTCAAGTAGTTTAACTTTATTAAAGAGTGTTAAAGAGAAACTATCATAAGCTATTATTCTGTCAAAAGATTTTATTATTAAAGCTGATTAGGAATATGGAAACATTGACACTGCTGTGACAAGTAGTATCAGAGACATATTTTATAAGGTGGGTGGTAAGTGTATGGGTGCTCCAAGCTTTAATTTCTGAGTCAAGCTTGCTTGTAATGTACTAAAATGGCATACGGCCAAGGAATCTCAAGACAACTGGGCAGATGCAGTAAAAACATCAGTAATATCTCAATAACATTGACTGACTAAAACCTAGTGAGCTGCCTCTGTCTAGATAGCATTTCTGGTAAATTGTTAAAAAAACAATTCTGGTCACAAAAGCAGCTTAGACTCGAACAGGTTTTAAATGGACAAAATGCTGTCTATGTAGGCAAATCGCAAGATTTTAAGCCACAGCCCGAGTCAAAGCCTTCTGTTGCTCATCCATACCCAGGCCTCGCCTTCTTCTTTATAACCCGTTCTAACAGGCCTATATTTCGGTACCCATCACAACTTTACGTCTAGAATAATACTAATTTTCTTTAAAACAGCAAACACTGGTCACATAGTTAACAAGACCGGCAAAATATCAGACAAACTGCGTAAATTCTTTGTCCCATAAAACATCAGCCCCAGCAGCATCAGCTTCCGTTAGCGACCGGAGCTAACCGCTGATTTCAGCGTCCTCATTAAAAATAAATCTTATTCCTTTATAAACATTTGTACTACGTATACAAAATCAATACTATGTCTCTTTCGTAATGATATGAAATAAAGGACGGCAATAAACATTTAACGGTATTTCGGATCTCTCAGACCAGTTTTACCTCTTGTTCGCCGGCGCCTCTTTCTCTCAGATCATGCGTCGGTTTGTTCTTTGAACGTTGTACGTCATCACGTAGAGATTCATCGACGTGAAAAAGAATTGTGGGAAAATACCTGACAAACTAAGAGTATTAAATCAATCATAAATCGATTATTTCACATTATTAGTTGTAAATGCAAGTTTAATAATAACATTTTTACTTTTTCATTTAATAGCTAAGATAGGGGCAAATCACCAAATCAGTGCTATTTCTTTTTTTAATGGACACCATTTATATAATGTTATAATAATAATATATAAAAATGCAAGAAAATGAAATCTAAAATATATTTAACAAACAGTCCTTCTGCATATTAATCAAAATGCAAATTTAAACTATATAGTTTAAAAAGACTTAAAACTACATAGAACACTAAATAAATTAGATTTGATATCTATCCTCGCTTTCTTTCTATTTGTTAAATATAAAGCATACCATTTTTCAGTTTTTTTTTTTTTTTTTTGCATTATTTGTGCCTCCATACCCCATCTTTGTTTTAATTTATTTTTTAAAACAAAATACACATTTTAGTTGGGTCCCCCAAGTTTTTACTCAGCCCTACACGTCTCCCCAGGCATCATCTGGATTTTCTGAAGGCCATGAAAAGACCAAAAGTATTTTTTTTCTGTTTATTTTATGATATTTTAGCTTACCGTAACGTACGGTTACCTATAGATGTTATTTTAAAAACACAATTTTTTGGTAAACCTCTAGAATGCTCAGTGTCTTCATTAGAATATAATTAATGCAGCTCTATTTCATGTATTTGCTAAATCTATGCTAAAAAAAACTTTAGTCCTGTTACAAAAGGCACCTACGATTACTTACATTACAAACCATGTTAAAAGAATAAAATGTATTTACCCCAGACTATCCAATACCGATTTTGAACAGTGAAAATGTGTTATTAAAGTGTTGTAAAAACATATAAATAGACTTAAATTGATATTTATATTTTTATACTACAGGGCTGTTGAATGCTTTATTCTGAAATGTTTCACAGGTGTGCATTATTTTTTGATAAAACACACCTGACCTGTCAAATATCTTAAAATAACCACCAGATCAATGTCTTAGGTAATCGTGGTATAAGCATGTGTGTGTATATACACACACACACACATATATATATATATATATATATATATGTGTGTGTATATACACACACACACACATATATATATATATATATATATATATATATATATATATATTTATTTATATATAGCATTACCACCTTGGGTGTGCATTATTTTCAAATAATTCAACAGCTTGTCCTTTTTTTCTTACATATTCAATATGTGTATTTCTGCCAAATTCCTAATGAATTAATTCTTTTATTTGCAAAAAACTGAAACCTGACAAAAAGTAACAAAAAGATGCATGTTTCTAAATCTTGAATACTGCAAGAAAAATATACATTTTTAAACAATATAATGCGGATGTTTTTAAATGTATTTGAGGAACCTTCAAAAATAATTATTTGATGAAATAACCTTGATTTTAAGTACCTTACTTTTTTATATAATTATTAACATACAAAGGTAAAATGTAAAATCATGCTTGTATTTTGTCAAAGGCACAACAAAGAGTGCAAACAAAAATTCTTGATACAGCTGCTTAAGAACATACACAAACACACACCCTGATATTTTTGTCTTACGTAAGACTTTATTTTTCTTACAGATATCCTCTCTGCTTAGTCTTTTTTATTTACAGTATGTAAACAACAGTCCACAAGACATGAAAAAAGAAACATGCCCACAATAAGTATCATCTTTTTCGTTTAGTCCTCTGGATTTTTGTTTGTTTATTACTTTTTTAACCGAGAAGCCTTTTCATGAAAGAAAGGTATGCAGAGTATAAATCTTTCAAAAAATGTAGTGACATTCCATAAACTCTAACAGTGACATTCTGTAAAATATTTTGACCTTGAACAAACGCTCTATGCGTCATTGCCTAGTTATAAAGTAAACCAACCTTTCCAGAGGCACTTTTAAGTGCATCTTTCACATTTACAGAAAGAAATCTATCAAACACGCATGTTTGTTTTCCGAAGTTTACAAAAGTTGATACGTATAAAAAAGAACAGTATAACAGTTGCATATTTTATATCAAAGGGCATTTCTGTTTTTGTACTATACAAGTCACAAAGTCAAATACGAAATGACAACGTACGTTGAAATGAATCAAACTTTTATAGGCGTTTCTCCTAATGTTGCGTGTGATGTAGTGAAGAGGAAGCGTGCCGACATCATGTCCTGACCACCAAACTTATAAAAAACAGTCAAGCTCTGTTGTCCTGTGGTATCTTGAATGGCACTATTCAGATGATAAAAAAGATGTAGATGTAGGCAACTCTGTGGTTACGACACAGCAACAGAAGCGCTGCCTTTAGTGTTGTCTGTTGAAGGGGAAGGTCCTCGGTTCGCGGGTGATGTTTTTTCACCTGCTGGTGAAGGTTGGGTTTTGGGGGACTGTCCTACAGGTTTTCCCACCAGGTCTGAAGTGGTTTCTGCTTCGGTCTCTTGCTGAGAAGCTGTGGCTGTAGAGAAACAATTGATTAGAAATGCAGTCTGTGTTTTGAATAATAAACCAGCCCACTATTTGCTGAATACCGCAATAGGACATTCGACTCAATTCGATTCCCAGGGAACACACATACAGATAAAAGGTATAACATGTAATGCACTGCATGCTGCTTTGTTTAAAATGTCAGCCAAATGTGTAAATGTACATGAAGGGCTATCCACCTTATTTTCAAACGCGGAAGTAAGTGATGTGACGTATTTCCCTTCTTTGTGCGAGACGTCCGCTTCAATAGCCAGCCGGTAGAAAACAGTGTAGTGGGATCATGCAAAAAACTTGATTTTAACAGTTATGGTACATATTTACTACACCTGCCATGTATGAATCAGTGTGAGGAGGAAATTAAGAAGTTGCTTGATGTATAAAGATATATTCAATCATTTTGTGTTGTTGATCGGAGGTAACGGGTCTTCAATGCGCAAATATAAAAGCAGAGAGACATACCAGTGTCTTTACAATGGGAAAGTCAGTCGAGTGTTTGTACATAGAATAGACCATTTGCTTATTTTACGCGCAAAAAGTATGCGCAAACACATTACGAACTATTAGAAACATTAACTAATAAGCAGTTTTTGCGATATATATATATATATATATATATATATATATATATATATATATATATATATATATATATATATATATATATATATATATATATATATATATATATATATATATATATATATATTCTGTACTGTAATCACATTTTTGTACTAATATATAGTGTCCATGAAAGGTTTTACTGGATGGATGTGTGGATACAGATCATAGGTGCACGTGCACCAAATACACATTCAGCTCTGTGGATAATTAAAAAAGTCAAAACAAATGTTTTGTAGAGATTTACTGTGTACCAGCTATTATGGCAACCCCCAACTACACAAATTACGCCGGTCTTCCTGGATTTCATAATAAACATTAAACAGCCAGTCAATACGGCACACTTGTGTTCCTCGCAATACGACTACCAGTAGCTTTAGTGGCTCACCGAAAGTCTTACACAAAAGAGCTGAAAGATAACGGTGCCCACATAAAAAAAAAAAGGTGGATAGAGCGAAGTATACATAACGCCTATTAAAACAGTATGCATAATGGCACGGCACTCTGGAATACTTCATTCTGATTGGTCAAATCCCCCATTCAGCGTAAAGGGTCAGGGCTGCATCAAAAATCATGTAATGTGACAGCACATACTGAATTAGATGAACTACATACAGCTTTATTGTTAATACACTTCTATATCTAGGGCAGTGGTTCTCAAACTGGGGTCCGGGGCCCCCAGGGGGGCCGCGAGATGGTGCCAGGGGGGCCCCAGTTTTATGACATTTAAAAAAATAAAAACAACTTATCATGAATTCTGTGCAATTAAACCTAAAAAAAAATAAGGCTACTAACCAACAGCACTACTTTGTATCATTCAATATGTTTTGCTTAATTAAAAGTTGAGTTTTAAAGTATTTTTGTCATAAATTTTCTTTCGGGGGGCCGCGAAGGAATGTGCCATGAACAAGGGGGGCCGCACGCTGAAAAAGTTTGAGAACCACTGATCTAGGGGGCGTTCAGAGACCATCGGGGGGCGCTCAAGCAAGATATGTCAAAGGGGAGTTCAAAATTCTTGGGAGGCACATGTGAGTTTTACAACAAAGATTAAACTCTTGCAAGACAAGATTAAACTTTAAATGACTTGCAAAAGAATATATTCTGCAATATGTCTGTTAGTGTCATTTTGTACTCACGTATTTATAGCGTGAGTCTTTTAGGAACCACGTGTTATCCGTGCGCAAAATAAATAATTGGTACATCTTGTTAATTTGTAAGGGTGTAACAATAAATTGCGACACACACTAATATACCTGTCTGATGTCGATTCTGAATCGCAGCGATATTATGCACAGCTCTTTCATGTACTATGGCTCTTTGAGCAGTAGTAAGTCCTTATCAATCTAAAATCACTGTGAGTTTGAGTTGTTTATTACATTTATTTGAAAATAAAAATAAAAGCAAATTTAATCATTATAAATATTCTTTATTATCATGAAAATACCTCAAAATTAATCATGACAAACCAACTGATTTTTTTTTGGTATTACGATGAAAACACATTCCAGCACAACACATGTATTTAGGCTTATTAACAAAAAAACATAAAAAAATCGCGAATGTTTTGACGAAATCATGAAAGTTTTGTTGATGATGAAAGTAAAGTAAATGTGAGCACCTTCTTAGTTGCAATCCAATGTATTAACTATTATGACTGCCATATATGATATAATGCATTTTATTAAATAAAGGGAAAATTAATAATTTACTTATGAATATGTTATTACATTACATATTGTTTATTAATAATAACATTTGTACATTTTATGGCTTTTATAAAAAAATATTATTAAAAAAAAAATTTATATTTTAATCCCCGTGATGCGAAATATGACTGCTGTGTGCCTAATGATGATGATATAATCTTTATTAATGAATAATTATAAAGATTAAGGCTTTAATAAATAAGCAAGTATTAAATATATTTGTTTATCCTACAGCTTCCAGATTTTAACAGTTAAGTTACATTTTTATCAATGTTGTGTATGCCCAATGAAGCTGTTTTAATGAACAGATTAAAATCGCTGCCTATACTTAGCGTTGAGGGGCATGTGGGAGAGAGTCAGAAGTTGACTGGTTGCCCCCACTCAGGAGCGGACTGGCCATCTGGAATACCGGGAGTTTTCCCGGTGGGCCGCTGGGCAAGCTGGCTGTTATGCACATATAAAGAAATAATAATAACAATCACAAACCTGTGTTTTTTCTTTGGGCCCACTTGTAACTAGTTGCTGTAATTTCTACCTCCTTCAAAATACACATTCGTTCAATGCAACGGTCTAACAGCGCTCCCTCAAATGTCAAAATGTTGATCAATCAAATTACAGAAGGCAGGGGTTTTTTGTTCACAGCTGAGCGCCTATCAATTCCAGCCAATCAAATTGCAAAGCCGAGCAGGAGTTCCAACCAATCAGATTAAAGATGACAGGAGTTTCTTAAAGGTGGGGTGCATGATTTTTGAAAAACACTTTGGAAAAGGGAGTCAGGCCGACTACCAACACACACTTGTAGCCAATCAGCAGTAAGGGTTGTCTACTAAACGACATCGTTGCCTGGGTTGCGTATGTGTGGGGCGGGTTTATCAAAAGAAGGTCCAGATTCTATTGGGGTAGGGGCGTGTATGTTTAGGTGATTTCAAATATCAACATTGGCTTTCAGAGATCATGCACCCCGCCTTTAATTGCAGGTAATCAAACAAATCCCAGCCAATGAAATGAAAGAAGGCAGGAGGAAGGACATTCAGGCAATATTTTGGGGTGGGGGTGTTAAAGGGACCTGGACCATGGATGGGGGCGCTGGCCCAAAAAAGGTTGTTTTACATACAGTGGTATGTTTGGCTGCAGTATGAATACATTTCAGACATACTGCATCAGTCATGTTTTCATTGCACATGTGACTTGTATGTCTTTTGACTTATTTAGAACAACCAAAGCCATAATTTACTTATGTGTTCTTTAACAAGTACAAATTAAATCACCAGGAATACGTTTTTTTGAACCTAAAATCACTTAAATTCGGACATACTACACAACTTGCATACTGATTTTCGCCTACTCTATAATAAAGTATGGAGTTGCAGTGCCTGTAAGGGTTTATTTCACGATAACCCTAAAAAAAGATGCATAATGGCACGGCCCTCTGAAAAACTTGATTCTGATTGGTCAAATCCCTGATCACCCTGTCAAGGTATATTTTATGATAATGCTGATATTATGTGTAAACATTGTTGTCTCATGACCTCATGAGTGGCTGCCAGATTTTTTTTTGCATTTTTAGGTACATTTTAAATAATTTCTTTATGTTTGGCAGCTCACATAAAATAAAAATGACAAATAAAGCTAAAAAAAAATGAATGTATACCTGACTGTGTACAGGACTTCATGTGTTCGGGCCAGTGGGCCTGCTGGCAGGGGTAGTCACAGTAACTTGTGTTCCAGCAGCAGTAAAAAATTGCCTCTTTCTTGCAGTTGGCACACCACTGCTTCTTCTTGGTCTCATCCACCGCCTGCTGTTTCTCCACCTCCATCTGTTTCTTTACCTCTGACACCAGCCTCTCTTTCTCCTGCTCTAAACTCTGTCTCATTTCAGCCATGGTCAGCTCTACACACACAAACACAATGGTAGATTAGGATTTAAAGCATTGACTGCATTAGAAAGGGGCTTTGCTACAAAGGGACGTACATGTAGAAAGTATACTTAACATCACAAGTGTATATTTGAGTAGAAGAACAGAGACCAAAATGGTTAGCAGGATTTAGAAAAAGTTGTTTTAACCCATGGTTAGGTAACAAAATCTCAGAAAAGGTTTATTTATAACCCAACCTTATTATATATATACGGATTTCATTGAACGCACGTGCGGTGATCCGATTACACGCCTGGTCCGAACTTTACTTTCGGTTTCTGTTTGTTTAATGGTCTGCCTAGTTGCTGAAACTGAACTCTTAAACAAATACCTCTTCGAAAAAAACTAATGTTTTGGTTTCCTAGGTAACCTACGTGTTTTCAGTTTTTCTAAATTTACTATTTTTAGGAATGTGTTTAGGTGAAATTATCTTTTTTTCATTCTGCCAACTACTGACAACATTTCCGCCAAGTTCCTGCTAAAATAACGTTTTTATTTGTGTTTATTTACAATCTTGAATATTGCAGAGAAAACAAGTTCAAATTTTTTTCAATGCTGAAGTTTTAAAAATATAAATTTGATGGACTAACCCAGATTTTTGATCTTTAATGCGTTGTTGTATCCACTTAGTCTTTTACATGGCTGTTGGGTGACTTTATGTCGCTCATGATGTTTGCTTTTGTTGGAATTCAACAGACATTGAACAGAAATGGGAGTAATGATGATTAAAGGCAAAACTACACATTTTCTTTGTATAAATATAAATTAATATAGATCTGGGTTGCTTCATCCATGGCTGGGTAAAATATGGAAAAACCAACTGTTGTGTTTAAGTTGTTTCAACCCAAAATACTTGCTTGTTTCAACCCATGGTTGGGTAAAACATGAACCAACCCAACCGTTTGGGTTAAATTCATATAAACAAGGTCATATTTGACCCAGCCTAAATATTTTGGGTTGAAACAACCCGCCATTTTCATACTGAAGGAAAATACAAACTTCTTAGTTTAAAGACGGTTTCAGCAGCAACAACATAAATAAAAGGCTTACGTGGCCTTTATTCAGGTAGACTTCCACAAAGAAGCAATAACAACAAAATCCCTCAAGATTTTTTGATAAAAAGCTAAATAAAAAAAACAAGTAAATTATCTTTGTTTAAATCATAGCTAAAGCGTATCAACCACTACACTGTGCAAATGTTACTGTTTATTTTCCACAAGGTATTTGTTCCTGAGGTCAGTTTAGCGACTAGCCAGACAAACACAGATCGGAAGTTAACGTCGAGCCAGGTCGACTAACGTGCGTCCAATGAAACCATTGCTATACAACTTTGAATAAGAGTTCCTCAATGTTCTTAGTGCTATGTAAATTACCCAGATTGTGTTTCATCTCCGACAGCTCCTGCTGATGCAGCCACTGCAACTTCTCAATCTCAATCCTCAAACGCCGAATCTGCAGAGAAAAACCAGAAGAGTTCAATTAGACTCATTCTAGTCATGAGTTTTTTATGTTTACATGTTTAAGCACTTTGAAAACACACAGTTGGAATCAATTTACAGGCGGAAATGATGTGCACAGACCTCTGCGATCGTGTTTCCAGTTGTGCTTTTGGAGAGATCTTGGTAAATCTCTGTCATTGTTCCCTTGATCACATCCATCATCTGCAATTACGATGGAAAACGAGAACAGCAAGGTTAAGTCCAGATTTCTTTTGGTTTTTTAAAAATTATTTAGCCTAAGGGGTTTTCAAACTTTTTGTTAGCTGAACCCCCCTTGACCTATTTACCTGAAGTACCCCCAGAGATTTTATAGGGATAGTTTACTCAAAAAATGAAAATATTGTCATCATTTACTTACTTACTCTCATAAAAGAAGATATTTTGAGGAATGTTTGGAAACAAACTGATCAAAAGCTCCATTGACATCCATAGTAGGAAAAAAGAATCCTCTGGATGTCAATGGGGCTTTTGATCAGTTTGGTTACAAACATTCCTAAAAATATCTTCTTTTGTGTTCATCAGAACAAATAAACGTATACAAGTTTGTAACAACATGAGGGTGAGTAAATGATGACAGAATTTTTTTATTTAAGGGTGAACTATCCCTTTAAATAAATAATTACATTTTAATAATGTAATAGCAAATTTGCATGTTTAACCTCATCAGTTTTAAAGTTTATAAAAGTTATTACCTGTTATTGGACCTTTTTCTGGTAACTTTCTTTTATTGGTAAAAAAAATCGTATCTTTACATTTTGCATGAGTTTTCAGTTTTTTGATTTATTGTAGTGTTGTGTAATGTTTGCATGACATGCAGATTTTTTATTTTTTTTTATTTTAAGGAGGACATTTCACAAGACATTTTTAAGATGTTAAATAAATCTTTGGTGTCCCCAGAGAACATGTAAAGTCTTAGCTCAAAATATCATATTGATAATTTATTACAGCATGTTAAAATTGCCACTTTGTAGACGTGCAAGCAAAAATGTGCTGTTTTTAGGGTGTGTCCTTTTAAAAGTGCCATAGAAAAACTGTATTTACCTACACATAGATGAATAATATGAGCTCTGTACATGGAAATGACACATCATGAGCCTCGCGTATGTTTTCTCATTTTTATGTAAATCTCGTGCAAGCAAAAGACCACTGGATAAAACACTGATCTCAACAAAACACATATTGTGATGTCACAGTCGAGATGTACGCCCCAACATTACATTAAGTACAAAGTTGTTAAAATGTTTACGTATGTGAGCTACTGACATGAGCCACAGAGCAGAACTAATCAGAGTAGAGCCAACTTTATTTTTCATGAACCTTTCAAATAGGACAAAAATAGACTTTTTCATTCAAATGACAATTCCTGTAAAATGTTTCTGGATATTTTTTGCACTTCATAAAGTTACATGCCCTCTATGTAAATATCAAAGAACAATTTAACAGATTATTTTAATGCATTCTTTGGCACCTTTAAAAGCAAATGAGCTGATGAAATGCAAACACGGATCGCCATAATGGTGGTTTATTGAAATTGAAACTTAATTGTGCTGTCAATTATTTTCTATTTCTCTGCACTAAATGGCAGTGCCGTGGTTAGACCGTCCAGATTAAGGGGCGGTATTATTATAATAAGATCCCTTTTTGACATCACAAGGGGAGCCAAATTTCAATGACCTATTTTTTCACATGCTTTCAGAGAATGGTTTACCAAAACTAAGTTACTGTGTTGTTGTTTATTACATTTTCTAGGTTGACAGAAGCACTGGGGACCCAATTAAAGCACTTATGAAAAAGTCAGATTTTATTTTATTTATTACATTTTATAATTTAACTGCAATTAATTTATCAACTAATGAATCTCCTGCAATTCCCCTGCAAACCACCAGGGGGTTTTGGAAACCCTGCTCTACAGTATTCGCTACTCATAGGCTTCTAAGTGCAATGATAAACTCTTCAGTGAACATGTGTATTACCTTTGTGGTGTACTTGGCAATGTCAGCAGCCACATCTGCAGAGGCAGGAGGGGGGAGGAAATCTCCAGCCAAACTGGATGTGGAGGAACCGGATGCAGCGTTAACAGGAGAAGCATCTTTCTGTTGAACAGCTGGTGAAACGAGATAGCATTTCATTAATTTGGCATCCCAATACTAGACAGGGTAACCAAGAATGCGGTCATTGTATTAAATTCATTTTTCAGCTCAAGGGTTTAAGAAAACATAATTAATACGTACCCTTGACATACTGTCTGGTCTGGCGGCGGGTGCTTGAGCTGTTGTCTGGCGTTTGGGGCTGTGATTCGCTCGACACCGGTGTCTGGGGAACCTGCCCACCCTGCTGTTGCTGTCTCTGAACCTTCTGCATGTGCCACTTTTGAGAAGATGTCTGGAATTTACCGCTGGTTTGGTTCCACACAGCAGGCCGCTGAGCCGGCTGTGCACTTTCCTTTGGCAGCAGGGGGCGCTGTTTCTTTACCACATTAGAGGCTGCTGGAACTGAAGCGACGGCTGAGGTTGTGGTGGCTGGAGTGGTAGATACAGTGGTGACGGGCGCTGGTGGCTTGATGGCAGGTGCGGATGTGTCTTTCGGAACGGGATTGGAGGAAGATGAGGTGTTATCCGTGGATGGAGAAGCGGATACGCTGGTTGACGCCGAGCCTTTACCTAGCCAGAAATTAGATGGATGAGATTAAACAACTGACACCAGAAATTTTTGTTGTTTCACTAGAAATGATATATCTACCCTCGGTCTTAACACCTGTCTGTTGGTCTTTAGGTGTGGAGACGGGTGCCGCTGCAGTATCTCGCTTGGCTTTCTTCTTTTCCCTTCCTCCAGATTCCTCACCGAGGTCTATCACCAGCTCGCGCTCGGAGTCTGAATCCATATCCAGCTCCGGGCCGGCACTTCTTCCTTCTTGTCCAGCCTGGGATCTCTCTCTTGTGGTCTGCGCTGGGGGCTTCTTCTCCTGAGTATCTTTTTCGGCAGCACCACTTATCTTCTCTTTGGTTTGGAGATCTGAGGATTTCTTGTCCGCTGCTGCCGTTCCTCCGCCGGTTGAAGGGGCGATGTCTTGGTCGTTTCCCTGAGCGGTTGGATGTCTTGGTTTTTTTGAGTCTTTGTGGACGCTGTTGCTGTGGTTAGCATTCTTAGGCTTCTGTTCATCGTCGGACATGTATTCACTGTCGCTCGAGTCAGATTTCTCGGACTCGTCCGAGTCGCTGTGCTCAACACCGGGATAAACATCATCCGAGATCTCATCGATTCCTGTGTGCACATAAGAGTACAGAGTATATAGTGAAAATGCACAAGTCCAAGCAAGTGAATGTGACACTGATGACATCACCAATGACATCACTACATGATTAAGAGTTCTACACTTTACAGATATCATAAACGTCAAATTTTTTGACTGTAAATGCTTTTACAATTTGTATTAATTACCAAGCTGAGCCTTGCAGCTCTCGATGGTTTTATCCAAACTCCTGGTTGGTTTTTTGGGAGAGGTCAGGAGCACAGATGCTTGCTGCTGCTGCTGTTGTACAGTCTCACTGAGCTCCTTAAGGTCCATTTCAGCTTTAACACGATCTGTCAAAATATCATACGCAATTTGCTTTAACATTAAACAATAGTTGATTCAAAAGCAATGTTGAATGCGGTGGGTAGGAGATGTACCAAGGTTGAGGTTGAGGATACCCCCAGTGCCCGAAGTCCTTTCCTGTTTAACCGGTGTGGGTAGTGATGGTTTGGGGCTGCCGCTTGTTTTTAGAGACGCAGGAGAAGCTGTTGGCAAAAAGGCATGCTTTTAGTTCAAGCTTGAGCTTTATCACACAGTTTTACAGTGAGTTAGTTAGTCAAGCACCTGTGTAATCCATCGAGTCTTCACCGGCGCTACAGTGACTCGACGAAACTCTCGGCCCTCGATCGTCCTGCTCCAGGTCTGACCCCGTGTGGACCGATGAGTTGGTGCTCATTGGAGATCTGGGCATGTCTGTCGTAGAGATCCGACGCCCTGTCCCTCCTCCTGACATCACCGCCTTACCCGTGGTCATTTTGGGAGATGCAGTCATATCAAAGTTAAACTTGACCTTGTCCGTTTTTTCGGGTTTAACAGGGCCTTTTTTGGGATTACTGGGGTCCTGCAGCATCTGAAACTGATTGTTGGGTGTGTACGGTGTCCGGAACGGAGCGTAATTGAACACGGAATATTTCTTGCGCACGTTCTCCACATAAACCTCCATTTCCTGCATGGCGCTGTTGAAGATACTTTTAGTCTTCTTTACAGAAAATGGGATCTCTTTGGACATAAGGTAACAGTTGTTTATGGGTACCCAGGCTCTGAAATAACAAAAAAAGCACATTATTTCCATTCAGGTGTATCCAAACTTAACAGAAATGGAGTACGGGGCTAACCTGTCGTGCTGGCCGAAGAACCGCGCATCCACCTGACCATCTTTGTCTCGTAAGGCTTTAGCAGGCCAGAAGGGAAAACCTTTTAACTTGGCCCACACCAATGGATGAGGTTGAGACTATAGAAAAATACTGATGATTAGATCCATATTGATTATCATTTTATTTCTATATTGAGATTATAAGATATTAACATATAAAAAAGACGCCATCTTACGCAAGGTTCACAGAACCAGTTGTCTCTCTTCTGACAGGCAGACAGGTAGCATTCTGGACAAACCTCAATTTCATTCATCTGTGGATCGATTGGAGGCAAGACTTTAGCATATAACACATTTATTTGATAAAAATGTACATTAAACAGTTTTATGTGAAAGTGTACAAAGTATCCACCATATATATACTGTGTTTCACAAGTGTGTATAACACTAGATACACTCACCTCATGTTCACAGATCTTGACAATAACTTTAGCAGTTGCTGTTAACTTATGGTTCCCTGAAAAAGGGGGAAATGGCATGGTGAAATCTCTTAATAAATGAACTGCTAAAAAGCCAAAAAACACAGTTTGATAGCAACAGACCAGCACTGACCTCCATTATAAATGATACAGTTGTGCAGAATCCACTTCACATCGGCCAAAAAAGCTTCCGTGCAACCGTACATCTTCTTTTTGATATTCTGCAGACACAGACAGTTCTCATTTACTAGCACTTATATACAGTGGCTTTGAAATATTTCATGCAACTATTCGGCCACCTTCTAACCATTGTTTTAATATAGTATAACTCTAGTAGCCATATTTTAAGGTATATTATCATTTGTAAAAAAATGCTTTTACTACAAAAAATATGGTTAAACTATGGTTACTGTAGAATTACCATGGTAAAACTATAATAACCATGGATTTTTTGTTTTATTCGTAGTAAAACTTCATTTATTTGCAGTGGTTCATTTTTATAAAAGTGGCTGTCAAAAAAAAGTGGAACGTGTTTGTAGTTAATGTCACTGAACTTAAACAAATAGTTCACCCAAAAATGTAAACAAGTCCATATTTAGTTCTTGCTCGAGCCATCCTAGGTGTATATGGACTCTATTATATAAAAAATATCTTGGATCTTTTCAGCTTTGTAATGGCATTGGATAGTGCCCCATTTTTAAAGCTCCTAAAAGAGCATCCATCCATTAAAAACTAATCCATACAGTTGTCTTCCGTGGTGAAGGGATGGGTTTGTGAGGAAACTTTATATTTCAAACTTTATAAACTGTGGCCGTACACGTGTTCACAAGAGAGGTGAGGTCAGGTGAAAGGCTGACCCCATACAGCAAAATATTTTATAATATTCTGCTTTAAATATATGCTTAATTTTTTAATTTAAAAATATATTTAGTTTTAACCTTCAAATATATCTACATATATTTTAAAATTATATTTATTTCAGGGGCAAGCAAATACATTTATAACCTTACAATAGCCATACATTTAGGCAAAAAAAAAAAAAAATGTGTTACCCAATGTTACATAACTAACAATGAACAATCCTTTTACAGCTTTAACTAATTTTAGTTCATGTTAATGCCAGCATTTACTAACACATTTTTTAAATCAAACATTGAAACTCTTAACAGCAGTTAATGCACCATGAACTAACATGATTAACTATATTGACATTAACTAACATTAATAATAAATGCTCAAAACTATATTGTTCAATATTTGTTCATACAAGTTAATGCATTTACTAATGTTTACTAACACAACATTTTTGTAATTTCTTCCATGCATGTAAACGTATTTCAAACTGAAGGGTGAAATTTTTTTTTAAATGTTTTAAAACGATACTTATAAAAATATACAAAAAAGGGGCAAAAACTATAGATATAAAATAGAAAAAAAATTCTAGAAATAATATATATAGAAAATATTAGATAATATTTAGAGAATTTATAGAGAATAATATTAAATTAAATACATTGTAAAATATATTTTAGCAAATATAGTTAAAAAAATTAAATGTATCTTAAAATATACAAAAAATTCGCCAAAAAATATATTTATTTTGCCATATGAGACATCTGACCCAAAATTACAAAAACACACCACTCCTTCAAAAGACATTTATTAACAGTATGGATTAGTTTTTGGTGGATGGTGGCACTGTAAGGAGCTTTAAAAATGGGGCACTATCCAATCCCATTATAGAGCTGAAGAGCCAGGATATTATTTAATATAACTGACTGTGTTTGGCTGATAAGAGAAAGTCATGTATACATAGATGGTTTGAGGGTATGTAAAATATGAGATAAATTAGTTTTTGGGGTGAACTATTCCTTTCAAAGGGACTAACTTCTTACACCCATAAATCATTTTTAGTCTAACATGGTGCAATGGGACTTGGTTGTCCAAATGCTTTTGGGGCGACTGTAAGCTGACAAACACGACAGTCAGAAGGTTCTTGCCATAATTAAACCTCCATCTACCTTCTCTAACGTGCACAGGTCCATGGGGTGAAAAATATACTCGGCATAATCTGGGTGCTGTTCCAGCGACACGGGCTTCTGAAACGGCTCAGTCTGTAAGATAAATCATTCATGAAGACCCACCGGCGCAAGGGCTGAATCAATATAACCCAGTCACATTTAAACTGATACCATCAATGTGAAATGCAGTAGCGATGAATTACAGGCATCCGACTCTGAGGTATGGTTTACTCACCCCTGGCTGTTTCATCTTCTGCAGAGCGAACTTGAGTAAGTAGGACAGTTGCTCCAGGTTAAGCATGGTCATCGCTTTACTCTGAGTCTCTATGCATTCAGCCACTGTTATTTTCTGAAGCAAATAGTGAAATGATTGTATTAAATATATAGAATCACACACACAAATACTTCACTATACTTATTTTACGTCTATTTGTTTCAATACCAAAATTCTGTCCACCATCTTGGATCAAATTTATTGCATGCCATTGTGGCATAAAAGATTAGATGAGACGGTATTGACGGTAAAGATTTTGTAAAGAGGATGTGTGGCGGATATTATAAATACGACAATAATTTTGCTTACAGAACCTTTGAACCGACAGAAGTACAGTCATGTGACACATACAACAAGACGGACCAATCCAACACAGCAGACGCAATACATTTAGTCGTATTACTCTGAATACCTCACACTCTGGACAGAACCAGTCGCCTTCAGGCTCGGCGGCAAGTTTGAGGCACTTGGCGTGGTAGACGCGTGGGCAGAGCTCACAGCAGAGCACCTGGCCCTCGCGGTGACACAGCCAGCAGTAGAAATCATTCCTCCCGTCCTGCGGTACAACATCAACAGGGTCTGTGGTGAGTGCGGGCTGCTTGACATAGTAAAAGGGACCATGTCTAAGCTCACACTGAAATGCAGGCAAGAGAGACAGGGCAGGGGGTCAAAACACAAGCCACAACACTTGCAGGGGACACGTAGCAAGGCACTGAAATAAATCAAGGACAGACAGGTAAGCAGTCACATGACCACTGGGTCAAAAGTAGCGGAATGCAGGAATTTCCCTCCAAATTTCAATAAACACATCGTGATCTGAGGTGTCTGAGATCAAGCGTGTTTGGCTGGTATTGGAACGAAATCCTTATTTATTCATTTACAAAGCCAAAGATGCCAAATACAGATCACTGGCATCAAAGGTCAACAGCAATGCCACAAAGACTGTAATACTTTGACTAGAATAGAAACATTTTTGGGTAGTTCATGTGGATTTTTGTTTTGTTTTAATATATTAAATTATCAGTGCTTATTAGATATTTAAATTTAGCTTGGTTTTCAAGAGCCAACAATCAAATCTGCGTTTGGCATCCTGTATGAAACATTGTTCATTAGCATTGCAGCACACAACCACCAAGACTGCAGAGCATTCAATAATCAGAGCACTGTCATTATTTGCTGTCATAAATAATGTGAACATACAGTGGCTACTAAAAGACTTTCTATATAGTCACCATATTCATACCAATTGCAGGCCTGTTATAGTCATTGTATTAGATTAAAAAATGAAGAGCACAGATGCCAAATAAACACCATCTTTGTCGATAATTAGATCACGATTTTAATCGAATGCTTTTGGCACATATTATATGTTCATCAAATACTTTTAGATTAAATCTGCTTAAAGGTGCCAAAGAATGCATTGAAATAATATGTTAAATTGTTTTCTGATATCTACATAAAAGGTTTAATTAAGTGCATTAAATGATCCAGAGACGGTTTACATGTCCATTTACAACCCTAGGATTTGTCCCTAGAATTAAATAGTCTATTATTACCTTATTGGAAATGGTCATAAATAATAATGTTGAGCTCTGTATCTGTTAAAGGATTAGTCCATTTTCTTAAAAAAATCCTGATAATTTACTCACCCCCCATGTCATCCAAAATGTTGATGTCTTTCTTTGTTCAGTCGAGAAGAAATTATGTTTTTTAAGAAAAATATTCCAGGATTTTTCTCATTTTAATGGACTTTAATGGACCCCAACACGTAACAGTTTAAACTAGGGCTGAACGATACATCAAATTTTCATCGTCATTGCGATGTGAACTCATTGCAACAGACAGCCTTGACGCGATGAATGAAGGGAAAATGGTAAGCGCATGTAATAAACGTTTGACCTATCACGTTTAGTCCTGAAGACATGCCCTGCGTCCCAAACCGCATACTTCCATACTATATAGTAGGCGAAAAGCACTACTTCTCGTACTCTTTGCATACTATATAGTATGGAAGTAGGCAGTTTGGGACGCACGGATGGTTTGCGCGTTCATGCTATAGGCCAATCAGGGGAACCCCCAAGTCAGCTACGCTCAGAGTGATTTGTGAGATGTCAGTTGCGACGCTGTGTCTGTTAGCAAAAACGATAGCGGAGGAAGGAGAGAAGAGTGAGGAAAATGTGTTGTCAGACGAAGACCTTGTGGTGAAGAGGAACACCACTTCAGCTATATCATGGAATTATTTTGGATTTAGGAGAGATGACGCCGCAAACACAGGTACTGTGGAAGCGGTGATTCACATATTGCGTCTATTGCGCGTTCAAGTTCATTATTTCAAATGTAGGTGCGCAGTATGTGCGCTCTGGAAGCACCGCGGTCGCGACTCGCACGTGGTGCGACACGCTCGTTTTTCCAGGCTTTTCTAAAACATTTTAACTTTTCAGAATGACAAAAGCGCAGCGTGCAGGTCATGTGACAATAACCTACGTGTCTAGCGTTTTTAGGCGCGACGTGAATGGCCCCTAAAACATGAAAAAATATCAAATATTTATCGCAACTCACATCGCCATCGCAACATTAAACAATGTCATTGCACATCGCAACTTTTCCTCACATCGTGCAGCCCTAGTTTAAACCGCAACTTCTCGTCTATCTCCGGTCCTGTAACAAAGTCGAATGTAAATCGACCATGGATCACATTCAAACTTGCCTCCCCTGTGAGTACTTAATTTGAATAAAATCCGAATGTGGCGGTCACGTGCATCACAGCGCCTCCTAATGAATGAGTGGTTCAGATTTTTCACTTTTTTCACTTTCAATTTTGTCTTTAATAATTTGCAATGTTTAAAGTCACATCTTTAGTGATTTTTCAATTTCAACTGGATGTCTTATCCAAAGGAGGATTTTTTAAAGGTGGAGGTTTTTGCAAAAAAAGCTTGCATGCACTCAGAGGTCAAATTTGTTAAATACCAATGAATTGACTAAAAAGTGACATTTGTGAAAATAAGGGATTTCAATAACTAAATATAAAATTTGTATTGCCATTTACTGAACCCAAAAATAAGAGCCTAATAAAGAAGTTAATTGACAAGAAAACATGTCAGATGCACTTAGAGGGTTTTGCATCGGAGCTCTTCGATCAAATTGCAATCTGCAAACATCTCTGTTCCAGGTCCAAACACATTTTGACTCTATTTTGAAAAATGCATTGATAATTTTTGAGCAGTTGTTGTAAAATTTTGTCTCTGCTAACTTTTATTAAAAAGAAAATCTACTTGGTTTAATATTTTGTTGTGTACTTTGAAGCAATGCATGTTTGTAAGTGTTTGAAAGCTTTAAGAAGCCACTGTAGGTTATTAAACAGAATTTCCCACAGGGGATCAACGGTGTTCATGCAAATCAATCGAAGCATTTGTTGTTTGAAAAACTGCACATTAACATTCCTGATTATTTTGTGTGGTAGTTACACTTAAATGTAGCAAAAGGCTTTTGGGTTAAAACCCTAATGGTCTGTTTAGCATTTCTTAAAACGATACAGACATTTTAAAGTGGGATGCACCGATAAATTGGCCTTAAGAAATTATTCCACTATTGGACATCGGCATCAATGATCATGGGAGATTATTTCCTAACTATCCAATAGGATTGCAAAATTTACCATGGAAATTACACAGGAATATATGGGAATATTGGCACACGGATGAAGTCAGATGTCAAGGAAGCTAATGTTTGGTTGTGAAGCAGTTTGATAAAAAATTACACAAATGTCTTTTTTAAATTCCTTAATATTTCAACTTGGAATATTTCAAAAAATCCCAAACTTTGCAGCCTTACTAGCCAAAGGGACAGAAAACTCAGAACTCATGATGTGTGATTATTTTAGATGGGGTAACAATGACAACATAGTTGATGTTTGTTTGGTGTGAACTTCTTAAATTTTAAAACACTATAATTTAATTTATGTAAAAAACATATGTATCATTCCAACTAATCGATTATTAGTATTGGCACTGAAATTTTGTATCGGTGCATCCCAAATTTTAAATCCACAGTATTTGAACATAACATTATTTTGTTCATCTAGTCATAAAATCCCACACAAATCACATGGGTACCAAAAAGGAGGGAATGCCGATATGGGAACATACTTGGTCTTTATTGGTGTTTACTAATCCAGGTTTCTTCTTCTTCTTTGTGGGACTAGGTGACGTGTCAGAAGGAGAGTGTCCATTGGAGGAATGTGGAGGACTGGGTGCTTTCCTCTTCTGAGGAGCCGGTGCCTGCTCCGCTGATCCTAGATCAGGGACTGCTGACAAAGGATCGACAGCCTCTTTAATATGTAAAGCAAACCCGGATAATACAATAGACTTCCTGGCAACCTCTCCCTGCGATCATGACCTTTCAATGAATAAACGACACAGACTGCCTGCAACCTCCACATGCCCGACTACAAAGAGAGACCACATAAGCACTATGTCTTTAAGATTAAAGAATAGAAAAGAAAGTGTTGTAGTATATCATGTCTGACTACACGATGATCACAAAGACCAAATCATAAAAATCATTTGCCGTGATCAAAGACAAAATTAGGTCAAATGCCACATTTGATGTGGAAGATCAAAGCACAACTCTTGCGCTAACTCTCGTAATCTGATAATCTGTTGTTTGTAGTCCATTACAGCAGATTTTAACCATGCAACACATTTAAAACAAAAGTATGTTAGTAGAAAGCATTAGATTAAAAAAAAACACATTACCTTTGGGTGGCATGGAGACCTCCATCCCTTCGACAACATCCGATTCTGTCTTTATTTCCTCCTCAGCCAAACTAGATGATGAAGGAAGAGGGAGATACGGTTAGGAGAGACAATCAACACAGAAGAAAGCCACAGAATAAGAAACAGAAATCTCATGAGGTCTCCCCCCGAGATAAAAGACATGGATGATGTAATCTAATCTCCAGAGTTATGTTGTTGTTCATAGCAGCCCTTTTCCATTCCTCTTTCCATCTAAATCACTTCTACTTGTAGGCAAGGAAAGTCTTTCATGATTATGGCTTTGTACGGCCCACCCCGCAACCAGTCATTGCCTTGTCGGGTGCACTTATAACCCAATTTTAACCTATTTAACATCATGACAGAAGCTCGTTTAATTGAGACTAGAAATCTCTCAACACCTTCAGTTGAACCAAACACCTTCACAGGGAATACGGCCGTGAAAAGATCCCCCCACCGGAGATTAGAGCTCCAGAGACTCGTTTCAGACTCATTAGTCTAGTTCTTATCCAGAAGGATTTGGGTATCATGATCCAAATTCAGACATACTATAATCGAATCATGAATACCATCAGCTATTGACATAGCTATATTCAAAACATTGCATTTCTCTCTCTTTAAATGTTCTTTAGCAAATTTCAGGTACGTAGACTTTTCCAAAAGCTGATTTACGTTACATCCGAAAAATTTATGTTACATCCGGCAAGGATTTTAAATATACAATGTGTGTTTATACTCCAGCGTTAAGCTTATGTTTGCTTGTAGGTGTGAACACTGTTTGTACTCCCATTGGTAGCTAACATTAGCATAACACAGAAAACAGACTGAAAACTACTTCATCCATGCTTCTGGAATTTATGTGTGACCCTTGCAATGCATAACAGGTTTTTACAGTGCTTAAGTGTGAAAATCTGACATTTTCCATGTTTAAGTGCTATAATTGGGTTCCCAGTGCTTCTATCAACCTAGAAAATGTGAAAAATATCAACTCAGTAACTTAGTTTGGGTAAACCATTCTCTGAAAGCATATGAAAAATTAGGTTGTTTAGATTTTGCCTGTTTTGTGAGGTAGGTAGCAAGACGAATTATACCGCCCCTTAATCTGCAATATACAACCACAGCACTGCCATTTAGTGCAGAGAGAAAGAAGGACAGAAAAAATACTTGACAGCATAATTGAGTTTCAATTTCAACAAACCACCATCATTGTGATCAGTGTTTGCATTTCATAAGCTCATTTGCATTTTAAAAGACGCACCCAAAAAGGCACACTTTTTACAAATTACTTTTTACAAAAATTACAAATCAGCAATTTTAACAAAGATTTATTTTACATCTTAAAAATATCTTATAATATGACCCTTTAAAGTCACCATGAAATGAAAATAGCGGTGGTCATCTTTTGGGTATCATAACGTATTTCTGCGTGGAAAAATGTGAAGTGAGAAAAATGTAGGACGGGATTTGATTTCGTCCATCGAGAAATGATTGGATTATTGGAAGTTGGGCCATGTTGCTAATCGGTGAAATCTTTCCAAGCAGAAACAAGTTTACGATAGCCCCACCCTTGCGTGAACCCACGTACCAATCCTATACCATTTCTTAAACACGACCTAGTTATGCCCACTATAGCTAAAGCTGCGAATCAGAACTAATTTCTTCTACCACAAGCAACCACTGTTTAGAGCAGCGAAGAAGAAATGAAAACGCGCTAGCTGTATGTCCACTGTTTGATAGTATTTCAGACTAGTAAAATGGCGACATGTCTAATATGCCATGTGCAACTTCAATGGGTGGTACAAGTATTAGCAACTTTAAAACGAGTAACTTAACATAGCATTTGAAGACGCGTCACCCCGAAGAACACAATGGTTACACAAACGCTGAGGCAGAGAAGGACGAGCTCTGCTTTATTACTCAAGTCTCTTATTTTACTACATTGAGGCAGCACTTAAGTGTTTTTAAAATACCTTTTTTGTGCTTTTGTGTTTAAAAAAACTGAAATGCCTTTAATTTAACAAAATAGTTTGACAAAATTGAACTTTTAAGTTTTTAAGAGATTGTTTCTTACATTATTCATATATAATATTTTTATATTCCTAGATTTATTTATTTTTTTAAAGGGTAACTAAACCCCTGGTCAGAACCTGACTCCACCCACTGGCAATATTTGAAAAATGCAAGAAAAGTGGGCAGATCCCAACGAATATAGATGGGACGAACTAAGCTCGTATCAAGTGTGTGGTGAGATCGTAACAAGGGCGTGGTGAGCTTGAACCTGCTTACGTCACGAGTCATTTTTTGGACCCACCATCCAATGGGAAAATTCAACTGCAGTAGCCACCGTTCAACCTGAAGAGGGCAGCAATCAGACGTTTTTACACCATATATTGTAGTATTGAAACACTTTATATCCAAATGTCAAAAAAATTACTAAAATCAATGAACAGCACTAATAAAGCATCATTCTTACAGATCATTAACTAAAAAAAAAAGTTGGTTTAGGGTTTAGTTACTCTAACAAAAATACCCTTTCAGTTTCCAGTTTTATATTTGAGGCTGCATTTGAAGTTCTTTCTCAATTAAGAAAAATAAATAATATTAAAGTCAAATGTATTTGAAATAATAAAAATCCTATAGTTCACCGTATGCATTTGTTAATGTTTTATTAAGGGATAAGTCTGAAGGACACCATAAAATAATTCTATCAATTTATACTGGACTAGTAGTTCATACAACTGTATATACAGATACACACCCAGGTATCGGAACAGTACTCGGTATCGACCAACACCCCGAGTGCAGGTATCGGAATCGGTATCAGGAAAAGAAAAAGGGTATTGGAACATCTATGAAAACACTAAAATCAATTTTTTAATTTCAATCTGATAGCGACTTCAACAAATGTATTAGACCACCTGTCTATTCATTCAAAAGACCAGAGGTCTCAACGTTTCACCATTTTGAACAGGTTTGTCGCATGTCAAATTTTAATTTTGTGTTTTAAAACCCAAATTTAAGCCGGCACATTCAGGTTCTCTCAGAAGTCAGAAATGAGCGTAACATTCAACCAATAAAAAAATTTCTATTAAGGACCGTAAGCAAATAACTGTAATTGGGCATTGGAATAAAAAAGTAATAAAGTGCTTTTATTTATGTTACACATACTGTATTTATACATTTAGCTACAACGATTGTTCCAGCGAACGACTTTTATACTCTACTTTGTGTTGGTTTTGGACTCAATTACTTAAATCGCCCCCGTCGTTTCAAGAACAGCGCAACAGCGAGCACGT
Source organism: Paramisgurnus dabryanus (assembly GCF_030506205.2). Lineage (NCBI taxonomy): Eukaryota > Metazoa > Chordata > Actinopteri > Cypriniformes > Cobitidae > Paramisgurnus > Paramisgurnus dabryanus. The sequence continues at coordinate 20,943,412 of NC_133357.1, forward strand.
CGAGTATAAATGCCTCGTGCGGGGCGAGTGTAATTCCCCCTTCAGACAAATAGGGGGTTTAAAGGGAAATCTGTGCATTTAAACTCGGACACAATTAACTATAATTAAATGTTATTATTTGAACAAAAAAATTAATAGTGCATAAACAATATAAATTAAAAGATGAACACCTAACATCTCATGAACCCACAACAATTTTTGCCCACAGTGAGGCATTCCCCCCTCCCCATATAGGGAAAACACTATATGCAAATAAAACAAAAACCTTCCCAATCACGGGAATCATGGAAAAGATGCCAAAAAGAACCCTTTAAATGACAGGTGAAAGAGGAAAGGCGGTCCACAGCCCATTGGAGAAACAAAACAGTACAATGAAGAGGCCTTGATCCTGGCCTCTGTGCAGAACCATAAGAAAAAAGACAAGATGAGAAATGAGCAACGGTCCTCCATTATGTTAAGATTAAGAGCTTTGAACAGATCAAGCTACGATGAGACCTTCAGCTTTCAAATAATCGTGTTTTGATGGCATGATTCTCGTTGACAGGCCATGGCATGACCTCGTATGAGGGTTGGTCAATACAGGCCCAAAAATCCAAACACAACAGCCGTCGTTCACCGTGTAGATAATCAAAGATCCAGACACCTTCATAAAAAAAATAATGGCACATCATCCACCATTAAGAAAACTCACCTTTCTCACAAGCGAGCAGTCCAGCTTGTTTAAAAAATCATAAATTATCTAAAAATTGTATATATGAAAGTAATGTTGTTATTCTGAATTTTTTTTGAATTAAACTAGACTTAAATATGAAAGGTCTTTGGAGCTAAATGCACGTCTAAGGGCGGACAGCTCTTCATTTTTGACTCTTCCAAAATTATCTCTCATCAGATCCCATCCAGCAGGCCTCTCGCTTCAGAAAGGTCAAATAATGTCAAGCCAACTGCATGGCTTAAAATCCAAACTACTGATCAGCGCTGATAGAAAATCTCTACACCCAGATCAAAGAAACAGGAAGTCATTCTGCTGATCCAATGGAGAGAAAGAAAACCTCCGGTCTGCCACCAAACGGCCTCCAACGGTGTTCACAGAACTGGATCTTCTGGAAGGATCGGAGCAGACGAAACACTGTTGGTATATGCAGCAGACAGACCAAACAAATCAGTGGTTCTCGCAAACAGACCAAATAAAAAGGCAAGACGGTTGTGAATGTGGAGATAACTGGTCAGAGAGTGAGCCGAGGTCTTTTTTTCTCTCTTCGCAGGAAATGAGAAAAGCCTCCCTTCCCCCAACCGCCCGGCTCACGCTCGCCCTCCCCCCCTCCCTCTAGGCCAAAGACGCGGGCTCTGGCACGTCAATGGCACAGGAGCTTACAGTAAACATGGAGAGAAAGACAGACACCCTTCCATACAGGTCAGTCTCAGGAGCCACGGCTGAGAAAAACAAGAATATATCAAGCTGAATATATCAACGTGCAAACGAATGCTTCACCATTCAGGCGAGGCCAAGCCTCCTCTCGGCCTGGATCGTGACTTCATTGCGAGTCATTTAAAGGGCAACGTCGATAGAGGTTAATGTGAGAATAGGTACAGTCATTTCCTGTGACAGATTTCCACGTTGATATGATTTTGCTGAATAAAACACATGCAACCTAACCACTGCAGGTCATTTCCTTTAAATGGCCCAAAGCCAATCACTACAATTGTTTACAGTGCAGTTTCCCAGACCAAAACCCAAGTGTTATGAATTTAAAATTTAACATTGAGCATGAAGAAAACATTTATCCCAATGCAAGACTGGATCTAGCTGACTCTTTAATCAATTGTTCGTAATTACAGCAAATTCATTTCCCAACGATTGTTGTTTGATAAACAGGTGAAATATGATACGCACTAGATGGGTTTCCTTGATACACAGCCATAAATATCCTTAGAAAGGAAAAGGGTCCATAGGGAATGCAACGGGAGGATTTTGGTCCCGTGTGCATTGTGATCCCTTGTTTTGTCTTGTGAACGAAGCTTTGAGAGCTGTTTGTGTGTGTGTGTGAGGTGATGCTATTTTCTTACTTCACCATATGCACCAACGTATCTGTCTATAATCATATCTGCAGACAAAAGCAATTTTTTCCACCGTTGGACATCAGACTATTGTTAAAAAACAGCTGTCAAGCATGGCAGATTATATCTCTACTGGTCATTTGAAAGTTATCGAATATGGGTATTGGCAGAGTTTTTTATTGGTGTATCTTTAACACACACACACACACACACACACACACACACACACACACACACACACACACACACACACACACACACACACACACACACACACACACACACACACATTTTTAATGTGTATCGGTGCATCCACAACACACAATCGAATATCGGTACAGAAATTGTGTATTGGTGCATCCCTAATACATAAACACACACACACACACGCGCGCGCACGCACACACGCGCGCGCACGCACACACGCGCGCGCACGCGCGCGCGCACACACGTAATTTTAAACTTAACAAATATCGGTATTGGCACAGAAGTTTTGTATCAGTGCATACACATGCTGCATTTTTAAGTAATCGAATATCGGTACAGAAATTGTGTATCGTGCATCCCTAATACACATACACACACATGTCATTTAAAACTAAACGAGTATCGGTATTGGCACAGAAATTTGTATCGGTGCATCCCTAACACACACGCGTCATTTTTAAGTAAACGAATATCGGTACAGAAATTGTGTATCTGTGCATCCCTAATACATACACGCACGACATTTTAAACTAAACAAATATCGGTATTGGCACAGAAGATATGTATCGATGCATCGCTAACACACACACACACACACACGCACACGCACACACACACACACACACACACACACACACACACACACGTCATTTTTAAGCAATCAAATATCAGTCAGTACAGAATTGTGTATCGGTGCATCCCTAATACACACACAGACGTCATTTTAAACTAAACGAATATCGGTATTGGCACAGAAGTTTTGTATCGGTGCATACACACATGCCATTTTTAAGTAATCGAATATCGGAACAGAAATTGTGTATCAGTGCATTCCTAACACACACACATCACTTTAAACTAAACAAATATCGGTATTGGCACAGAAATTTTGTATCGGTTCATACACAAACACACGCCATTTTTAAGCAATCGAATATCGATACAGAAATTGTGTATTGGTGCATCCCTAATACAGTAGTCAAATATCGGTATCAGTACAGAAATTGTGTATCATGATTTCACACAGACACACACGTCATTTTTAAGCAATCAAAAATTGCTACCGGTACAGAAATTGTGTATCGGTGCATCACTAACACACACACATGGCCAATGAATCCAAATGAGCAGTGCAAAAGAATACTGTAAATGAACATAAAAGTCTACTACTCTAAAATATTGTATTTTCTCTAAAATATTAAGAAATCTCTTGTCTTTTCCATATCACGTAAAAATAACAAGCACCAACATGCTAACTTGGTGATGGAAATACAGTCTATGGAAAAAAAACATATTTTGCATGATTTACATGAACCCAATGAAACACCTCCAGGAATAATCTACCCTCGGAAAACCCACAGACGTTTCCAGAAACACTGCTCGTATTTTTACACGCATACCTGACACAGCAACCATGCTGCAAAAGACAAACAACAGACGAAACACACACAAATGTCTAAATCGACATTCTTATGAAGCTCTGATCCAAAATCAAGCAGATTTTACCGTAATTATTGATTAAATTATAAAAAGACGGTCAAATGTTAACATAAATCCGTACCAAATGCAAGGCCTTAACTGTCCTACTACCTGTATATTTATACACACATGGCTAAATATAAAAAGAATGGTTTCTAACCCTTGTTGGTAGATCACATCCTAAATTACCCATCCTGCCCCTGTCTTACATGACCACAGCTGGGTCTCAGTTTGCTAATAGGCCCCTAACAGATGCCTCCATTTTCTATGGCGTGGCTTGTGACACACACAGACAATGCCAAAGGCAATCAGCTTTACAAAAGTACATCACCCAACCCCCGCCCCTCCCCCAAATCGACCCCATGATCCTTTCTGCCCCCACGTTCACCAGATGAGCTATATGTGGGCCCGGCTCTGCAACGCACTGAAATGACTGTCAGTTCAGCAATAAGTGATAGGTGACTTAGTTTGCAATGCAACCATGTGACCAAGTCGAACACAGGCCAAAGCTCAAAAGAGAGAGAGAGAATCTGACACTCTTTCAATGTCTCTCTCTCCCTCCTCCTTCCTCTGCCCTGTTTTTCTGAAACAGAGGCCTGTGCAAGGCCTTCCCAGTCACTGGAAAGTCAAATCTGCAATTTACAGTGTTATTAGCAGTGGATCACAACAGTAAAATGACAACAAAGGAGAAGACGTGATAAAATATCAGGCTTACCTTTGTGGATGCATGGCTGAAAGAGTGTAATGTCAATACTTATAAAACATGGAGGACAAGGGAGGGCTCTCCTCTCCACACTCACAGCTCAGGCCTGTCTGCTCAGAGCAGGGCCGTGACTGGCTGCCCTCCCACAAGCAGGATGTAAGGCCTCGTCTGATTGGCCGAAGCGCTTCCTGACTAATTATCTTTGTTCAGCACTGGCAGGATCAGTTGCGAGTGCAGGCGAAAGAGCACAGTGGAGAGAGAGAGAAAAAAAGACAGAACTAGGCCTCACTCGCTCCAAAAAACACCTTGTTCGCTCAGATTAACCGTTAAATGTCAGAATATGCTCGTAAATCTCGAGTTTTGTGGAAAGCCCTGAAGTTATTTGGGCTTGGTGTTGTTGTTATGCGGCAGGCCTTTGTTTAAACCCTTCCCCCATTGAAACCAGATGAGAAATAGGAGACACGGCTATGGAAAAAAAGGCATAGTGCAGACTCAATAGCTTTCTGTGCATGTTTTATGTAATACAACAACTACTCATATAACACTTTGTTACTGATAATACAAAATTTTACATAGAAATGTTATTTTGGGATTTGTCTAGTCATATGTGTCCCTGTAGCTTAACTGGTAATGCATTGCCATAGCAAAGTAATTGTCAGAAACACAGGAAACAAAAAATGTAAAAATTGATTGCTTTAAAGGGATAGTTCACCCAAAATTTTCTCATCATTGACAAACCTGCATAAATTTCTTTGATTTGATGAACACAAAGGAAGATATTTTGAGGAATGTTTGTAACCATATCGTTATGAGCCCCATTCACTTCTATAGTAGGATAAAAGAATACTATGGAAGTGAAGGGGGCTCATGAACGATTTGGTCCTCAAAATATCTTCCTTTGTCTTCATCACATCAAAGAAATGACATGAAACATGAGAGTGAGTAAATGATGAGAAAATTTTAATTTAATTTTATTTGACAGTGTCCAAATACATGTAAAATGTGTTTTATATTTATATATTTTTTTGCTTTAAATCTATATTATTTTTATTGTTATTTGTATTCATTATGCATTTTTTTCTTTGTAAATCATTTATGTAATTATGTAGTGCACTTTGAATTACCTTTGTGTATAAAATGTGCTATTTAAATAAAATGTCCTTACCTTTAATGTTTTTATAGTTGATGCAGTATACCACTGGTAAGACTAGACAAACTGTCTCTCAATATAATGCAGTTATTTATTCTAGTCACACAAATTGATTTCTAAATCAACCTATACAGCATAACATAAAGGCCTAAACGTAATAGTTAACAACGTCATGAGAGCCACCTTAAAATGGCGCTCTTTCTTAATATTGTAACTGTTTATGTAAATGTACAAAATAGTATATGCTTATTTAAAATATAGATATTTACATTATTTTAAAATAAATCCGTGACTAGTGTTTAGGCCACGATTGTAAATGCACGCGCTTTCAGTAGGCCGCAAACAACGTTGTTTACTTGGCACGACAATGACCTCTACTGGAGAGACGGAGAATAACACACAACGACACAAACTGAGGGAAGTTCAGAAACCGTAATAAGATAAGAAAAGTCAAGTAAAATCAGATAAGAATAATACATATTAGATAGATAGATTTTTTTTTAATTATTTTGCAGTTTTTTTCTTACACAACAACAAATTGACCTGCTTTAAACACGTGTGGTTTTGCTTTAATCTATTTGTTAAAGTAGTATTGGAGGAAAACATGTTACAGTGCAGAAAAAACACTTTATGACACTTTCTCACATTATTCTGAAAATTAGGGGAGGGGCCTCCAACATAAATTTTGTCTCCAAATATCTAGCACCGGTGTGGATAATCATTTCATCAATTTTAAGGCAGCTTACTATTTTCTTTTCTTTCAGAGCTAAAACCAAGACATGCCTTTATCAGCTATCACAAACCTGGGCTACAAATGGATGCTGGGGCTCGGTTGTGGGATCCTTCTTCTCATCAGCTTTTCCTATTCTTTCCAAAAGTCCCTTACTATATGCAGTGATATTTGGTCTGGGATTTGAGAAGGTAAGTGCTCTTATGTTTGAAGATGGATCTGGTTGATACCCAGTGATCCTCTGCTCGGCCCACCGATCGTTGGTAAGTCTAAATGATTTTTTGTCAGTGTTATAAAAAGCTTGTATATGGATTAGTTTCATCTTTAGGTTTACTTGTGGACATTTTCATGGATTCTTCTGTGCCTGTGGTGTGATGATGTTGATACTGGTGTCTTTTTGTTTATCATGAACTACTACAACTACAAGGAGACGCAATCCTGCAGGAAATGAAGAAGTGCAACCTGTCATGGGGTGAACTGAAAAAGGCTGTTGTGGAGGCCCTTTGTTCCACAGGGAATCCAAGGAGATAAGCAAGTAAGCACTACAACTCCAAACAGCTGGAAAAGAAAGAGAAAGCAAGTAAAGTGGAGGATTTATGGATAAGCTCAGACAAAGAGCTTGCTATTATTATAGAGGTCATTGACAAAGAAACAAATGTCAAACCGAATGCAGAGGCGGGTGACACATGGAAACTGATTCAGTTTGGTTTATAAAACAAATAAAATAGACAATACGATTAGAATGAGACTGTTACACCAGTTCAATCAATCCACTGATTACCTTTTTTACCTCAAACTAACGCAAACTAACCTCAAACCAACTTAAACTTTGTGAACTACTACAGACAACTACTAGTGCTTATACTGAATATTACAGTCTGATCCAAACCTACAGACTTTTTAAGCGTGTTTTTTACTGTAACAACAAGAATGTCAACAAGACATGTTTTATAGTTTGAGAATACTATACTGGGATGACAAAATTAAATGCAAATAGACAAACAGTGAGACATTTAGATTTTCCCAGAAAGTGATATGATGACGTGCCCTCAAACACAAAACTATAATGTAACAGACAGCCACAGCACTGAAATAAGTGAAGTGTCTACAAAAACAAATTATGTTCATATTTAGTCAGCTGTATGATAACTTTTCCAAATAACTCATCCAAACACATTAAAGATGCCATAGAATAAAAACTATACCTAAGCATAGATTAATAATAAGAGTTCTGTACATGGTCATGACATATCGTGAGCCTCAAACACGTTTGTTTTCTCATTTTTATGTAAATCTTGTGCACGCAAAAGACTGCTGGAAAACAGGCCAGTCGCAACATAACAACGACTGTGACGTCACAGTCGAGATGTATGCCCCCAACATTAAATTAATAACAAAGTTCTTAAAATGTTTACTAATGTGAGCTACTGAAATGAGCCTCAGAGCAGAGCCAATCAGAGCAGAGATCAACATTATTATTCATGACCCTTCCATATAGGGCAAAAACAGACCATTTAATTCAAAGGACAAATCTTTTGATTTTAAGGGTTGTAAATGACATGTAAAAATGTTTCTGGATCATTTTTGCACTTAATAAAGTTACATGCCCTCTATTTAAATATCAAAGAACAACTTACAATACTATTTCAATGCATTCTTTGGCACCTTTAAAAATGTAATAATCACATTTTATCCATGTTAAATGTCTTATTAGTAGTTTTTTACATAGGTATTGTTATTATTACATGTTACTGTGCATTCAGACCGCCACTGGCGAGAGCGTCAATAAAAGCTCTGGCTGCCCTGACAACGACGCTAAAGAAAAGTTGTAGTGGACGCTCTGACGCTCGAATGCATTCTCTGAACTCCTCTCAGGCGGAGGTTTCCGCCTTCCGATTGGTTGCCGGTGAACATTTCCGCCTTCCGATTGGTTGCCGCCGAACCGCGTCATATCTCATTACCATAAAGTTGAGCTGATTTCAACTATCCTCGACGCTCACGCTGTACATGACGCGCCGCGCCGCTGCTCGCCGCCGGCTCTCATTGAAAATGAATGACTTCCGGCCACTTTGACGCTCTCGCCGGTGGCGGTCTGAATGCACAGTTATTCATTTGGTAGTTTTCTTTTATTAAACGTATCTGTCTATTTTGCATGAGTTTTCTGATAAATTGTAGTGTTGTGTAATAGCCACATGATGCAGATAAAAAAAATATATAATTTTTGTAAGTAAGTGTTTTATTTAGATTTTTTTATTTTAAAATGATTTTCTTTGACATTTTATGATTATTTGTTACTTTGTTTATTCATTGTTTTTCATCACTTAACCAACCCCCTGCAATTCCCCCACGAATCACCAGGGGTTCGCAAATTCCCTCTTTATTCCTTACGGCTTACGCCATTCCAGCATCTATGGCTATATTCATGGCAAGAACTGGTTAATCCACATACAAGTTGATCCACACAAATTAATTCATATACACAAATTGGGGAATTTACTTGCATGTTTTTGGCCTGTGGGAGGAAACCCAGAGTAAACCCCACTGACACAGGGAGAACATGCAAACTTCAGAAAGGCCACCTTTGGGCTCGAAACGGGGACCTTCTTGATGTGATGCAACAGTGCTACCCACTGAGACACCCGAAAACCCAGATTAAATCGTGGTTTGTCAGTGGTAATCAATATGCAAAACATTATTATTATTATAAAAAAACCAATGGCTAATTTTCTTCATTTCAATCTTCAACATGACCTTACTCAGTCAATATTAAAGATATCAAGGTAATGTTTTCACAGTCCATGTTCTTTACATTATGTATAGGATAATTGTTTGTAGAAAACAGTAAATCACAAAAAATGACTTTAGCTGGTTTTTCATTAGCAGGGTCTTGTATTTTTATCACAAAAACATCACATCAAATCTTATTTTTTTTTGTCTCTGATATATAAGAAATAATAGTGGAATGTATGTAGCAATGAACTGAAGCCATTCCAAACTGTTTCTGTCTTTTTTATATGGATATAGTTGAGTATCATAAGCATGAATCTATGTGATGGATCCAGTCATCCTTATTGAAGTCTCATTTACAAAATTACAAGTCTGATTAAAGGGCTACTTCACCCAAAAATGAAAATTGTTAATTTACTCACCCTCAGGTAATCCAAAATTTAGCTCACATTGTTTATTCAGTTAAAGAAAGAAGATTTTTGGCTGAAACCGTGGTCTTTGGTGATCCTGAGCTAAAGAAACTTCCCTACTGTATACTGAAGAAATAATGTCACCTACATCTGCGATGGCATGAGGGTGAATAAATTAAAAACACACTTATTTTTGGCTGAACCAACACTTTAATAATAACAAAGATCTATATCACAATACAATTTCAAGTTTAAAGCCAAACAAGGGCTAAAACAGCACCACATTACAGTACAGTACATGACAGGGGAGGAATGTAAGGTTACAGTTGGAGCCAAGGATGCTTGAGACATTGAGCTGCTGTGGCTCTCCGCTCTGGTACAAAGTCCAACATTCGTAACAGGAAATCAGAGAATAGTGACGACTCTCGGAGAAGAAAATGATATTTCTCCACAAGCACTTCAAACAGACCCCATGGACGAAGTGCAGCAATTCGCAGCAACTCACCTATAAAAGGAAGAATGTGGGTGAATGAAACACAAAAGCAATAGTGTTTTGTACTATGATAACATTGATTTAAAGCAGGGTTCTCCAACCTTTTTTTGAGCAAGGGTAAAACAATCTGGAGGCTACTTTTTTTATCTAATCTACTCAAAACATTTTGTTTTACTTGTTGATTTTATTTTATTTTACTTGTTGATTTGTCTTATTCTTGTTTAATACGTTAACATACATAAAAGAAGCCAAGCTAATATAAAATGTATGTAATAAATAAATATATTAACTCATTCCCCGCCAGATATTTTTTGAAAAGTTGCCCGCCAGAATTTTTTGTGATTTTTCACAAAAGTTTCACAAAATGCCTTCCAGGAAATTTTCTTCTGAAAATATATAAACATACAAATATATCATATGAATATCTCTGCTTATAAACTAGACTTGCTTAAGCCTAAAAACTTTGTTTACCTTTTACTGCCACGGACCGGAGTGCATGGCAGGCGAAAGTAGTAAAATTTGTGAACAGACATATGTGCTAAATTGGAGAAAAAGTGAGTGGGTCCAATATCATTGGTCTTAAAATAGTGGGTATGTCTTCGCCCACCACATACAATGGTTTCGGACACCCATGCATATACATCTGGGATGACATGAGGATATATAAATAAATGATGATAGATTTTTCATATTTGGCTAAATTATTCCTTTAAGACTCCAATATTGTAACATTGGTTAAACTCACCCTTGCGGTCAAAATATTCAGAGGAGTGTTTGCCAGACAGAGCCACGGATGCTGGGATCTTTCCCAAGAGCTCAATAATATGAGCCAGATGATCTACAAATCATAGCCGCTGTCAATACCTCAAATCTTCACTTTATCTCCAAATCGCAATGTTCAGAATTGCTTATAAAAGGCTTACCTTCCTCTAAGGAGAAATTCTGCCCTGCTTTGGGTTCAAATAAGGAATCGCCGGTAACAAGCTCAAATGCCTGTTAGGAAAAACATTTTGCAAGTGTAACTGTACAACATGGAGTGCTAAAACTCTTGATCAAATTCCAATAAGTATATTTTTCATAACTAAAAATTTACCAAGCAAGCGGTGCTCCAGATGTCTGCTGGAGGGCCGTAGTCAGAACCCAGAAGAACCTCCAGTGAACGATACTGTCTGGTCTGGATCTCCTGGCTGAAGTGTTTATACTGCAACCGATACAAAATCAAATAAAGATATAGTTTAATACAACTTAAACAAATTTAGTCTGAACAGTCTGAGAAATACATCTCACCACCCAACATGAGCTTCCAAGGTCTGCGATCTTCACCCTGAGGTTCTCCAAAGCTCCAGGATTCACAGATGCTCCTGTTTTTGCATAACTGTTACATTCATTGATCACTTCAATTTATTTACGGTTTAAGGTTTTCTTACCAGGAATCTGGAGTATTGCAGCTTTAATGTCCGAGGAGTATGTTGACAGAGCGCCCCCTGCAGTGTGAGGTGAGGATTGCGACTCGAGACACAGCAGTATGTTTTCAGGTTTGATGTCTGTGTGAATGATCTTACAGTGGGTGTGAAGATACACCAGCCCTTCAAGCACCTTTGAAGAGATACAGAGTTATTAAAAATTATAGGTGATCTATACTGTATATAACTTAATGATGTTTCAAATAGCATGCATAACTCACCTGAGTGATGACACGTTTGACACAGGTGAGAGAGAGGCCTGGGTTACCAAAACACACTTGCCAACAGCGCAAGTCTGGACCCAGCAACTCCAATACTAAACATATATCTGCTCCAAAAAGTCAAAGTTTAATAATAATTCTCACTTTTATTGTAAGATGTACAGTCTTGTTCAAAATAATAGCAGTACAATGTGACTAACTAGAATAATCAAGGTTTTTAGTATATTTTTTATTGCTACGTGGCAAACAAGTTACCAGTAGGTTCAGTAGATTCTCAGAAAACAAATGAGACCCAGCATTCATGATATGCAGGCTGTGCAATTGGGCAATTAGTTGAATTAGTTGAAAGGGGTGTGTTAAAAAAATAGCAGTGTGGCATTCAATAACTGAGGTCATCAATTTTGTGAAGAAACAGGTGTGAATCAGGTGGCCCCTATTTAAGGATGAAGCCAACACTTGTTGAACATGCATTTGAAAGCTGAGGAAAATGGGTCGTTCAAGACATTGTTCAGAAGAACAGCGTACTTTGATTAAAAAGTTGATTGGAGAGGGGAAAACCTATAAAGAGGTGCAAAAAATGATAGGCTGTTCAGCTAAAATGATCTCCAATGCCTTAAAATGGAGAGCAAAACCAGAGAGACGTGGAAGAAAACGAAAGACAACCATCAAAATGGATAGAAGAATAACCAGAATGGCAAAGGCTCAGCCAATGATCACCTCCAGGATGATCAAAGACAGTCTGGAGTTACCTGTAAGTACTGTGACAGTTAGAAGACGTCTGTGTGAAGCTAATCTATTTTCAAGAATCCCCCGCAAAGTCCCTCTATTAAAAAAAAGGCATGTGCAGAAGAGGTTACAACTTGCCAAAGAACACATCAACTGGCCTAAAGAGAAATGGAGGAACATTTTGTGGACTGATGAGAGTAAAATTGTTCTTTTTGGGTCCAAGGGCCACAGGCAGTTTGTGAGACGACCCCCAAACTCTGAATTCAAGCCACAGTACACAGTGAAGACAGTGAAGCATGGAGGTGCAAGCATCATGATATGGGCATGTTTCTCCTACTATGGTGTTGGGCCTATTTATCGCATACCAGGGATCATGGATCAGTTTGCATATGTTAAAATACTTGAAGAGGTCATGTTGCCCTATGCTGAAGAGGACATGCCCTTGAAATGGTTGTTTCAACAAGACAATGACCCAAAACACACTAGTAAACGGGCAAAGTCTTGGTTCCAAACCAACAAAATTAATGTTATGGAGTGGCCAGCCCAATCTCCAGACCTTAATCCAATTGAGAACTTGTGGGGTGATATCAAAAATGCTGTTTCTGAAGCAAAACCAAGAAATGTGAATGAATTGTGGAATGTTGTTAAAGAATCATGGAGTGGAATAACAGCTGAGAGGTGCCACAAGTTGGTTGACTCCATGCCACACAGATGTCAAGCAGTTTTAAAAAACTGTGGTCATACAACTAAATATTAGTTTAGTGATTCACAGGATTGCTAAATCCCAGAAAAAAAATGTTTGTACAAAATAGTTTTGAGTTTGTACAGTCAAAGGTAGACACTGCTATTTTTTTGAACACACCCCTTTCAACTAATTGCCCAATTGCACAGCCTTAAGAGCGTGCATATCATGAATGCTGGGTCTTGTTTGTTTTCTGAGAATCTACTGAACCTACTGGTAACTTGTTTGCCACGTAGCAATAAAAAATATACTAAAAACCTTGATTATTCTGGTTAGTCACATTGTACTGCTATTATTTTGAACAATACTGTACTTCATAGGACACTATGACATTTAAAAACTGCTATGCATTGGGACATTGGATTTCACTTTCTATATGCAAACAAAGTACTGTAAGTAAGTGGGTTTGCTAATATTACTACCAGAAAATGTTATGCATTTATTGTTTGATTGGTTATTTTATAGTTTTTATATATAGTTTTACATGCATTATAATTACTAATTCTGCAGAATTTAGCTCAACCCTAATCAAACAAGTCTAACAAGCAATCCCATAAGAAAATCACAGAAGAAATCTCTGAGAAATCGGTGAAATTACACGGAGAGCAGCAAATGATAAAAACGTCTCCTGCATCGCAAAAATGTCTCCAACAGAGCTCTCAACAATATCACAAACTGAACTGAGATTTGTCAAGTCTACAATTAAAAGTCAATTATTGAAGATTTCAATTTATCATCAAAATTACAAAAAATATTAACTACTGTAATAAAGATTTGTTGAGTTAACTTAAAAAATAAAGTTCATGCTGCCTTAAAGATGCAGTGTGTAATTTTTAGAAGGATCTCTTGACAGAAATGCAAAATAATATACAAAACTATTATCAGGGGTGTATAAAGACCTTTCATAATGAACCAGTATGTGTTTATTATCTTATAACAAGACCTTTTAATCTACATACACCGAGGGTCCTCTCACATGGAAGTCGCTATTTTGTGCCCCCATTTTTCTACAGAAATGATTATTTTACTAAGTTGTCTCCGACGATGACGTGTTTGTCCGGTGGCGTCTACCGTATCTTCTCTATGTTTCAAAAGCGAGGGGTGAGCAGTAGACTAATGGCGCTTTTCCATTGCGTACCCCACGGTTTAGTTTAGTTTGGGTCGGGTCAGCTCACCTCACTTTGGCGTGGTTAGATTTTCCATCGAGTTTAGTATCACTTCGGAGTGGGAGGGATTATAGGCGTGTCGTTATATTTACGCTGCCTACTGCTGTGACATCATACAAGTGAGAGCGTTGTTGTACATTCCCATACATTCATTTATTTCTCAGTCTGCCACAAAATTAAAATTGGCCACCACAAATAGATGTTTGCACATCGCGTTTATAACTACCTCTGTCTCACATGACAGTTTCTGTTCAAACACCCGACCCGTGGCGTCAGTCGACGGCGCTCCGCTGAGCCTCATTCAAGTTGCATTTAAGCATATATAATGCGGACGTGCACGTCGCGAATGTGCCGCCACAAACTGCAAGTCTGGAAAAAACTGTTATGGTGTCCCGGATTCTCAACCTGTGCATGTTTTTCATCGCTAAAAGGGTGTTTGGAAACTTATAGCAGAGCACAGATAACAACATGTTTGCTCGAGACAGCGCAAGCTAGCAGTAAGCTAAAGCTAATATTTACATTATAGCGATGACGTGACGATTCTCTCAGACCAATCAGTGATCTACAGTGTTTTTGCGTCACGTTTGGTATCACCTTGGGTCGCTTGGAACCCCAACCGAGGTGGTACGAAAAAAAGTATCGGGTACTACGTACTGCACCCAATGGAAAAGCTCCCAAAAGTAAGCTGACCCGACCCAAACTAAACTAAACCGTGGGGTACTATGCAATGGAAAAGCGCCATAAGATGTTGGTTGCAATTTCGCAACCTCACCACTAGATGCCGCTAAAATGTACACACTGCACCTTTAAAATACGGAACCGAGAGAGGTCATTGATATTTTTATTTTTGCTTGCTCGTTTTCTCGTGATGACGACTTAATTTCTCTTGATCTTAACATAACAAAAGTTGTTTTCTCGTTATCCTGATAAAATCCAAATGTCATAATGTAATAACCTGTCAATAATATTTTGTGTATTTTGAAATGGACTGCTGATGCATATGAGTTGGGGTCTTTGCCGTAACCACACGTGTAGCAGTTAAAGTTGGACGGTTTGATGTTCGTGAATTTAGGGACCATCTCTAAAGTAATAATGTTCACGTTTCCATCTTCAATAGAATTTAACAGTTTATTTGAATATATATAAAAAATCTAAATTTGTGCATTCAAGCTGACAACCACATGAACACTGTAAAGTTGGTTTTGTTACTGTTTGTTGACTTTTATTCATTCCATTTAAATGCTAATTAAAGTAGAAACTTGTATATTATGTAGTTACTTTGGAGACGGTCCCTAAATTTACCACTATCAAATTGTCAGTATTACCAAATAAAATCTAATTTGTTTATCCATGCTAATTTAGCAAAATATGCTTTTGCTGTCTACAAACAAAACAATGCGTTCTATTGAGTACACATAAGCTTTAAAGGGGACATTTAACACAACTTTTTTAAGATGTAATATAAATCTTTGGTGTTTCCATCATTTATTATAAAATGTTAAAATTGCCCCTTTGTAGGTGTGAGCAATAATGTGCCATTTTTGGGTGTGTCCTTAAACATGCAAATGAGCTGATCTCTGCTCTTAATGGCAGTGGGGTGGTTGGATAGTGCAGATTAAGGGGCGGTATTATCCCCTTCTGACATCATCACGGGAGACAAATTTCAATGAGCTATTTTTTCACATGCTTGCAGAGAATGGTTTACCAAAACTAAGTTACTGGGTTGATCTTTTTCACATTTTCTAGGTTAATAGAAGCACTGGGGACCCAATTATAGCACTTAAACATGGAAAAAGTCAATGTACCCTTTAATCACATCACAAGAATAACTTTTGTTATCTCGAGATCATAAGAAAATTAAATCGAGATCACAAGAAAACAACTTTTGTTATCCTGAGATAACGAGAAATTAAGTGGTGATAACCAGAAAACAAGCAAGCAAAAATAAATATAGTACACAACCTATTGAACTTAAAAATAGTAGTTTTCACAACATTTTTACACAACTTTTTTAACTAATATTTTAAAGTTAAATTAACAAAATTTTAAGGCAGCACATACTTATTTTTACGCTGAAACAACAAATATTTTGTATAATCTACATAAATTTTACAGCTCTGTACTCTTAGGGGCGGTTTCCCGGACATGGATTAGACTAGTCCTAGACTAAAAAAAATTTAAGAGCTGTCTAAACTGAAAACAACTTGCACTGACATATCTTAAAATACACCTTTGTTTTGCATCAAAATGCACACAAGTAATGTTTTAGTAAAGCATGCTTGTTAAAACTAGTTATATTTTCTAATTAAACTAAGGCCTAGTCCTGGCTTAAGCTAGTCCGTGTCTGGGAAACCACCCTTAAATGTATTTAAACAGAGTCTCATTTGTCTCTGTTTTTATTTCGTCTCAGCAATTTTGGAAACATCTGAGATCTTCTGAGCTATGAAAAAGCAACCTGTGAGCAATAACATTTCCCTAAGAATTACAGACAACAACAACTCTACAGTGGTCCTTTAGGAGCGGATTTAAATATAATGAAAGGATATGAATCCCGTTGACTCCAGCTATCTTAAACTCATCCAGTAACTGCACTATACGTTCTTTAAGAGGGTTGCGGGCTGTGGGACCACTGGCCTAAAGAAAGCAGAAAGTCATTTTGAGACGTACACACATCCAAAAAGAGAGAAACAATCGACTAAAGAACTCACACAGCGCAATAAAGTCACTTCATCTTGACCGGCCTGAGTAAATCCAGCACCGCTTTTTAACACCTTCACTGCCACATGCCTGCCTGACCTGTACAGCCACAAACATTAGCACAGATACACATAAATATTATTAAACAATGAAGCACACAGATACTGATGTGAAAACAGTGGAGGCTATATGTACACAAACATCTTTAACAGTCAGTACCTGAGGTCAATACAAAGCCACACAGTTGAGAAATAACCCCAACCCAGCTTTGACACAACCTTGTATCTTTTATTAAAAACATCTCCCAGCTGGATTGGATGATACCCACCTATAAAAAAAACAGAAAAAGATACCAATAACTTATCGGTACCGTTATGTGTGCTTATTAATTGTTGTATCACTATTACACTGCACTGTAAAAAGTTAAATCAACTTAAAAAGATAACTTAAAAAAATACTTTTTTTCAAGTGAAACTAAAGTGAAATTTTAAGTTGAATAAACTTTTTTGTTCGGAGCCCCTAAGGGGACATTTAGTTTTGCGTGCACACATGAAACTATTGCGTGCACACGTGAAAGTAAAAATTGCACGTGTGCACGCGAAAGTTTCACATGTGCAAGCGATAGTTTTACGTGCGCACACGAAACTAAACTTTTCAAAAAAAATCTGCACATGAAAGTTTCACGTGAACACATGAAACTAAACTTTATATTTTTTTACTCCAATGTCACCTTAGGGGCTCTGTATTTTTGTAAGGAGCCCCTAAGGGGACATGGAGCAAAAATTAAATAAAGTTTCATTTCCTGTGCGCACGTGAAACTACCGAGTTTAGTTTTTTTGAAAGTTTTACGTGCACGCGCGATGGTGAGCACGGGAAACTAAACGTTTAAAAAAAATTTGCACATGAAGGTTTCGCTTGAGCAAATGAAACTAAACTTTAGATTTTTTTACGCTAATGTAAATTTTTTTTAAGTTGATCCAACTTTTCACACTAGTTTCTTATTATTAATTGATTTAGGGTTATGAATCTTTTTGAATAACTGTCAAAAAAAATGGTTACAAGTTGTTACTACACTAAAAAAAATAATTTTTTTGGTCTAAATCATAGATGATGAATCACAGGACAATTCGGGCTCACCATAGCAGTAATCGCTTGAATCTTCTTGATCTTCTTGGCAATCGCTTTCAAGATGTTCACATCTCCTCACTGTTTTCTGCTTAGAGTCCATAACTACATGAGACCTGCCCACATATATAACCACATTAGAGTGACATAAATATTCACACATGCAAAATCAAACATTTGGATGAACAAAAAGGGTCAAATGAGAGATCTACACATTATTAAAGTTGCTTCATAAAATGTTGAAAAATTTCGAATAATTTCGAATTTCCTCTAATAATAGGAAACATATAGTGACATGCTGACGTAAAGGATCACACACAAAAGACTAAATCGGCACTGAGTATTTTTAGAGGATCATAAAACGTCAGTACAGGCGGACACACTGAAGGTCAGATACGACCACACCACATTTAGATCTCAACACTCTCTGCTGTGACAGTTTACACTCTGTCACTACAGCAGGGTCTATGGGAAAATATCCAACATGACCTGAAAATACTTTAAGCCTCTATCTGTCTAGATTGTGGAGGGTGTTATGAGGGGCATATTCCCACAGTAGGTTTTATTGACCTCATTGAGATTTCTAGGTGTTTGTACAGTGAAATGTGAAAAGAAACCGGACCATTGTACTGGGAATAACAGATTTGTAAACCTGACCTCCACAACAAACAAATCTCTTATCAATATATAAAGTTATCAGTATCATGGTGGACTCATACCATGATAAAATGAATATGATAATCATACAGGGCTCTGGTAATATAAACCATTACAATAATGCATTGTTTGGGAAATGTACATTTTAATACTTTTAGCATACACGAACCCGATGAGATTTGAAACTCTTTCCCAAAACTCTTTATCTCTAGTAAGTCATAATACATAATAAATTTAACAATCATACTTCATGTGAAAGGTTTTATATCTGCCAACACCGATCATCTGGAAAAAGATCCTGAAGATCGAGTGACCACAGACATGCAAATATAACCAAACCTTTTTGATCTCGCTCATGTAATCCTTTCATAGACAAAATGAAACAGATTTTCTCTTGTCACCTATCATGCAAACTATTCCATAAAGTGGGTTTGGCAATATTTTTATAGTAAATTTAATGCATGCATTGTAATGATTGGTGTTTATAAAATAGTTTTGCAGATTCTTAATGCATTAAATCTACGTACATATACTGTATGAAGTTGGGCAAATTCCTAGTCCTATATTCGTTCAAAAGCACATAACTTGTTAAAAATATATATTTTTATGCTTAACACACATGCAGGCAGAACTGACAATTTTGGCGACAGCTTTTATATTTAAATATCCATAAACATGTACTGTATGTTGACTTAGTAACTAGTTGTACTCACGATTTGGAGCAGATCTGATATCCTACATTTGTTTGCATGATTTCATCAGAAGTAAGAAGCTGCTGGTAGATGCTCTTTTGTCTTGGCTTTAGGCTTCTGGGTTTATGCTGCAGGGGATTTCCTCTATAAATTTTCTCTCTCTCTCTCTCTCTCTCTCTCTCTCTTTCTCTCTCGCTCTCATACACACACATAGAGATGAGAGATATTCTGAGGGCACAGGTGTCCTGCTCATTTTAACTGAAGCATAAACAAACCAAACTCATGACACTACATAACAATAAAGAAAACACATAAAGCACAAAAAGTTAAAATTGTAAATATACTTTAAAATATACCAAAATGGCTAGAATAATATGCTGAAATATATTTTGGACTATGTTTACAGAAATGTATTTTTTCCAATATATTTTCTGGCAATTTTTTGTATGTTTTGAAATATTTAAGCATTTATATTGGAAGAAAAACTTGGAAAAAGTACAATTTAATTTATATATATAAAAAATCCAAGGCAGATGACCAGTTTAATGTTATATAGCCATGCCCATGTTTGGCTTTTTATAATACTTTTTTGAAATACAAGAGTGCCTTGGATTCCCTTTTTTGACGTTTTGTATACCCTATCAACCTTCATTTTTTCTAAATAATTTCTTCTGCTTTTTCTGAGCACTTTGAATTTTTCCTGAATTTAAAATTAAATATATATTTAACTCCAAAAATATACTTTATAAAATTGTATATTTTTACATACTTTTGTATATACATATTTTTTCAGGAAAATATTTTTTGCCGTATGGGTTGTAAAATGTTATATTTATTTTTTGCCCCTGATTTTTTTTTTTTTTTGAAATATATGTTAATATATATGAAGGTTAAAACTAAATATATTTTCAAAATATATATTTAATTAAGCTTTACTTTCTACAAAATGCTTTTAGCATATATTTAAAAAATATTTTTGCCCAGATAATTTTTTTTTTACTGTATGGGAACCCACAAAAAGATCAAATTACAATAAATCATTTCAGAGTAACATTACACTCAAACAAATGTTGGGTTATTTTCAACCCAGCCTTGTGTCAAAAAGGGACGAGCCCAGTTGTTGGTTTAAATTAACCCAGATATTGTTTATATTTGACCCAACCATGGGTTAAAACCCAGCATTTTGGGTTGAAACAACCCAGCACAGGTTAAATTACAACCCAACAGGCTGAACTCGTTCTTTTTTCACCCAACAATGGGTTGAAAATAACCCAGTATTTCTTGAAGTAATAATAATAAACTTTATTTTACATAGCGCCTTTAAAGTTGCATCTCAAAGCGCTTTAGATATAAAAAATAAATTATAAAGTACACATACATCAAATTTATAAAAAAGATGCATACAAACGGAATAAAATCACTTATATGCTAACCTAAAAAATAAGTTTTAAGTGAGGACTTAAAAATACTTAGAGAGTCGGCCTGTCGAATTTTAATGGAAAGAGTATTCCAGAGCCTGGGAGCAAACAAAGAAAATGCCGGTCACCCATAGAACGTAAACAGATCGAAGGAACGATTAAAAATCAGAGACAGAGGATCGAAGATTGCGGCTTGATGCATATGTAGTTAAAAGTTCAGACAGATCATGTGGGTATACTGAGAAGTTTTCAAAATGAAACCATTAGAGATATTGAGGTAAATGGGGTAAGGGCTTGTCTCTAACAGTATTTAGGACAGTAAATATTAAGCAGTAGATTTGGAATGGAATATAAACTCAAACGTGACATCAGCATCTATAAAAAGACTGAGGAATTCATCACGTGCCATACAGTTTGGTTGCTGACTGTGGTTCCTGTAGATTGTCTTGTTTTAAAATGAGAGTTTAAAAATACCCACCAGTCAGAGCAATGCATGAACATACAGTAGTTGTCTGGGTTAAATGAAGTCTGTCGACACATTACTTACACAACACCCGTCATAGTGTTAGATCTGATGATAAACAGTAGGATTATGAAGTATTAGGGGGATAAAACATGAATGTGAAGTAACGAAAGAGAGACTATAATGGGTTTTACATGACATGTTACACAAATAACCAAAACTAAAGTCTAGGAATATATTATGAAAGTTTCATTAAAGCTGGTCAGATTTTTGAGTTTTCATGAATGAAGGTCTTCCCTCATTCCTCGAGGGCTTGCACTCTAAATGAAGCACTGGTTCAAAATTGAGTCATAAATAAATCTGTTTATTTGTATCCTTGCAAATGCAAAACTGATCTTGCTATTTGATTAAAACAGTTACATGTAGAAGGAACTGAGGGATTCACTACCAAAAAACTGGTTCTTGAACAATATAAAGAAATGAAAAATGCATGGCAAGTCACTTTGGTTAAAGGATCTGCCAAATAAACTGTAAAGGATTTGGCATATTGACACAAAAGTTGGCGTATGTCATTACAATCATGACCTGAGGGCCACTTACCAGTCCTGAGAAATGAAAACTTTAGACTAAAAATATAAGTCTACTTTCTTTAATTTGAGTCCAGAGAGAGAGAGAGAGACTGGATGGAGGTATGTAGCAAGTTCAAGTTTACGTTCAAGTATGTCTGTCAGATGAAATGTGCCTCACGGGGTTCAATGGTGCAACATATTTGTGACCCTGGATCACAAAACCAGTCATAAGGGTCATTTTTCTGAAATTGAGATATATAACACATCTGAAATATTAATAAGCTTTCATTGATGTATGATTTGTTAGTATAGGACAATATTTGGCCGAAATACAACTATTTGAAAATATGGAATCTGAGGGTGCAAAAAATAAAAATTCTGATTGATATATTTACCGTAGGACATTTACAAGATATCTTCATGGAACATGATCTTAACTTAAAGGTGCCAAAGAATGCATTGAAATAATATGAAGAGTTTGATTAAAAAAAAAAACAGCATTAAAAAAAAGTTACCGCCAAAATCAGTATTATATCAGGTCTTGTATTTAAAAGTAAATTCTTAATTTTATGCAAAATGCAATATCCGCCCTGTTATTCTGTCATCTTTTCTCAATAAATGCCAGTCCTCCTTCTCTGCAGAATGCAATAAATCCTCTCAACAAATCACAGTGCACTAAATGAATATCACATGGTAAAGCTGAATGCACATTTATATGGGCGATTGATTCAATAGATTTATAGCATTTTGAAAAAAAATTGTCATGGATTTATTGCATTTTGTGGAAAAAATAACCAGTTTTTATAATAAATCTTTGAAAATCAAATTATGGATTTGAATTTGTAATGTTATTATACTGTAACTTAAGATGCTATATGAAAGTTTGTAACAGAAAATAGTGGTTTTCATCTTGTCACTTTCTTGGTATAGAAAACACGTTTTTACTCCAAATTAGTCGAAATGAATTTATTGCGTTTTGGAACCAAACTCTTCATATTATAAATTGTTTTCTGATCTCTACCCATAGAAGCTATGTGGCTTTATTAAGAGCAAAATGTCAATTTAGAACCTTAGGATTTGCCCCCAGAATGAAATGGTCTAATATTTCCTTATTTGAAAGGGTCATGAATAATAATGTTGAGCTCTGCTCTGATTTAATGTTAATTTAATGTTAGGGGCGTCCATCTCGACTATAACGTCACAGTATCACAGTTGGTGTTATGTTTAGATTGGTCTGTTTTCCAGCGGTCTTTTGTATGCACAAGGTTTACATAAGAAGGAAGAAAGAATATTGTTGAGGCTCAGGACCATGTACAGAGTTTGTGTTATTCATCAATGCCTAGGTAAATACAGTTTTACATTTTACTGCACTGTTAATATCCTAATGATTTTTGGCCTACACTGTAAAAAAATTCCGTAGAAATTGCAGCTGGGTTGCCAACTTGCCGGTAATTTACCGTAGATTTAAATGTATGTCTTTTACTGACAACATTTTGTTCAAAGTTAAATGAACATTAAACATTTACAAGTCTTTGTCTTCACAGAGTAAAACTAAAAAAACAGCATCAAGCAAAACAATCTGGGAAACAAAATCTAAAGCAAAAAACAGAAAAAGGTTGATGATGATTTCTGGTTCCTAGAATGCTTTGCATGAGGCTGTTATTGTATAGTTTTATTCTGTAAAGACTTGTTAATATTTAAAATGTATTTAACTTTGAACAAATTCTTGCCAGTAAATAACATAAATTTAAATCTACGGTAAATTAACGGCAACCCAGCTGCAATAACATTGTAATTTCAACGGAATTTTTTTACAGTGTAAGAATTGCATAATTTTGACCTATAATGTATTTTTGGCTATTGCTACAAATATACCTGTGCCACTTAAGACTGATTTTGTATTCAAGGGTCACATTTAAACATTTATACAAAGCTAACCAGTTGAAAAAGGCTAATAAAGATCACTTTGAATTAAGATTTTTAATGAAATAGACAGAACAATGTAAACTATTATAGTTTACATTGTTTCAACCCTATATAACACAACTGTGAAACTTCAACTTGTGAAATGTATTCAAAATCTTCTAAAGTCATTTACTGTAATAGCTGTGAGGAAAAGACTAAATTTCATTTTTATTCACTGATGAAAGCATCTGACATCCTGCCTGATGTCTTCTGGTCCATACAGAGAAACAAAGTCATATACGGTGCTAACAAAATAATGACAGAACTTGAACTTTTAAGTGAACTAAACCTTTAATGCGAAGATTTAACCATTCTGTCTTAAAATGAAACTTTTTCAACAGTGTATTACAGAACAGCTGATAAAAACTGACATTTGCTTCAGTCTAACGGCTTATGAAACATTTATGATCGCACATTTTATTTACAGAAATGCGTAGAAATGCACACGTAAAAAGAGCGAGGAGATCAATCAATTTACAATAGCCTCGAATAGCCAGTGTGTCCCTTGCAAGACTTACAAAACAATCAGTCGTGTATCATACAAACCAAAAGGCCAGCATAACAGTGGACTACAGCGAAAAGAAACCTGCATTTATGCTCAAAGACATTGAAACTTACAGCTCTCAGCCACAGATTAAAGGTAATCTTATAAAAAAAAAATTGGGGGATGTCATAATTACAGAAATTTGGTCTGTACATCAATCTGCCGTTTGCAGCCATTTTGAACACAAAATAAATAAATAAATATATAGAAATCAAATCAATTACTGTATGTAAGCAATGCTCAGTGTAAGAGGTCAGGCAGCAGCTGCATTTAGTTCAGGTTACATTTGTGCATTCAGTGTTCGCACTATGTAAAAACACAGATAGCTGAACTGTCAATCTTCAAATGAACAGCTGAATGAGCCATGATCATAAATGCAGAAACAGCCGAACAGCATGTGACTCCAACAGTGTGCGCAACTTATGCCAGTCATTGCGTTTTGGTGGCTGGTAGCTGGTTTGTTGCCATCCAATCGCAGCACATTGGCTGATCGAGCAGCTACCATGCTTCAAATCACTGGCTTGAGCATTCTGAATAATGTGTTGAATGACTTGACCAGCTAGAAACCAGCTACCTACCATTTTCCAAAATACAGCAAATCATCTTAAGCAGGGAACGATTTGTGCTTACTAAAAACACTTGGGGATTAACCAGGTTGTAACTGCTGGGCAACTGGTTCACATTACATTTTCTTTTACTAATATTGTACAATTACCAAACATTAGCTATTTTTGTAAATAAGGAAAGATGAAACGGGTAGTTTAGCCATTTACAATATGGCATCTGATCTAATTTGTATTGCTGAAAGCACATAAAAGCACATCTCCAAATAGCAACTCTATGTTAGTCATGATGTGTACAAAAAAATAATCACAAAATTTGTGAAAAGTTTAAAAGAAAAGTTGATCATGATCGCTTATTAAAAAAATATAAAAACTACTTCAGTCATAACCATTTCAGACAAAAATATGCAGGGATGTACCGTATATTTACGAGTGATTATGTATTTGCAGGTACCTTTGGTGTCCCAAATGGGGTACTCAACTGCACGGACCACAAGATGTTACAAGCCAGGGTGAATATAATACTTCCTGTATCTTACATAACTGAAAATCATGATTTTCATGACAACTTATTAAAATAATAAAAAATAACCATTTGAAAAAAAATGACTCGATACCAAATGTACCTGCAGTTATATAATCACCCATATGGAGATATCTGTACCCATTAGGACAGCCAGGTAAACCATATATTTTTTTTAGTGATGTAAGCCAACAAGAACATCAGAACAGCACACATTAACACTGAAGAATAAACCATCGAAGACTATGTAAAATTTACAACCAAGCATGTTGAACGTTACATGACACAACCTATTTACCTAAATCAATTTTCAAGTGTGTTAATCAGGTTAACCTTCCATTTACATCATCATCAATAAAATGTGACTCAAAAAAAGAAAAAAAAAAGAGATTTACACGTGCGACATGCATGTGCCAACCACTTATCTTTGTGAGTATCCATGCATGTTAATGAATATAATACTGTAATCTATGCCATATGAAAACAGTACATATGGCTCTGTCAGGGTGAGGTCCCTTTAACCAGTGTTTCTCACAAATAAACATGTTTTGGATAAAAACAAGGCATCCTAAAAATTATATTTCAGACCAGGATCACGTAACATTATTAATTTAGACGTCCTTTATAAACAATCCTTCATAAACTCTTCTTTTATTAAGACATTGGGCGTGGCAGTTCACAACATCCTGCCAAACTTTATGTTGGTCTGCGTAAGACTCGCTTTGAGCAATATTCGGAAAATGCATAAAAAAATCTGAAGCACTAGCATACCGGATGCTTCTCTACCAGAAACATCACACCAACAAAAAAAAGAAAACGTTCAGGTTAAGTGTACAGATCTTTTCGAGCACCCCGTGTGGCGAACGCATGAAACCTTTAGCAAAAGCTAAGAGAAAGAGCAACTTTACAGACCAGCAACAGTGTATGTGTGTAATATCTAAGACAGATATGACATCTAGAAATGCTGTGTCTTCGACCGTAACAGCGTTTAAGATCTCAATTCCCCTCTGTTCTTCTCAGGATCCTTCAGAACCGCAGGAAGTGAGAGTTCATTGCTCCGGGCAGGGTCTCTGCTCTCTCATTGGCTGTCTTTATTTCAGTCTTTCAAAGTGTCTGTCCGCGGTCACGGGTCAAAGGTCAGTGACTTTATTCTCCACAGCTGCGGCGATCTGTTGAAGCCTGTATCCCAGCTGCATCTTCTGAGCCGTTGAATCCTCCTCTAATGCTGTGATAATCTGAACAAAGACCGTAGGGCAAGTTTAGTCTATAAGCAATTGAGCGTCCAGCTCTATATAAACACAAGCATCAAGGTTTACCTGATCATAGTATTTGTTGATATACTTGTATAACTCGTGCAATGCCACCAGATGATTTACTTCATTTGAGTAATTCTGCAAGATAGGCAAAGCAGCGGACAATCATTTTATTAATGATTACATCTCAGATGCAGTATAGTGGAGTATGTATAGGAAAGCTAAATATCCTCACCCTTGAGAGTTCAGCCAGTGAAGAATTCATCTCCTGGTCACTGACAGGGATGGTCTGTCGTATATCTGAATAATATCTGGTGAAATACATTTATCAAGGTAGTGTGAGTGCAAAAAATATAGTAGTTGCAAAAAAAAAAAAACATTATTATATGGGTTGTTGGAATGCTTGATTCTGATTGGCCAGTTGCAACATTCCAAGATAACAACCGCTCAAAACTAATAGCATGGTGCAAATCATTTTGACAGGTGCAGTTTAATATTACACAACGTTTTTATATAAATATGTCTTTTAAATCTTTCAAACAAACAAACAATAAAGACAGTTTCATCCTATCTTTATCTGTTCTCTTTTATCACCTCTCAAATATGGGTAGGTTTCTTTAAAAATACAAAATTTTGAGCAAAAAGATGATAGGGCTGTCAAAAGATTAATCGTGATTAATCGCTTACAAAAGAAAAGTTTTTATTTGCAAAATATATGCATGTGTACTCTCTGTGTAATTATTATGTAAATATGTGTATATTTATTTTATGAAAGTTAAGACTGAATGGACCTGAAAATGTCAAATGGTGTAACCGCCAATTGCGCCAAAGAATGAGAAATATTAAATATTTTATCCACCTTGATGTCATGTAAGCGTAATCATAAAAAAAGTTATATATCATTTATTAGTTATTTCTAAATTTAAATTTTAATGCGTTTTTGTAATATTTGTCCGACATATGCTGAAAACAGCTCTGTTTTCTAAATAATCTTGGACAAATGATGTAAAAATATATGTAATAAAAATCATATAAAATTTTTATTAAACTTATTTTACTCCATATTTTTTATGAATATATTTTTATTTTTATTTAAAAAAACACACTAGTTACACCAATTGACACAGACCGGTTAAACCACATTGACATTTGCAATTATCCCCCAAATATTCTGTCAAAATGAAATAAAACCAGAAATTTTAGACTTGGCCCTCAAAAAAGAGAATGTATGCAAATAATCTGCAAATTTATTTTGAAATTTTAAACCTTTCACATTTAATTGAACCATACGGACACAAAATAATTAACGTCCCGTCATTGATACATGTATGTGTATATTTATATATATACATAAAAATTAAACACACATATATTATGCAAACAAAAAAAATTCTTTTGAATGTGATTAATTGCGATTAATCGTTTGACAGCCCCAAATAATGAGATAATTGCATTTTTGTAAAGGACTTTTGTTGTAGATCGGATTCAGAGTGATGATCAAAACATACACATTTTTGCTGTAATTGGATTAGTGGATACTTCAGTGTTTTATAAGTTGTGTAAGAGCGCCACCTAGTGGACAAAGCGGAAATATGGATTGCCATAAAAACTCGTCATTGGCAGGAAAGTGTTTCCTCTTAAATGACGAGATAATTTGGAAGTTACGCACGGAAGGTCTGCATTCATTAAAATTGAGTGAATAAAATAAAATTAACATTTAATGTTCCTTACCTTACTTATGAGGAAAATAGCTGTGTAATAAGCAGGTTGATAGCACATCAATAAGCCTCGACAGTGTGATCAGGACCCGAAGCAAAGTGCAGGGTCTGTATCACACTGAAGGGGTTTATTTCACGATAACAACCGGCTGTCATCTCACTTATTAGACGGCTATTTACCTCATAAGTGCTGTAAGAAACATTAAATATTGATTTGAAATATTTAATTTGCTAATTTTTAACAAATGCAGACCTTCCGCAAGGAAAACCCGTTTATTTCAGGTTTTAAGACGAGACAAGACATTCAAATGTCCCAAACACACAATTTGGTTTATTAATTTGTAAATATAATATCATATATGTTAATTAAAAAAATACATATTTATATTTTGTGTAATATTAAACTGTACTATCTGGGAATAACAAATCTGCAAATGTCACAACTGGCCAATCCAAATCAAGCATTTTAGAGTGCTGTGTAATAATTCTGCGATAACAACCGGCTGCCTGCACATTATCCCTTACGTAATAATACACTGACCAAAGTTACACTTTGCATACCTTTCCACCATTTGTTTGTAGCGTGGGATATCTCGCGCGTACAGAAGCTTATTGATCGGGGAATCCTGCGTGTGCAAGACATAAAACATATAAATACTTATATGATCAAAAATACTATATTTATTTTGGTTCATCATGCTTCATTCTGATTGGCTCACCCTCCCCAGTTTGTGGTCAGCGATGGTACAGGAGTCCATGAAGGTCTGAGCAATGACCGACAGCACAGAGTCGAGGTTATCAGACGCCTGAACGTCAAAGATGAACTGAGGGTTTTTTAGGATATTGATCCAGAATCTCAGCGGTAAGCTATAAAACAGAATCGAAAATAAGTTGTGACCCAAAACACTCATAATTCTTTGCTCATCAAAAACCTGAAGTTTACCAACCTGTTTGTTTTCCATATGTGAATGGTCTCTGGGTCGGTAATGTTGTGCTGTGCCGCCAGGTCATCCAACAAATCGAAGAAATATTTCACAGCCAAAGGAACCGGTCGACTGGTACTCAAAATCACAGTGAACAGATCGTCTACGAACTTCTGCAGTGTACCCTAAAAACAGAGAGTGAGAGTGATGCAACAATATTAACAAATGGCTCCTTTTACAGTATTTTTTTCTTATTTTAAGAAAAATAAACAAGTAAATTACCTTCGTTCATATATCATATCTAACACTGATCAACTATTACACTGAGCTAACGTTACTATGTAAAATGTATGTATACAATGTCAGATACAGGTCCTTGAAAACTTCCTTGACTATCCACACACAATTGTGATCCATGCTTGTCGTCTCCCCGCGTCTTTAACCAAAACATTTTATTTTCAACAAGGTATTTGTTTCAGAGATCAGTTTAGCCATTAGCCATACCGATGAATAAATACAGAGATGACAACGCATGTGCGTCCGATGAAACGGTCTATAAGGGGCGGGCCATTTGTATGTGGTACCTTTACAGACAGCAGACGTGTGAGGTAGATCTCCGGTATGGCCTTGGCTCTCTCACGGTCTTTATCTCTCAGACTGCCTCGTCTGTGTTTGGGAAGTTCTGCCTCCTCATTGGCCTTCACCAGATGCCATTGTTTAACTCCTTCATCATCCCCATCCTCCAACATTGGAGTCTCTGAGAAAATTATATCTCAGTCAGTATTAAAGATATCAAAGTTATATTTTCACAGAATGATCATTACATTACGTAGGATGAGTTGAAACCGGTAAATGAGTATTCATTAGGGCTGGGCAAGAAAAAAATCTATTTTTCGATTAATCGTTTTTTTATACATGGCGGATTCAGAATCGATTCTCAAAGAGCAGAATAGATTTTCTTTTCATATTTTTCCTGCAAACAATGAACGTAAGATTAACGTTAATCAAATTACTAGTCCTCTTCACTATGTGTCACCCTATTTTTTGCCTTGCGCGATGTTACCAAGGAGCCTGTCATTCTTTCATTCAGTGCTTAAAATGGCAGTTTTATGTGCTTCATCATCGACGTTGATGCCACCTTAACATAAAAAGTAAGAGGTATGGAAGCATCCCGAGAACCGGAATCGAAAATTGAATCGAGAATCGAATCGATTTGATAGCTTGTGAATCGAAATTGAATCGATCTGGAAAATCTGAATCTATACCCAGCCCTAGTATTCATAGGCAGGATCACAAATATCTGAATTTATCTGAAATATGAAATTAATTTTTGTTAAAAAAACTCACTCTCTCCTGGTATGTAGTCATGGCTGTCATGGTGGATTTGCTTGGACTGTCGTGACACTAGTGTTACTGTGGCACCATCAGGAACCTGTAGGGAAAACATACAAATCAGCACTCACCTACAAAAGTGTATCTCTTATTTTTATCTTAAAGCTTAACAGACCTTGTAGTGCTGTAAGGTGTTGAGGCGTTTCCAGGACCCCTGAACCACTGATGTCAAATCCTGATCTGACAAGATCAGATGACCAGCCATTCCTGCCCTCCATTCTACATGAACAAAAAAAGAAGTCATTAGTTTTTATCTAATGATTGTTTCATTGTCTTTAAAGGGACACCACTTTTTTTTTTAAATATGCTCATTTTCCAGCTCCCCTAGGGTTAAACATTTGATTTGTACCTTTTTGGAATCCATTCAGCCGATCTCCGGGTCTGGCGCTACCACTTTTAGCATAGCTTAGCACAATCCATTGAATCTGATTAGACCATTAGCATCAAGCTAAAAATAACCAAAGAGTTATGATATTTTTTCTATTTAAAACTTGACTCTTCTGTAGTTATATTGTGTACTAAGAACGACGGAAAATTAAAAGTTGTGATTTTCTAGGCAGATATGGCTAGGAACTATACTCTCATTCTGGCGTAATAATCAAGGACTTTGCTGCTGTAACATGGCTGCAGGAGGCGTAGTGATATTACGCAGCAGCCGAAAATAGTCCCCTTTGTAACTTTCAATGGCAGGGGACTATTTTTGGGCAGTGCGTAATATCACTACGTCTGCTTTTAATTTTCGTCTTTGTACACAATAACTACAAAACTCTTTGGTTATTTTTTTAGCGCAATGCTAATGGTCTAGTCAGATTCAATGGATTGTGCTAAGCTATGCTAAAAGTGGTACCACCAGACCCAGAGATCGGCTGAATGGATTCCAAAATGTTAAAAATTAAATGTTTAACTCTAGGGGAGCTGGAAAATAAGCATATTTTCAAAAAAGTGGAGTGTCCCTTTAAATATGAGATCAGATCCACGACTCTTACCTAGATGAACGGAGTCTGCAGTGGGTCTGTGGGAGTATGATGTGCCCTTTAACGTCTGCTCCAGGATCTTCTCCTTCACCTGAGTGATGGTGTCACAATCCAGGACTTTGGTAGGGACCGTCTGTGACTCACCGGTGCCTCCGCTGCTCACCAGGACATTTAGAGTCTATGGAGCAACATTGAAAACATTCACTGTAGGTCATTTAAAGTTTGGGTTCGAATGCACGTACTTATAACATTTAGAAAAGCACCTGTGTAATGTGTAAGTGAAGTGTAATTACTACTACAATCATTTCAGGATTGTGTCATCAGGTTTGAGTAAGAAAACCTTCATACAAACTAAATGTAAAGTATATTTCCACAAGAATGTGGTTTTCTTACCACAGTATGGTAGTCCACATCTTCTCGCAGTAGTCTGTTATCGTTCAGCGTGTATTTAGCTTTGCCTGAAACGGCATCCACGGGACCCTTATCCACCTGATGCTTAATGGCTCTGAACATCATGTAGAAAGACTCGCCTGCCGTGTCCTGCCACACAACAGATAAATGCAAAACAAAACGTCTGAAATCCACCATTTGTTTAGGTCTTAAGTTGCAAGTTGCTTATTTGATCTTAAAGAGAAAGTAACCTTAATTAACCTACTTAAGTCTGTGTCATTAATGTTAATCAAACAACCCAAAACAAAGAAAAAATCACTTCTGAAGCTTTAAAAAAATTATTATTATATTTAATTTATACAATAAAGACAGTGTTATGATTTATTTAATTTCGATTTCTGTACCTTAGGCTAATTTTAGACCTTACTTAATGAGCAAATTGTTCTTTTTTTATAAATGTTTCATTTCTTTATTTGTTATTACATTTTTCTGATCCAAAAAATTATTCGATCCGTGCCTCATAATTCGTAATGTGATCCGAACTGTGAGTTTTGCGATCCATCACACCCCTAGTTTTGAGTAAATTATATCAAAAAGAAGCCCTCCAGATTGTTTTATTCATTGTGTTAGCCCTTGCTCACAAAAAAGGTTGGAGACCCCTGATCTAGATTAAATATTTAAATTTATTGACAGGCTTTAACACAGAGCAAAAGAAGCATCACTTACCCTGAGGAAGGAGTACAGGCATATAGACATCCAGTTGGTCAATAGCTTCTCCACTACAGACTCCGTCCTGTTAAAGAGATTCATTTCCAGTGAGGATCAATCATGTTATACAGCTATTATCAATTTCACTTATCTGCATTATGTACATAAAGAGCATTAGTGATTTTGTGGTTTCATGTAGAGTAATGGTGATTCGATAATTCCACATAATGGGGATTCAGGGATTAAACTGAGATAAATAGCAATTTTGTGGTTTTATGTGGGATATGGGGACTCACTGATTCCATATAGGTCAATGGAAATTCTGTGTTTCATGTAAATAAATGAGAGTTTGGTGGTTTCATGTAGATAAATGGGAATTCTGCGGTTTCACGTACATAAATAATTCTGCTGTTTTATGTAGATAAATGGGAATTCTGTAGTTAGATAAATAGGAATTCTGCGTTCTCACGTAAATAAATTCTGTGGTAGAGTTTTTTGTGACTGTTGCTGGCAAAAATCTTTGATCTTGCGGCACGTTTTCTTAAAAAATGCGATGGAATATGCGGGATATTTATGCAATTTTATGCAATGAAATTGCAAAAACTGTGTGAACTTGTAAAAACTGTTTGCTTTTCATTGATGTTCACGTCGCTTAATTACGTCACTTCCTAACGTTCCCATGACAACAGGGGACATGGCTGCGCTTGTGTGAAGTAAATGCAACATATTTTTACTTTCTGCTAAGATATATTTGACTTTTTGCTACGAAAATGCGGGGATTATGGAATCATGCAAGCCCTGCATATATGCAGACTTTGGCTGATTAGCATTGAATCATGTGAATCCCATAATCACAAAGTAGATAAATGGGAATTTGTAGTTTTACATACATAAATACGAATTATGCGGTTTCAGGTAGATGAATGGGAATTCTGTGGTTTCACATACATAAATGGGAATTCACAGTTTTGCGTACATAAACAGGAATTCTGCCGTTTCACGTAGATAAATGGGAATTCACAGTTTTACGTACATAAATAGGAATTTTGCGGTTTCACGTCAAAATGGGAATTCTGCTGTTTCACGTAGATAAATGGGAATATGCAGTTTTACGGACATAAACAGGAATTCTGTGGTTTCGCGTACATAAATGGGAATTTACAGTTTTAAGTACAAAAATGGGAATTTTGCTGTTTCACGTAGATAAATGGGAATTTGCAGTTTTACATACATAAATAGGAATTATGCGGTTTCAGGTAGATGAATGGGAATTCTGTGGTTTCACATACATAAATGGGAATTCACAGTTTTACGTACAAAAATAGGAATTTTGATGTTTCACGTAGATAAATGGGAATTTGCAGTTTTATGTACATAAACAGTAATTATGCGGTTTCAGGCAGATAAATGGGAATTTTGTGGTTTCATGTACATAAATGGAAATTCACAGTTTTACATAAAAAAATAGGAATTTTACTGTTTCACTTAGATAAATGGGAATTCTGTAGTTTCAAATAGATAAATAGAAATTCTGCAGTTTCACACAGATAAATGGGAATTCTGCGGTTTCACATACATAAATAGGAATTCTTTGGTCTCACGTAGATAAATGGGAATTCTGCGGTTTCATGTAGATAAATGGGAATTCACAGTTTAAGTACATAAATAGGAATTCTGCCGTTTCATGTAGATAAATGGGAATTCCGTGGTTTCACGTACATAAATGGGAATTCACAGTTTTACATAAAAAAATAGGAATTATGTGGTTTCAGGTAGATGAATGGGAATTCTGTGGTTTCACATGCATAAATGGGAATTTACAGTTTTACGTACAAAAATAGGAATTTTGATGTTTCACGTAGATAAATGGGAATTTGCAGTTTTATGTACATAAACAGTAATTATGCGGTTTCAGGCAGATAAATGGGAATTTTGTGGTTTCATGTACATAAATGGAAATTCACAGTTTTACATAAAAAAATAGGAATTTTACTGTTTCACTTAGATAAATGGGAATTCTGTAGTTTCAAATAGATAAATAGAAATTCTGCAGTTTCACACAGATAAATGGGAATTCTGCGGTTTCACATACATACATAGGAATTCTTTGGTCTCACGTAGATAAATGGGAATTCTGCGGTTTCACGTAGATAAATGGGAATTCACAGTTTAAGTACATAAATAGGAATTCTGCCGTTTCATGTAGATAAATGGGAATTCCGTGGTTTCACGTACATAAATGGGAATTCACAGTTTTACATAAAAAAATAGGAATTATGTGGTTTCAGGTAGATGAATGGGAATTCTGTGGTTTCACATGCATAAATGGGAATTTACAGTTTTACGTACAAAAATAGGAATTTTGCTTCTTCATGTAGATAAATGGGAATTTGCAGTTTTATGTACATAAATAGGAATTCCGCTGTTTCACGTACATAAAGAGGAATTCTGGGTTTCACGTATATAATGGGAATTTAGTGGTTTCGGATAGATAATGATAATTCTGTGGTTTCATGTAGATAATGGAAATTCTGTGGTTTTATGTAGAAAACAGGAAATCTATGGTTTCATGTAGATAACCGTTTCATGTACAATAATATGGATTCAGTGAGAAACACCCTCATCACTTCTCAATGATATGAGATGTGCTGACCTGCGCAGCATGAGTTTAGGGTTCTTGGTGATGTACTGCTCCACCAGGTGACTCAGCAGAGTTTTTAAGATGTCTGTGAAATATTCCAGCTTGCCGTGCAGCGCCACCGTGAGGAGAGACGCCACGTACGCCCTGTCCCTCGGAGAGAAGGTCCGCTGGGCTTCCAGAGTGTGAATGAACTGTACAGAAGCACATAAACACTACAAATGAAGAATTCCAAATCTTTTATAGACCCTATTCCTTATCTCTGAGGAAAAGCTAACCTTGGTCAGGAACAGCTTGCTGTTGAGAAGGTTAGACAGCTGAACCAGGCCTTGCTCTACGGTGGCCCGGCGACAAGCCGGAACATCAAGGTCTCGTGTTAGCGGTGACTCTCTGTGACCAGGGAAAAAGATCCTCTCAGAGTACCTACGATAGTCCAGGAATGGAATTCCAGATCCCATGAGGTCGCTGGATACATCCATCATCTCTGTCATTAGATCTGCATAAAACACACAGCATCACATAAGCTTAGGATAAAATAAACAGCATTTGGCTGTTGCGTTTCTATACTGGTAGAGCACTGCATAAGCAGCTCAAAGGTCATTGGTTTGAATCCCAAGGAAACACACATACTTATCAATTAACTGTAATTTGCTTTTGGCGTCTGCCAAATGCATGAATGCAATGGAAATGTTTATGTGGCAGTGCCTGACCTGTGAATTCCTTTTTACAGCGATCTCTGACACTGGTCTCCAAATTCTCCAGCTGGATTTGAACTTTCTTATAGTCTCGTAACGCTTGCTTGCTTTTCCTCCTGTTAAACACACACAAACTTATATAATATCACTGCAATAGATGCTAAGTCTGCAAGATTTGCAAAAAACATAAGACTTTAGATACCTGTATATGAGGACGATAACCAGCACAATAAGAGCCACAATAAAGGCTCCCACCCCGACTCCAACTTGAGCTTCCAGAGGGAAGGTGGCCTGACCCTGTGAATCATACTGCAGGCGACCCAAAGAGAAGTTGAGATTTCCCATCTTCACCTATTCACACACAAAACACTTCTTTATACCACATCACTGGGAAGCACTAAAACAACAAAGGGTTTAGTTACAAGTTGGCATACAGTGAATTCTGGGAGTGCGTCATTGGAATCTCGTTTCTTGGACGCTGGCACCGGTGGCTGTTGTGCTGGCGGCTCGCAGTACAAATGATTCCTGGTTAAAGTCTTGACTGTGCACTCTCCATCTCCAACAAGGGCCACCACCTCTTCCTTAGATATGGCCAGGTCCAGGTTCTCCCCCTGAATCAAATGTTAAAGATTATAAGTTTAAAGATTAAGGAATTTGTACTATGCTAGCATTATAAAAGGTTCACAAACATTTTCTGAATATCTTGATTCAAAAGTTTTTTGTTTTCCATCAGACCAAGCCTGTTTACCCATAAAATAACATAAAACCAGTCAATCAGATTGGAACCTTGTTTGGGAAAGCACATTATCTGATGGGAATGGTTCTGGGACATAAATAACTTGCACATGATTAATTAACCCACGAATAAGAGATGATAGATATGCATTGAACTCTAACCTCCACAGAGATGATGCTGCCGGGTTTGTGGCGGAAAGGTTTGCTGGGATCGTGTTGATTGAGGTCGCGAAGAACAGGGTTCGGCTCATAGCTGAAGGGGCCACCGTTGACCGCCTCAAATTCAAAATGGAGGTTATCAAAGAGGAAGTGGACGCTAACTGCGGCACGAAGGGCCTCGGGCCCCACTTCTGGAGTGGGACACAGGATCAAAGTGGAACTGTTCACTGTGCACTGCTCTTCAACCTGACAAAGACCAGAACATGAACCAGTTAAGAGCCATATAACAAGACTTTCACATTTGGATGTGAACATATGTGACCACAAAACCAGTCATAAGCTTTCCATTGATTTAAGGATTATAAGGATACAATATTTGGCCGAGATACAACTATTTGAAACTCTGCAATCTAAGGGTGCAAAAAAATAAAAATATTTTAAAAAATTTCTGTTTGTATCTTAATAAAATAGATTGAACAATAAATATGGATGGACATTAAAACTTCTAAAACAACAAGTCTGGCGGTGGTGGCCTAAGACTTGCACAGTACTGTATATGGTAGGAAATGTACATAATATCTTCATGGAACATGATCTTTTCTTGATATCCTATTGATTTTTGACATAAAAAATGATCATTTTGACTCAGACAATGTATTTTTGGCTAATGCTACAAAAATATACCCATGCTTCTTATATATTACATATATTGCGGATGTAAACATGTGTAATAGTTTATTAGAAGGCACAAGTATGGACTCACTTGTGTGAACTCTACCTGTTTGATGACACAAAGACTATCACGACAGTCCAGTTCAGGGACTATCCGACGCCTTCTTTTAAGAGGACCGTAGTGTACTTTATTCTCGCTTGCCAACACGCTCCTCCTCTTCCTTTGAGTCTGGGGCTCTATAGGGGTCAGGGTCACACGGATACGCGGCTCCTGTACCACATCCAGATGCTGGCCGGACACTCGAATGATACGACCCCCGCTGACATTAACACAGATAAATTAATTCAGCATGTGAGATATATGATAAAATAAACGTGACCCTGCCTATGAAACCTATCAAGGTTATATATCTGTACATTATGTAGGATAATTTAATGTAATAAACCATTATATCACATAAAAATGACTATATTGCAAAAAACTTTTTTTTTTTACAGTTTTTTTACAATTATTATATTACTTACCTGAGAAAGCTTTTAGATGGAACAGCATTGGTCACATTAGGATCTGGTGTGTAGTGATAATAGACTTTCGACAGATGGCGCTGTGCTTTACCAAATCGCACGGTAACGGCACTTTCTCCAGTTCGGTTATTGCCTCCAGTCACACATTCAACCCGATCGTTGTGCTGCTCAGAATAACTACACACACAAACCCAGGCTTTATTAAAACACATATTGATAAATCTTAAAAGAGTAACCAAACACGACAGTCACAGATTATAATACATTCCATGGAATCAGAAGTACTTTTGGTACAAAAACGCATAGTTTTTCACTGATCCAGAAATATTTCCCAGAAGGACAGGGGATTATTTATGACAGAATCAGCTGTAGATAACAGCAGCTGTGTGTGGTTGAGATGATATCATAATGAAATTAAGCGATGACTTCTGTCTAGCTGGAATGCAGTAGAGGACACAGTCACTCACATGTGACATGGGACTCCACCAATCAGGACGCCCATCTCGCTGGGATGGCCCGTTAGAAGGTTTCGTCCTGTGATGGTGAGCGATGTGCCGCCTGACATTGGGCCTTTCAGAGGAGACACATCCAATAACACTGGGTCCTTGGGTTTAGAAACACAACACACACAGAAATATTACACAAAATATTCATCATACAGAGATCTGAAAATGTGCTACAAAAATGTTTGATTTGACATTATCTTTGATACAAGTTGCATGTAATTACTATAGTAATAAACAGTAAATTATTCAGAATTACATGCAACTAACTCTAAACCAATTATTGTAACCAGTTATTATACTACAATTACTACAAATTACAGTTATTATACTGCAATTGTAACACCATAAAATAAAGTGTAACCAAAATAGTGTTCTTAACTAGTATTTTTGTTTTACTTTCCAATAAACCCCATCCTATTAATAAAACATTTTTACTCACATTTACTCATTTTTGGATATTTACACGTATAAACTAGAGATGTACCGATATACTGGCCAATAATCGGTATTGGTTGATAAAAGCAATTTTAACATTATCTTCCGATAGTATAAAAACAGCCAATAGTCATGGCCGATATATCCTGTCATTAAAAACAAGAACAGGAAAATTAAATGAATTTAAGCTCTGTGTATTGAAAATGTAAAGAAAAATCGCTAGATTAATGTTCAATATTAATGGTGAATAACATTGACATTTTTTCTTCAGAATTAAATAAGGAATGATTGACAACGGGACGTTGAATTTAAAAGAAAATAATGCACATCCAAGGTGGACCGTTACACCACAGGTGTGCATAATTTCGAATAATTCAAAGGACCAGAGTCAATTATTTTGCTTATACCACGGTTACCAAAAATATTGGTCTGGTGCCTATTTATACAGTCTTGTTCAAAATAATAACAGTACAATGTGACTAACCAGAATAATCAAGGTTTTTAGTATATTTTTTATTGCTACGTGGCAAACAAGTTACCAGTAGGTTCAGTAGATTCTCAAAAAACAAACAAGACCCAGCATTCATGATATGCACGCTCTTAAGGCTGTGCATTTGGGCAATTAGTTGAAAGGGGTGTGTTCAAAAAAATAGCAGTGTCTACCTTTGACTGTACAAACTCAAAACTATTTTGTACAAAAAAATTTTTTCTGGGATTTAGCAATCCTGTGAATCACTAAACTAATATTTAGTTGTATGACCACAGTTTTTTAAAACTGCTTGACATCTGTGTGGCATGGAGTCAACCAACTTGTGGCACCTCTCAGCTTGTATTCCACTACATGATTCTTTAACAATTCATTCACATTTCTTGGTTTTGCTTCAGAAACAGCATTTTTGATATCACCCCACAAGTTCTCAATTGGATTAAGGTCTGGAGATTGGGCTGGCCACTCCATAACATTAATTTTGTTGGTTTGGAACCAAGACTTTGCCCGTTTACTAGTGTGTTTTGGGTCTTGTTGAAACAACCATTTCAAGGGCATGTCCTCTTCAGCATAGGGCAACATGACCTCTTCAAGTATTTTAACATATGCAAACTGATCCATGATCCCTGGTATGCGATAAAAAGGGCCCAACACCATAGTAGGAGAAACATGCCCATATCATGATGCTTGCACCTCCATGCTTCACTGTCTTCACTGTGTACCGTGGCTTGAATTCAGAGTTTGGGGGTCGTCTCACAAACTGCCTGTGGCCCTTGGACCCAAAAAGAACAATTTTACTCTCATCAGTCCACAAAATGTTCCTCCATTTCTCTTTAGGCCAGTTGATGTGTTCTTTGGCAAATTGTAACCTCTTCTGCACATGCCTTTTTTTAACAGAGGGACTTTGCGGGGATTCTTAAAAATAGATTAGCTTCACACAGACGTCTTCTAACTGTCACAGTACTTACAGGTAACTCCAGACTGTCTTTGATCATCCTGGAGGTGATCATTGGCTGAGCCTTTGCCATTCTGGTTATTCTTCTATCCATTTTGATGGTTGTCTTCCGTTTTCTTCCACGTCTCTCTGGTTTTGCTCTCCATTTTAAGGCATTGGAGATCATTTTAGCTGAACAGCCTATCATTTTTTGCACCTCTTTATAGGTTTTCCCCTCTCCAATCAACTTTTTAATCAAAGTACGCTGTTCTTCTGAACAATGTCTTGAACGACCCATTTTCCTCAGCTTTCAAATGCATGTTCAACAAGTGTTGGCTTCATCCTTAAATAGGGGCCACCTGATTCACACCTGTTTCTTCACAAAATTGATGACCTCAGTGATTGAATGCCACACTGCTATTTTTTTGAACACACCCCTTTCAACTAATTCAACTAATTGCCCAATTGCACAGCCTGCATATCATGAATGCTGGGTCTCATTTGTTTTCTGAGAATCTACTGAACCTACTGCTAACTTGTTTGCCACGTAGCAATAAAAAAATATACTAAAAACCTTGATTATTCTGGTTAGTCACATTGTACTGCTATTATTTTGAACAAGACTGTAAGACATTTTAAAGATTAGATGTGCGGTTATTGAAAAATAATCAACACTCATGGAACATTTCTCAATCAATCAAAATAATGCATTCAACAGCCCCGTGGTATAAGTTAATATAACCACCAAACTATCAGTATTTGCAGATATCCGTCTGAATAATCTGTGGACATCGGTGCATCTCTAGTATAAACCCTTGATTAAAAATGGACCTCTTCATGTTAATATTAACGGCATTCCTTGCATTACGGTTATTCTTCCTAAACCGCTTATATCTCATTTTCAGCCTGTTGGATTAACGGTTACCTGGTAACTGAATCGCTGGGCAGATTGCCCGATTCCTCCGCCTTTAACCTCCACGGAGACATGGCCGCTTGTTTCCCTTCCGCTCGCTGTGGTCTCACAAACAATGCTAACAAGAACACAAAGAGACCTCTCATTAATTGGTGCATGGGTCAATACTCTTCACCACAATCTACAAGTGAACTGCCTGAAGCCATTAATACAATGCCATTAGCTATTGCTTGTAATAAACAGCATATCAACTCAATAACATCATCTTGAGAGATCAGTTTATACCAGTACTGTTCTCATATGGTAATGAAGCTTGATATACCTTGAGGAGACCTCGTATCTGTCGGCTATGACTCTGCAAGGGACCCCTGCTATGGTGACGGAGTGCTTGATGTCTTCTGCTCTCTGACCCAGATTAGATCCAAAGATTGTGACCACTGTACCGCCCTCCACTGGACCAGAAAGAGGCGTAATCTACAATAAAACAAAATTAAAGTTAAGATTGTTCCTTAAACATTGGTTCAAACACCCACATTGAAACATCAGTAGCATGATGGTGACTTTGAAGTACTCACATGTCCAGGAAATGGTTTTTTATATATTGAATAGTTGTAAATTTATTTATTCTTGCTTTCCAGAAAGAGATTAAGCAGAGCCATTGACAGCCATTGTTAAGGGACAACTATACAAAGGTTTTAAATAAGGTGGAACAAATCTAAAAATGTGGGTAAACTGAAAGCTTAGGTCATTGCAAGAAAATAAGATGTTGGGCTACAGTTATCTAGGTCACCAAATCTGAAATATGTAATGTTATATTCCCTCATTTATTCTTCAAGTAGATAAAACAACTATCAAAGAGACATTTAAGCCAACAGCCTCGGGATAAGACAACATTAAAAGATCAAGAGCCGCTCCTTGCCCTTTAAATCTAGGTACACTGGGTCATGAGCACAGTAATGTATATTATGTTAAAAGAAAGAGGTGGTTTAAACAAAATGTACAATGTAACATGTATTGCAGTGTTGTTATAACATTTACTCGGGCAGTTTTAATACCTTAAAGCCATAGCTCAAATTATAATGCTTCAGTAATTTAATAAGAAATAATTTGTCAGTGAATAAGACTTAAATATCAGTCTGTTCTTGACTCAAAGCTATCAGGTGGCTTCAAAAGAGTTCAAAGGAAAAAGCACACAAGCCATGTGAATAGTTTTTTTTCATCTCAATTGAAGGCTGACAGTATAAAACATCAAACCCTCTTTTTGTAAGGAAACAAACAAGCTGGACATACTGCTAACTAACTTTGATAGATCAAAAAATAAAAGTATAATTTTGGCTTACAAGAAAGACAAGTTCCCGACAACGCAAACTAGGAGCTGCACTTGTTTGTAAAGCACAAAGCTTATACATTGTCAGAAAAATTGTCCCAAGCTGTCACTGGGGCAAAACCCTTTGTAAAATGTCCTAATATGTACCATTCAGGTACAGATATGTATACATCTGGTAGCAATATGTACCTCTGAGGTATTAATATGAACTCTTTGGGTGCAAAACTGTACCTTTTTTTTAAAGGGTACGGCCCAGTGACAGCTAGGGACCATTTAATCTGACACTTAAAATATTTTCTTAAACCCTTCAAACAAAAGTTCACACAAGTTGAGCAGGCATGTAGGCATACACCCTCACCATGTGTATGTGAGGAGCAGGACAGGTCTGCTGGATGTGGTCAGAGCAGGAACTCTTGAAGACGCAGCTGGAACGAGAGCCCTCACACCACACGCATTCATACTGCCGATTGGCCGTGTGACATCGGCTGCAGTCGGAGCGGCCCACCGAGCAGTTATACAGTTGTACTGAGGAAAACAAACCACATTTCAGGTAACTTTGCCCAAATATCTGTTCTCAAGTTGTTCACTTTATATTTTGCATTGCTTTAAAAACACCAAATATTTTTCTGCCTGCATTTTCTCTTGCATACAAAACTGTACATGCTGTGTTCGCCTGCGGCCGGTGTGTATGTTATCAATTGTTTCTAAGGGAAGCGTCACGCTTTTCAAAAACGCACGCAGGTGGTGGGTTTTGTCCGTGTTGAGTGTTGGCGCTCGGCGTTTTATTCGCATAAAACGCTGGGCTCAGAGTTGAGAAATCTAAAGTTTTGTGGTGAAAACTCATCAATAGCGGGGTTTTTCTTTGAAATGTAAACGTACCTTTAGAAAATTCGCAAAAAAAACCCTAACAAATGCGAATTTGGTGCGTTTCCATCAGGTTGTTTGAGCGAATGATACCGGTATTGGTAACAAAGTTGGTAACCGGTATTGGTAACAATAAATAAAACAAGGCACACTTTAAAAATGGTGACATGACTGCATTTAGTTACGATTGGACAAGTTATAAATTTACTAGCAGTGCAGCTTATAATTGGCAAACTGAATGCTGTGCACAGAAAAAGAAATGAAGAATGTTTAATGCAGGTACTAGCAGCAAGGGTATTACGGGGGGGGGGCTGTTTACACTTGGTATTAAGATGCGTTTCATCGATCGGATCACAAGTGGACGAGAGAGACACATTACGTTTACACCTGTTATTTAAATCCGTCTCTTTTGTCCACTTTTGACCGCTTCTGTCCTGAATACTGTGAGGGGACGGTCTGTGAGACGATGGGCGAGTCTCTCTGCTGTCATTCAAACACGAGCGGGAGTAATTATGAGTTTATATGGACGCGAACTAATATTATGTCGGAGTCCGCTGCTTGTTTAGCAAGTAAACACAGTGCTGCACAGTGTTTTGTACGTTTATATGTTGGAGCTTTCTCTGAATTTTCAGCGCAATTGATGAAATAGG
Organism: Paramisgurnus dabryanus; assembly: GCF_030506205.2. NCBI lineage: Eukaryota > Metazoa > Chordata > Actinopteri > Cypriniformes > Cobitidae > Paramisgurnus > Paramisgurnus dabryanus. The sequence continues at coordinate 20,987,798 of NC_133357.1, forward strand.
ATCACGCAACTTTCACGCTTTCAAAACCAAACTACGGAAAACACCCGCAGTAGTTTTATCAATGAAAGGCTAAAAATAGCGATGTTCACCGTATGTTCCCGCCAGAAGTCAAAAAAAGACGTAAAACTTGTGTTTAATACCTCAGATAAGATAAATGGGCGGAGAGAAGGCGGTCGCGTGTGCCTGTTCGAACACATTCAACCACATTTGCGTTCCGCAACTCCAAAGCGATCCGAGCGAAAGTGGTTTCGACTACCTCTGGATGTGGTTGAAAGTGGTCGAAAGTGGACGCGTTCAAAACTTTTTGAACACCGTTTACACCTGGCATTAACGTCGTCCACTTGTGATCCGATCGACGAAAACGCATGTTAATGCCAAGTGTAAACAGCCTCAAAGACGTCAAGCCCCATATGGAAAAACAACGTCAACTGATAAAGCTAGACGTTCAGTCACGTTGGTTTAATGTTCACTACGTCAGAATTTATTCGGCAAATGCGTTTCCATCTCCCATTACTCACATTTACTATTTTTTATAAAAACCACCTCAAGCTAGCATAAAAACTTTTTTGCGAATTAAAGGGATATTTTATTCGCTTACATCAATAGTTTCTAATGCGATACTTCAAAATGCACATAAAATCAGTGTGATGAAAACCTAGCTAATGTCACTTTTCACTCAGTCATCCAATCACAAAGTATCAAAGCAACCAAAGTGCTTAGCTGAAACAGGGCTAGCAAGCACCCACAGTTGGTTTCCGCCTGGCGTTTTTGGTGTATACGCCCCCTTAGTGTGTCAATGTGAATGCTGTAACCTGTTAACCCAGTGTTCTTCATTGCGCGGTTCGGCAAGCTTTAATTTGTGGCTCGCATGGCAGTAAATAATACAGTGATATGATCATGCAGGCATTCGCTTTTTCTGTCACTCGCCAACCGTTCTGTGCAGCGCAGCATGAAATTACAAGAAAGGTGGCCCCCTGGTGGTTTGGGGGCACTGCATAAGCATATTATAAGAATGCTTAGCATTAAAATCCTGTTTTTGTCATTAAGGGAAATCATATTGTTTCTGTTACAATTTTGAAAAGTAAATGATTGATTTGCCCATGTATTTATTGCATTGCAACAGATTGACAGATTGATAAGCAGACATGCTATTTATAACTCAATGTAACTTTTGATACTTTGCGGTAAAGGCGGCTCTCCTATTGACCCTGACCTATCAGTGTGGCTCTCATGAAAAAAATTGTGAAGACCACTGTGTTAACCTGAGGCTGAAAATAGGCCCCTGTGTAAAACAAGTAATAAACAAGTTCTGACGTACCATGCAGTTTTTCCGGGTAGTCGATCTGAAAAGAGTCTCTTCTCCTTACGGAAACCGTGGACATGTATTCCTCCATGTCAGCCGAATAGGAGTACTGTGAAAAAGCATATTTCTTAGTAGTGCATAAAAATAGTTTTTGAACCTTATTGTAGATGTTATATGTAATACAAAAACTTTCCGGTCATGCTAACAGACCTTGTGTTGCTGGCAGGTGATGAAGAAGAGAGATGGCTGTGCATCATCGACTTCCACAAAAGCGTCCACCACCACGGTTTGGCCCTCAATCATTAGCACACACTGGTAATCCAGATCTTTATCCTTAAAGAAACAAACACAACCATTGAGATCTCTATCTGTACTTACACCCAAATGTTTATCAAACAAATAAGTAACAAACTTAATAATCAAGCCTCAGCGTCAGATGGTTTTAATACCTAAAATGGCAATGGAGTTGTTTATAGGAATAGTTCACCCAAATATACAAATTCCCAAATAATTTACTCGCTCTCATGCCATAATGTTGAGTTCATTGGTTCTTGTGTGTCTCATGATGAAACATGCACAATGACGTCTAGTCAAGAGACGCAAGAAACAATAAGACTCGACGTGCCACCATATTTAAACTTAGTGTGCTGATGTTTACTTTGGTATGGATAAGTGACGCATAGATCGTTTTTTTCTCTAAAAGACAAAACTGCAGTCCTTTGGATTACTTTAATGAAGGATGTGCTTTTTGGCGCCATGTTGACACCCACATACAGTATGACATAGATAAAATAACAGCAATGTAATATAAAAGTATCTGTGTTCAAATGAAAAATGCAAGTCATAGACATTTGAGATTGCATGAGGGTGTGTAAATTATAAAATAATTTTTATATTTGTGTGAATGACTCAGCCCGCTTCAATCTGATTGGCTGCCTGCAGAGCTATTTGAAAGTCAAAGGTGCATGTTTATATCAGTCTGCTGGGAAAGTCGAGTGGCTACATGTTATCACACTGCCACAATGCCTATTGACAGAGAGTACTTCCTGTCAAAGTGGGCGGTCCACAGTTGCCACAGTCAAAGGTCTGGCTGAGCGAGACCTAATTCATGTCCCAACAGGCCTCTGTGTGATGCATTACCTGGTAAAGGTGTAGGTTGCGACCGGCTAGAGTAATCTTGCTTGCAACGTTGACAGGAAGAAGCGAGCTGCCCTGAACGCTCTCCAAACACGGGCATGCGTGAGCACCTCCGCTTATTGTTAAGCTCTCTTCTCCCTGATCACAGACAGCACACTTTATTCACAACGTAACAAACGGCATACTGAATGTGAATGCACTTTATACATGCTTAGCTAAACGACAACACAACACAATGCAATGCGATGAAAAGCAACAAGAACAAAAATACAAATGGGGAAATGAAGCAGGGTAACATTAACGTTTTAGGTTCAATAGTTTTTGTGACGGACCATCGATTAATATGTAATAATTCAGACTCGTTCCTCAAGTTTGTAATAACAAAAACAAGATTTGTGTTAGATAGTAATAACAATAGAAAGGCATCCTAGTCGGTTTAAAAGAAAAAATGTGAAGCTTCAGTTCAAAAGCTGCAATCCGTAACTTTTTCAGTAAAAAAAAAACTAAAATCAGTTGTTGAGTAAATACATAAAAAAATCAGTGTTTGCAATGATACGCTTGGTTTATAATGGTTTATAAGTTGCTTGGCGAAGTTGGATCTTATGGGCAATATAACTCTCTGAACTTTTTATGTGATTACATCAATTCTAAGAAAATTACTCTAAAAAGAGGCAAAAGTTACGAATTGCGACTTTATATGCGTCTTTAGCGACTGGGAATTCATATCAAATACCCATATCTATACTTCCTCACTTGTATAAAACTGTCCTGATACTTAAAGGGACACTCAATTTTTTTGAAAAATATGCTTATTTTTCAGCTCCCCTAGAGTTAAATATTTGATTTTTACCATTTTGTAATCCATTCAGCTGATCTCCAGGTCTGACGGTACCACTTTTAGCATAGCTTAGCATTATCCATTGAGTCTGATTAGACCATTAGCATCGCACTTAAAAATAACCAAAGTTTCGATATTTTTCCTATTTAAAACTTGACTGTAGTTACATTGTGTACTAAGATCGACGGAAAATTAAAAGTTGCGATTTTCTAGGCAGATATGGCTAGGAACTATATTCTCATTCTGGCGTAATAATCAAGGACTTTGCTGATGTGACATGGCTGCAGCCGGCACAAAGATATTACGCACTGCCTGAAACTAGTCCCCTGCTACTGAAAGTAACCAAGGGGACTATTTACGGGCAGTGTGTAATATCACTACGCTTGCTGAGGCATGGTCAATATCGAAACTATTTGGTTATTTTTAAGCGTGATGCTAATGGTCTAATCAGATTCAATGGATAATGCTAAGCTATGCTAAAAGTGGTACCGGCAGACCCGGAGATCAGCTGAATGGATTCCAAAACGGTAAAAATCAAATGTTTAACTCTAGGGGAGCTGGAAAATAAGTACTTTTTTAAACGGAGTGATCCTTTAACAGTTATAAAATGCTTAAATAAAGCTTATGTCGTTACATTTTTACATTTTATTTGTCATTAAACAGATGCCAAAAATATACAAAATTAAAATGATGCACTAATGATATTCTGGGTCTTTAAAGACCCGAGATATGCATTTGAGAATTAAAATATCATGTTTAATCTTAAAATATTAGTATCTTAAATATTAATTAATTAATTTGTAATTCACGCAATAACTACATTCATCTTCCAGGCTTCTGCAGAACTACCTGTGAGCAGAGCTCATCCGAGAAACCACACTCACCAAGAGAAAAAGGTCAGCCGAGTCGGACTGGTAGTCCATGTCTGAAGAAATGGGGAAATCGGACGAATCAAGGCCCGCCTCACCATCACCAGAGGGGGCGTTAGCGGATGACACAGAGACACCTGTGTCTATTAGGGCATCTATATCCAATTCTGCCTGCGACAGGGTCACCACTTCAGAAGCAGACGTGGGCAGTACTTCACCCAACATCCCTATCGTCACCACTTCTCCGGCTCTCAAAGTGGGTAGGGTCAATTCGACAGCGTCTTCATCCAACGCATCAACCGTAAGCCCTTCGTGCAGTCGGGGGGTCGAGGTCGACACCACACCTACCTGCACCCTGTCCTCAACCCAAGAGACGTTTGGCGACAGTGTTTGAGCCCCTGTGGTCGTATCGATCGACTCTGCCGTGGTAGCGGATGAAGCAGTTGTTGCGTGGTTGGGGGTAGTGGGCGGGTCGGTAAGCGGAGTTGTGGTTTCCAAAGGCGTGGTGGGGGCGGCGGTCGGCTCTGGAGTAGTGGGAGGGGTCATGGTAGGGGTGGTTGTTGTTACAACAGCTTCGGTTGTTATGGCAACCTCAGTGGTCGGGAGGGTTGTGGTCGGGAGCGTTGTGGTCGGAAGGGTTGTCGTAGAGGGTGTCGAGGTTGTAACCGTGTTCGTATCAACCTCTTTAACCATTCGAGGAGTAGATGTGGGGAGTGTAAACTTGTGTTTGGACGGACAGAGGAGGGGGGAAGAAAACGAAAGGATAAATGAAATAAATAGCAACTGAAATAAACGAATGCAAACTTAAAACTATAAACAATAATGCTGACGTTAATATATAAGAAATCATAAAAAGCACAAGCAAGCAAACCAAAAATGACTATTTAAAGCAATAATGAAACACAAAAACAGAGTGAGGTCCAAAAATCTGAGATCACATGAAAAGCATAAATTTAAATGATCAAAATTTTATTTTCTTAGTGAAACGATTATACTTTAATTACATTCATGCATTTGGCAGATGCTTTTATCCAAAGTGACTTACAGTGCATTCAAGCTATACATTTTATCAGTATATGCTCCCTGGGAATCAAACCCATGACCTTTGCTCTGCTAATGCAATTCTTTACCAATTGAACAACAGGAACAGGAAATCACCGTATTAAATTACAAAAATGCAAAACAGACGCACTGTGACTAGTGATCTTGGACTTTTGGACGCCACCTCACAGCACATTTAACTTCATTTATTTTTAAAACTTCCATCTTACATGCTGGTTATAGATGATCACACCGCGGTCACACATGGACCTGTGAGTGCAGATGTGCTGGTGGATGCACCAGTTACACTGCCAGTGGCTGCTTACACAACCACTACACCTAAAAAAAAAGAGGCAAAGAAAAGACAGTTTAGATCTTTGATCCTCAAGAGCACTGATTGGATAAATGAGATCCATCTACACCCAATTAAGCTGGAAGCAGTGGAGTGAAGACAGAAAAACAACCCTGCATCCAAAATAGCTGAGCTCTAGAATTACACACGGCTCCCCTAAACTCATCAAACGGCAGAGAGCTGAGTTTACAGCTTTCCCACATCACAAATCAAACCAGTGTGAGGGAGAGCCGCCCAGTCAGTGCCTGTCTGCAGGGGTTTGTGGGTAAAGGAGGATGATCTGTGCGGAGGATCGCGGGACGGTGGAATGCAGGACACAGCTGTTAAGATGCATGTTACTGAGGTCTGAAGATAGAGACAGCTGTCCTGCCCCTCTCACGCCTCCGGGACACACTTAAACCAATGACGGCCTCTTACTGATGGATGTTTTAATACTACTGCTTTTGGGCGCTAAATGATTTTGTCAAGATTTTACTCAATTAGCAACACCAAGATGAAATACAGTACATGAATAAATCAACAAAACGCTTCCCTGTATATTAAGTTTGATATATTGTAGCAGTATACAAATATAAAAAATCCAAAAGGCATACCATAAAGAATAATGCTGTATAGAGCTTAGCACAGTACAGTGTATTGCTACAATAGCACGTGCCACATAAAGTTTAGTGGAGTATGGTGTATTGCTACAGTACCACTGCAAAATAGTAAAAGACAGCATAATGTGGTACAGCATGCCATATTGTTGTATACTATAGTATAGGGTAGCAAAGTATAGTATGGAATTGTGTATACAATAAAGTATGATGTAGCATAGAGCAGTATACTGCCCTACAAAGGCTAAGTGCAGTAACTACACAAACTCTGAAACCGAGAAAAATGCCCTTAAATTTTTTTAGACCAGCCAGTCAAACATGTTACTGCAATTTTGGGCCACACTTTCTCTGAAATGGGACAAAATTGAACCAGGAGACTTTGTCACAAGACACAACAGATCTCACAAAGTCCATTTTAACCCTTAAATCAATTTTGACCAAATGCGTAGTTACTGCCCTTTGGGTTTGTAGGGCAATATAGTAAAGTGTAGTACATGCAAAGTACAGTGCATACTATAGCATGCTGAAGTACATTATAAAAATGGTGTATTATGGTATTGTTTAGTATCTAGCATGGTATAGTATTGTAGCAGGGTGTAAAATAGTATAATATGATTTAGTATGTAACACAGTAGAGTATAGAAGTGCACAGTATAGTATTATTTGGTATAGCATGGTAAAGTATAGTATAGCATGGAATAAAATAGTATGATATGACTTAGTATATAAGACAGTATAGTACAGCAAGGCATAGTATAGTATTGTTTAGTATACAGTATGGTATAGTATAGTGTGGTGTAAAACAGTATAATATGGTTTAGTATATAACACACTATAGTACAGCAAAGTATAGTATTGTTTAGTATAGCATGGCATAAAATAGTATGATATGGCTTAGTATATAAGACAGTATAATATAGCAAGATATAGTATAGAATTGTTTAGTATATAGTATGGTATAGTATAGCGTGGCATAAAATAGCATAATATGGTTTAGTATATAACATAGTATAGTACAGCAAGGGATAGTATAGTATTGTTTAGTATATATAACAGTATATGGTATAGTGTGGTGTGGCGTAAAACCGTATAATATGGTTTAGCATATAACACACTATAGTACAGCAAGGTATAGTATTGTTTAGTATAGCATGGCATAAAACAGTACAATATGGCTTAGTATATAAGACACTATAGTATAGCAAGGTATAGTGTAGAATTGTTTAGTATATAGGATGGTATAGTATAGCGTAGCGTAAAATTGTATAATATAGTTAAGTACATATAACACTATAGTACAGCAAGGTATAGTATGGCATAAAATAGTATGATATGGTTTAGTATATAAAGCAGTATAGTATAGCAATGTATAGTATAGTATAGTTTGGTATAGCATAGTAAAGTATAGCATGGTGTAAAATAGTATGATACGACTAGCAAGGTATAGTATAGTATATAGTATGGTACAGTATAGCGTGGCGTAAAATAGTATAGTTAAGTACATGTAACACTATAGTACAGCAAGGTATAGTATGGCATAAAATAGTACAATATGGCTTAGTATATAAGACAGTATAGTATAGCATTGTTTAGTATATAGTATGATATAGTATAGAGTAGCGTAAAATGTTTTAGTATATAACACTGTATAGTACAGCAAGGTATAGTATTGTTTAGTATAGCATGACATAAAATAGTACAATATGGCTTAGTATATAAAACAGTATAATATAGCAAGATATAGTATAGTTTGGCATAAAAAGTATGATATGGTTTAGTATATAACACAGTATAGTACAACAAGGTATAGTTAAGCAAGGCATAAAATAGTAAAATATGGTTTAGTATATAAAGCAGTATAGTACGGTATAGTATAGCATGGTGTAAAATAGTATGACATGGCTTAGTATATAAGATAGTATAGTATAGTGTTGTTTAGAATAGCAGTGTGTAGTAGAGTATAGTATAGCATAGCAATGTGTGGTATAGCAAGATATGTTGTACTATAGTAATAGTAGAAAAGCGCATAGCATAGATATCATGGCATAGTATAGTATACTATACTGTAGTATACTGTATAGAATATCATAGTAGTGTAGTATAGTATGATGGTATGGTATACTATCAAACTTTTTTGTTTCTGTATCTATACAGTTAAGGGCTGATTGTTTTAACTCAGATGAATTTAGGTAAAAAACATGGTTAGATTCACAAAAATGTATTCATTCAGTGCACGCCTGTCATTTTGCAAGATCTTGACTCGAGTGACATTAAAACACACAGGAGTGACTTACGGCATGCTGCCAGACAGCTGCTGCACCACTGAGCAATCATAGAAGGTGAAGTCTGAGACGACAACAGTGACTCTCCTGAAGCGAAGGGACAGCCGGACACGTACACAATCTGTCAGAAAGAAGTCTTGCTCAATACTTTATAAATGTCAGACATAACATTATAAAAAAATCCCCACCAAGTTATACGCATAACACAGCACCTATTTCAACTTATTCATGTCATGTAAAATCCTCCACATTTTAGTACTGGGCTTCCATGGGTAAGTAATGATGCGGAAAGCCAAAAGAGGAAGTAATTGAAACCGGAATACGACCATTACGGAATTTCACAGCGATCAGTGTGATGTAAGCTGGTCACTCTTCAATCAACAAGTTGATTTTCTATAATTGGCTTCCGAGCACCAATCGAGAAGCGTTTCCACACAACATGACACGACAGTCAAAATCATGTCCTCATCACAATTCCATGTTACTTATTAACATCTCAGTCTGTTTATTTTTTTCATTCACAATAGATCCTAACAGATGTTATTAGCAGGTGTTGGAGTCGTACCTTCTCCCTGTGGTATAGGTGGAAGTCTGTGGGTCTCGGGTGTAGCACAGGTGACTGTGGTCCCCTGGAGAGAGGCAGCCGTCTCAGTGTCTTCAAAGAAACAGGAGTACGTGTCACCCTCTGACAGGCTCGGCAAACCTGGGACGTCCACAGCAATCTGAACAGAGACACAGAGGAAACAAATTAGCTATGGGTGGTGCTGCATCTCAGTTAGTAGACCATGGCGTTAGCAGCATAAAAGGTCATGGGTTCGATCCCAGGGAACACACACATTGATAAAATGTATAGCTAGTAATGCACGGTTTAACTTTTCACAGAGGTTGAATAAAATGTAAACTATTTCTAATATCCGTTTAATCCAAGGGACATGGATTTGCATGAAACTACACATTATGCACTTTGTATAGCCACCACATGACTTAAATGTTACACGTGTGTTAATATGAGAACTAAACTGCTGTGTGAAATATTGTACATGACACAATTATCCCCAAATTACTGTTTTTGTAGAGCAAACTCCACACAAAGGAATTACATCAGTAATACATAATAATAGGTTTATCTGTCTTAAAGCGACACCATGTAATTTTTCAACCTTCATAATACATTTTCAAGGCCCTTGTGATAGTACATCGACTTTAAATAGGTTGAATGACATGTCTACCATAGCCTGACAGGGTCTGTATCGCTTTTACTCATACTTTAAAACTTAGGGTTTCGGGTAGTAACCAGAACACAAAAAAAACCTACAAAATTCGACTGCTTTACGGCATACGTCACTTCTTCCACAATTTTTTTTTACGTGAATTTTGCTGGAGGCTACTTAAGGAGTGTAGAGAGCAACTTCTATTATGTGACTCTGTGGCACCGAGTTAGTGTCACAGACCTATGACATGGGCAACCCGGGTTCGATTCCCCTTTAAGGCAATTTTTTATATAAACTCACGATCTTGATTCATACATAAATGCGATCTTCTTTATAAATGACTGCGATTATCTTGCATATAGTTCCCTGTATTCAGATGCTGCATTCACGTGTTCACGTATCTTCTTTTACGGTCTATGGTATTTACATTACAATCCAGGATGCTATAGCAGTCAAACTTGCTCAAACTCACACAGTGTAAAACCAAACCCTATTCATTCACCAATCAGATCCGAGCGTTTCTCTCTTCTCTCTTCATTTGCTGGATTCCGCTGTCACTTGCGTGACGTATTACAAAGCGGCAGACCTAAACACATCGGTTTACTTGGATTTGGAGCGACAATTTTTACACAAAAGAGAGGAAAAACGAGCGCCATTGCGGAAAATCCTGGTGGCGAGGGAGAGAGGGACGATGCAACAATATTTGTTTGGAAAAAGGCAAGGAAATACTTCTGATCGTTTCTCAATTGGAAGGCTGCAGCCTCCGGAGGTCAAATATGCAGGCTGCATACGTCATCAAGCCTGGTTTATTAAGGTAAACTGAGCATTACATTCGCAAATCATAAGCATACTGCAACAATTTACAATTAACTAAGTATAATAGTCAACTTTATAATTGTTAATATTCTGAAATAAGACAGTCTTGATGACGTATGCAGCTTAGAAATACGACATCCGGAGGCTGCAACCTTCAGATTGAGAAATGGCTTCTGCCATGAGTTCCTCATCAGAAAGTTGTAACATGACTGCGTTTCTCCCTGATGCCTCAAAATGTTGATCGTTTAGCGTTTAGTTTTTAAAGGTTTAGTTTTTAGTTTAGTTGTAAGGTTGGCCAGTTCTTTTCCTTTGCGACAGTGCTGTGGCGCTTGTGGCCTCTAGGGGCGCTAGGCCTGAAAAATACATGTCTAGCGCCCCCTAGTGGCCAAAAAGTTCCGCGGTGTGCCTTTAAATAATAGTCCTACTATTAAAAATTGGTTATATTACATGTCTCCCCTTTTCTAAATAGCCAAAAGCATTTGCTTTACCTTAGACTGGAATTTGAAAAAAAGTGCAGAATGATGTCATAAATTTGAATTTCATGGGAGCTTTACATGTGTCCTCTTTTAAGGGAGTGCAGTGGCAGTACAGTGATTTCTGACCAAGTTTACCTGTTTTTGTTCTCCCAGGCTGGCGTTATATTGGCTCAGTGACTCCACTTTCAAGCACTGTTGCTGGTCATCAAAACTCCACAGCCAATGACCTGCCACTGAACCCAACCTACAGTCTGACTGCATCCCACACCTGACAGAAGAGAAAAGATATGAGCGAGATGTGTCACACATTAACTCATGTTACAAATAAATAACATTCACCCTTATTTAGTGTGATTAATTTATCACAAAATAAAAGTTTGTGTTTGTTAATATATGTATTTTTACTGTGTGTAATTATTATGTTTATATATAAACATGCACACACACGCGCGCACACACAGAGATAAATTTAGGAAAATTTATATATATATTTTTTTAATTTACATATAATATAAAATAAATAAAAATATAAATCAATATTTATATACAAATGTAAATGTTTCTTAATACAAACATGAATGTGTGTGTGTGTGTGTATATATTATGTAACAGGGTTCCTACAAGTTTCTTCAAGTTAAATTCAAGTCTTTTTAAGACCTTTTTAAGACCATTTGTATAAAAAATTAATACCCATTTCACGTCCCTACCAGCAAAGAAAAACTAAAATACTTAAACTTGTGTTCATTTATTTTTCCGATGTGAAATGGGTAAAAAGATGATAAGCCAAGCAAGTGTGAAAAAATTTTTCAGTAGGCCACAAGAAAGTTTGCCAAACAATGTTAAGTTGTTAAGGAATTTCTGAGATTTTCTTTGATTTTTCCCACTTCTCCTTTGCCTGTTGCTGTGTTGTGTTGCAGTCTATGGTTGTGGTGATCTTCATTTACTGAAGGTATCACGTGTTCGCAGTATTTTGTACTGTGACCCGGGACTGTGTTGCGTTCTCAATTATTGGATCCGCCACTCTTTATTTATACTACTTTATTAAACAAACAGAGATGCAAACACATGTATGTTCAAAAAAGAGAAAGGTAATCTAAGCCCTCACACCCAGGCAAATATCCAGATACTTAGGCTACATTGCCACAGACCCCTGCCATCCCTACCAACCTAGGTATATAGAGAAAAATGAAATTCGAAAATCAAAAGACGCCGACATTAATTTGGAATATTCAATTTCATTTTTTATGTTAAACCAAAACTCTTTTTGAACTATCTAGCACTTCTTCTTGCTTTACTCCTTCTTCCTCTTCTTCCTGGCCACCTCCTGCAACGTATCCAGGGCCTTCCATCTGGCTGCATTCATTTATATTAATTTCACATTATATTTCATAAATCCAACCATAAATGAACAAAGCTGACAATGTTTGTCAAAGCATCACAAAACACTTTACTGTTTTTGCACTGACATATGAAGCAATACTTGTGTAGATGACCCCTTTTATCAAACTCTTTTGAATACAATAATATGTATAGTATATTAATGATAGAAAGTGCAGGTCTAGAGATTATAAATGTAATCGGTGTGTTATGGTTTATGTAGTTTTCTTTCCTTTTTTAGATAGAGCAGAAGCAGTAAAAGTGCCTCTTTTAATTCCTCTCTTGCAGATTAAAAGAGCTTAATCCACTTATTATTTTAGATTCAAAAGTCTACTTGCTGTCCCAGTGACTGGTGACTTTACATTACAGCTTTGCCTTTCTTATATCTTGAGTCAGCTTGAGCTTTGCTCGTGCAATTGGCTTAATTAACATTCACATTGCTTTTTTGCTAACATCTTTGTGATCTTTGAGCAAACTTTTTAGATATAAAAAGATGGTTCATTAATAAGAATATTATTAAACAAAGGGACGGAGAAAGAAAGTGCAGCGCGTGGTCGTGACTTTCAAACCAAGCCAGTTGTTATCGCAATAGAAACGGAGGCACGCAGCTTGAAACTGCACGTGAACATTAGCGCTGACTGACTCTGATCACGGCCGTTTTCCTATCGACTCTATTTTAACGATCTGAAACGCAAGTGCGAAGCGCAACGCGCAAGTGAGTTTGTGGGCGGATCTTGGGCGCTGTTGCTATTTTCCCGGCGTGAGAAATAACTCTTGCGCCGGGCGCAAATCAATAAGGGGTTGGTCTGAAGTAGGTTCATTATTCATAGGTGTGGTTTGGGCGTAACGTCAAATAAACCAATCAGAACGCTAGCCAACATTCCCTTTAAACGCAAGGGCGCAAGTTCCGTGGCGGGTTGCTATTATTATGACGGATTTACCAGGCGCACGCCAGGAGCGGTTTACAGCTGAGGAGACCAACGTTCTTGTACGGGGGAATCCCAAGCTTGCCAGCATAAATCGGGCACGCCGTGTAACGGGAGGTGGATCTGCCTCAGGACCTGACGCCAGCAGAGGACATCGCTGCGTCCACCCTCACCGCTGAAAGGGTTTGGGGGCTTTGAAATCGGACCCAAGAAACGCAACCAAGGTCCAACCCCAAAGTACTCTTACAAATCAAGTTCATATACATTAAGGTTTCTTATGAAAACATTTTAATTATTATTTACATAAAATAAACGTAATACAGCCACACAACAAAGTTATGAAAATATTTTAATCGTTATTTGCATGAGAATAAATAAAAACTATCACCACAATGCCCACCACTATGATTCCCCTTATCTCGTGTATTAATATTTTTAAGTGTAACAATTTATGATTTGCAAAAATAACTGTTGCATCTGTGTAGATTAGATAAGCAAAGTGTATGCGCGTTGTGCACGCTATACATTATGGTCAAGCATGCGCCCTTAAAATAGCATAATGAACCACGCGCAACGCGCCACTGACTTTAGACTAGTTTTTTTTGGTTAGTAGCGCAATTGTTTTTTGAAACTGCAAAATAGCATAAGAGATGGTTTGCGCCGCAACACGCCTCCTTTTTGCGCTGAACCGCCCAGGGAGCGCAAGTTCATTCCCTAGTTTGCTGACGTGCATCTGTGGAGGGAAAAACCCGCTGTGCGCCTGCGCAAAATACGAATGATACATGCGTCACGGACAAAGTCAATTGCGCTGGGTGCAAGATAGGGCCCATAATGTTAATCGGACCCGGTCCTCCGTGAAAACCTCTATGCATACAACTCTGCTCAAGTTCAGAAACATGTGACGCTGAACTCGCTTCATGTCGCACCCAATTCATCGAGAAACAGAGAGCATGTGAACGTACAGCAGACTCATCGGGAGAGACATGATGTGCTCGCAACCAAAATGCCATTAATAATAAAAAGGCGCAGGCGCCGAAAAGCGATGTGTTTGCATCCCTGATTTAATCAAAATGTGGTTGACAAAGAAACTTTTAAGGAAAAATACAATATGGAGAAGTTACATACAGCACAATTTTTAAGACCAAGACATCAAAATTTAAGACTTTTTTAAGTCTTTTTAGGGTATTATTTCCAAATTCATAAATTCAATGCTTTTAAGGCTTTTTAAGACCCCGCGGGAACCCTGTGTAAACACAAACTTTTATTTTGTATGCGATTAATCGCGATTAATTGTTTGACAGCCCTAAATATAATAAATGTCTTCAAAAGCAATACAATAAATTTGTAAGAGAAAACGATTCATAATTTGATCCACCATAATAACCCAATTGGGTCATTTGGATTACTTTAATGATGGATGGATGCTTTGGCATTTTGTATATATAAAACAATAACACGACAGCATTTTTATATACAATTATTTGTATTCAGCTTAAACCATAAAATGAAAATTCTGTCATCATTTACTCATCCTCATGTTGTTCTAAACCCTATGTGAATTTTTTTTCTGATGAACACAGGAAGATATTTTGAAAAATGATGGTAAACACACAGCAGATAGTGACCATTGACTTCCATAGTAAGAAAAAATATTTTGGAAGTATTGTGATAAATGATGATGAAAATATTGTAATAAATGATGGTAAGCACACATAGTTGATGGTACCCATTAAATTCCATCATATTTTTTTATTTCTACTATGAAAGTCAATGACCACTATCTGCTGTGTGTTTACCATCATTTATCAAAATATCTTCTTTTGTGTTCATCAGAAAAAAGAAATTCATACAGGTTTAGAACAATATGAGGAATAGGTAAATGATGACAGAATTTTCATTTTGAGGTGAACTATCCCTTTAAGAAAGGAAGTCACATGCATCTGGGATGGCACAAGGGTGACTAAATAATGAGACTGTTCGGTAACACTTTACTTGAAGCGGTGTTCATAAGACTGACATGACACCTTCATAATCATGACATGACACATGAAGGAGATTTTATGCACATTTATAACAAATGTCATTAAGTGTCATTTTTAATGCAAAGGAGACATTGTTTGAAATGTCTTTGTTATGACAACTTGACATTACCAAGACAACATAAATGACCACTTTTTACCAAATTGAATTTGTCATTAAAAACTCATTAAGTGTTAATACTCTGTCATATAGTTTTATAACATCGTCATGAATATTTTTCTTGACCTCAACTACAATGGTTCAAATTAAATTTGTCATTAAAATGTCATTAAGTGTTAATACTCTGTCAAATAGTTTTATAACAACGTCATGAATATTCTTCAGTTCATAATGTTTTTTTTAAGTTTCCTCCAGGTGTTTAAGAAATAAAATACAATAATACAATAATAATAATTAAAATTGATACAATAATTTTTATTGCGTGTAGAGACCGATTTCCCTAAAATTAAATGAAAACAGTCCAATAATGGGTTAAGCCATGCAGCATTGGGTCCATATTACTGCAAATACAGTTAATTACATTACATTAATTAATTAAATGTTTTGTTAGTTTTTTCTTCTATGTCAGAAAATTCAGAAATCTCTGTGTGAGGAATAAAAGGTTCTGTTAGTTGTCAGTTTTTTATGTATTGTGCACTTACATAAAGTAAGTATAATCTTATGACGTGTCTGTTGCATTTTGTTAAGGTATTTAAAATTTAACAGAGTATTAGCACTTAATGATATTTAAATGTTAACCCATAGAGCTACGTAGTTTCTTTAGTTTGATAATCATTCTGCTATGTCATGTTTATGACAGATTTATGACAAGTTATGTAAAGTTGTCATAACAAAGACATCTCAAACAATGTCATCTATGCGTTGAAAATGACATAAATCGAACAAATGACACTTAATGACTGTTGTCATAAAATCTACTTCATGTTCATTATGAAGCTGTCATGTCAATCTTATGAACACCCCTTCAAGTAAAGTGTTACTGACTTTTCCAATTTGGATGAACTAATCCTTTACTGAAAATTTTGAAAAAGTAATGCAACTTACCGGCCATCAAGAACACACCAACCACAGTATGGGTCCTTCACTGCCAGACAGGAAGTACAATCAGTGTGTTTTTCACACTCTGCTACAGGCCTCTTCTCCACCTGAACACACAACACACACACATTCACATAGGGACCAACATGTGACCCAGACATACACTCACCTAAAGGATTATTAGGAACACCATACTAATACTGCGCTTGACCCCCTTTCGCCTTCAGAACTGCCTTAATTCTACGTGGCATTGATTCAACAAGGTGCTGAAAGCATTCTTTAGAAATGTTGGCCCATATTGATAGGATAGCATCTTGCAGTTGATGGAGATTTGTGGGATGCACATCCATGGCACGAAGCTCCCATTCCACCACATCCAAAAGATGCTCTATTGGGTTGAGATCTGGTGACTGTGGGGGCCATTTTAGTACAGTGAACTTATTGTCATGTTCAAGAAACCAATTTGAAATGATTCGAGCTTTGTGACATGGTGCATTATCCTGTTGGAAGTAGCCATCAGAGGATGGGTAAATGGTGGTGATAAAGGGATGGACATGGTCAGAAACAATGCTCAGGTACTTAAACGATGCCCAATTGGCACTAAGGGGCCTAAAGTGTGCCCAGAAAACATCCCCCACACCATTACACCACTGCATTAATGGAAATTGAACAGGTGTTCCTAATAATTCTTTAGGTGAGTGTACATCCCTATGGTTGAGTGTAAATCTATATCTTTAGCAATGAGTAAAATGTAATTATAATGAGTAACACTAAATATGCAATAGTGTGTGCGTGTTTTCAATAATGCACTCACAGTATTGCTGGTCATGATGTAAAGGTGTTTGTGGTTAACATCCAGCAGTAAGTCGCTGTTGATGGGTGAACCTGCTTGAATCTGAACAGTGGAATATCTCTTCACCTCTCCTGACTCGCCCAGGAACACCTACAGCACAAGAAAACAGCCTGAAGTCTCTGCGAAAGAGTTTTTTTCCCAATAAGTAACCTGACAACATCTCCTAGGAACTTCCTCAAGGTTTAATTGTCCATTTAAGCTTCTGAAACTACATCAGATGCAACAAGACACCTTAAAGACCTGAAGGCAGCTGGATGTGGGCAGGTCTAACTAAAAGAGCTAAAAGTGTCTGTAGAAAAGGGTTTAGCACTTCTAAGTCCTGTTAAAGGAAAACGACGTTCGAGGCAAAGCGATAGATCTAAGAGATCGGCCTAATGCCTCTTGAATCCTATCACGAGCCGGGTTGATTTCAGTAAACAAGATTAGAATAGTGAGAAGCCCATCGGAGGAGCAGGTATCCTGGTTAAGAGTGTCAGACGGTGAGAGCTGCTTACGCACTCTGCCTATTCAAGTTTGACTTTTAAGGGGATTACCATCGACAAACTGTCGCCCACTGTCTACTGCGATAGGAATCATGCATTGGTGCATTATTATATTATGCAAGACAGAATAGGTGTGTGTGTGTAGAGAAAGTATACCTGTGTGAGAAGTAGTACAAACTATTATGGTGTTGCATGTCGTTATGTGTTAATGGGAAGTGTATTTGTGCTTGTGTGTGTGTGGTGTGATCTACTGTAATGTGTTAATCCTAGTATAATACATGGCTTCTGTTCAACTTGGCAAAGAGTTTGATCTCTCACACACACACACACACACACACACACACACACACACACACACACACACACACACACACAAAAAGGTTTAGCTGTGAATTCAGTCAGCACCAAAACCAGTTTGCAACGTAAATCTGCATAATATTTGAATTGTAAACATGAAGCCTAATGGTTTACATCTTCATTTGAATAGTGCATGTGTGCACAATTTTACGCGTTACTTTTTGGATAAGAACTGCAAAAACTATGCAGATTTTTACAAGGTTGTAATTAATAATTATAATTATAATTTATTAATCTTTGTTCATATTAATTTTGGCATTTACTAAAATCAAGCATTGTAAGTGTTAACATCAGTTGCACCATGAACAAACTTGACATTAACTAACATTTAAAAGAATTAATACATTCTAAAAAAATATTTTGTTTATTGTTTGTTAATGCATTTACTAATATTTACTAAAACAACCATATTGTTAATTTTTACCGGATTTGTTTCAGTTAAAAAAAAAAACGTATAAAAAAACAGTCAAGATGTTCTTGCAAAAACACACTGTGGCCTGTTGTATAAACTTCTAAGACTAGTTTTAAAAGTTAGTCATCCAAAACTGATTACTCCAAACTGATTGCTAGTTAGTCAGACTAACTCTTAAGCAGTGTTTGAATTATGTCAAAGATTATGGGGGTCCCCCATTGCCCCCCGGGCAAGGTCATAGGGTCGCCGTAATAAATAAAAAAATGGTAAGATGTGTTCCTGGATCAACATTTTAATCAAGGACCCTTAATTCAAACCATAACCATTTTTTAGCCCTCAAATTATTGTTTGAATTAGTTTGAGAAGAATTTTTTTAAAAGCCCCTAACCCAATCCTAAATCTAACAATCTGTGAATTCCTCAAGAAAAAAGTGTGGACCCCCCTAATTAATATTTTTGTGCTTTATAGGAGGTCCGGGACCACCCCAGCCCCCCTTAATTCGACCACTGTTCTTAAAGGTATAGTTCACTTTAAAATGAAAATTCTGTCATCATTTACTCATCCTCATGTTGTTCTAAACCTGTATGAATTTCTTTTTTCTGATGAACACAATAGAATATGTAAGGGATAATGTAGAGGCAGCCGGTAGTTATCGGGAAATAAGCCCCGACAGTGTGATCAGGACCCGACGCGAAGCGGAGGGTCTTGTATCACACTGAAGGGGCTTATTTCCCGATAACTACCGGCTGACTCTACATTATCCCGCTTATTACACGGCTACTTGTCACATAAGAAAAAAAACTGGACATGAATATGAATTTGAAACATTTTATTGGCATATTTGTTTTAAGTTAACATTTTTTATCCTTCCGCGAAACTTTGCACAGATGCATAAAATGATCGTAATACCTTATTAAGATCCTCTGCTTCATACTTGTCTGTCTCCATTTTTTTTCTCTTCTAGCCAGTCTTTGAGAAGTTTTAATGCCCATTCTGTATTTTTTTGTGTGTTGGCTTCGTAGCTGTCATGCTCTATTTTGTCAAGTTCAGTCTCAGTAAGCTCTCTGTGTCTTGTCGTGGTTGTCCAGTGTTTGTCACAAGATGGCGCCAAACAAACAGTAATCTTTATTGGCGCGGAGCGATCTTACTCGTAAAAGTAGTACCGGCTATGCGTTTTTATTTTGGAGCGGTTATTATTCGAAAAGAACGAACCTGCAAATGTCTCAACTGACCAATCAGAATCAAGCATTCCAGAGAGCCGTGTAATAAATTTTGATAAATGATTGTAAACACACAGCAGTAAGTGACCATAGACTTCCATAGTAGGAATAAAAAAATATGATGGAATTTAATGGGTACCATCAACTGTGTGCTTACCATCATTTATCAAAATATTTTTTTCCTACTATGGAAGTCTATGGTCACTTACTGCTGTGTGTTTACCATAATTTCTCAAAATATCTTCTTTTGTGTTTATCAGAAAAAAATAATTCATACAGGTTTAGAACAACAAGAAGATGAGTAAATGATGACAGAATTTTCATTTTAAAGTGAACTATCCCTTTAAGACACAGTCTTAACTTCATGGCTATGTTTATGCATCCGGCCACATGACATATAGGGCCCTATCTTGCACCCAGCGCAATTGACTTTGTCAGTGACGCATGTATCATTCGTATTTTGCGCCGGCGCACAGCGGGGTTTTTCCCTCCACAGATGCACGTCAGCAAACTAGGGAATGAACTTGCGCTCCCTGGGCGGTTCAGCGCAAAAAGGAGGTGTGTTGCGGCGCAAACCATCTCTTATGCTATTTTGCAGTTTCAAAAAACAATTGCGCTACTAACCAAAAAAAACTAGTCTAAAGTCAGTGGCGCGTTGCGCGTGGTTCATTATGCTATTTTAAGGGCGCATGCTTGACCATAATGTATAGCGTGCACAACGCGCATACACTTTGCTTATCTAATCTACACAGATGCAACAGTTATTTTTGCAAATCATAAATTGTTACACTTAAAAATATTAATACACGAGATAAGGGGAATCATAGTGGTGAGCATTGTGGTGATAGTTTTTATTTATTCTCATGCAAATAACGATTAAAATATTTTCATAACTTTGTTGTGTGGCTGTATTACGTTTATTTTATGTAAATAATAGTTAAAATGTTTTCATAAGAAACCTTAATGTATATGAACTTGATTTGTAAGAGTACTTTGGGGTTGGACCTTGCTTGCGTTTCTTGGGTCCGATTTCAAAGCCCCCAAACCCTTTCAGCGGTGAGGGTGGACGCAGCGATGTCCTCTGCTGGCGTCAGGTCCTGAGGCAGATCCACCTCCCGTTACACGGCGTGCCCGATTTATGCTGGCAAGCGTGGGATTCCCCCGTACAAGGACGTCGGTCTCCTCGGCTGTGAACCGCTCCTGGCGTGCGCCTGGTAAATCCGTCATAATAATAGCAACCCGCCATGGAACTTGCGCCCTTGCGTTTAAAGGGAATGTTGGCTAGCGTTCTGATTGGTTTATTTGACGTTACGCCCCAACCACACCTATGAATAATGAACCTACTTCAGACCAACCCCTTATTGATTTGCGCCCGGCGCAAGAGTTATTTCTCACGCCGGGAAAATAGCAACAGCGCCCAAGATCCGCCCACAAACTCACTTGCGCGTTGCGCTTCGCACTTGCGTTTCAGATCGTTAAAATAGGGCCCATTATCTTACAGATCTTTAAAATAAATGCATTTTGTTTAAATGATGTTTAGATTTTTTACTGGATAGCAATACAAAAAAATTCAGATTACGAAAAAATTGCATGATTTTGGGCAGTGCATAAAAAATCTCAGGACACCTGGAAAATAACGTTAACTTTTAATCAGATGTTTCAAGAAAAGGTTCATCCAAATATGAAAGATAATAATTTTATATTAAAATGCCATGTGTGATTCATAATGTTGATGCCCCAAATGCACATACACTCATCATTATCAAGTTTCACGTTTAAAAGTAAACCATATCATTTATGATGCAGGTGACGGGATTTTATTATAAAACTATTTCTTTGTGTTCAGTTAAAGAAAGGAAGTCATATACTTTATATCTGTGATGACATGAGAGTGGGTTAATTATGTGAAAATGTGCATATTTCAGTGACCTACTTCTTTAAAGTTTTACCAATATAGCCAGTGGCAGATCCAAAGAGAAGTGATACAGGTCTAGTGACATAGTCATTTCCCAACCCTGTTCCTGGAAGCACACCAACACTACACGTTTTCCAACTCTTCCCAATAAAACACACCTGAATCTACTCATCAGCTTATTAGTAAAAACTCCAAGATTGGATAAAATAGGGTTAAATATGGGTGACATCCAAAATGTGCACAGTTCATCTTCCTTTAGGAATAGGCTTGGGAAATGCATCACGACTGATCACACCTAGGCCGTTTCTCAATATGCGTTCTTGTCTGTACTTGTGTTCTTGTGGACTTGTGAAACATCATCAGTCGCGAACAAAGTACTGTTCCAAATCAAAGTTCGCATCAAGCCCAAATTCACATAAAATCCCTGGATGTGTTCTTGATCCGCCCATTTTATCGAGGATGCATCAGAGGAGACTTGTGTGGACTTATGACAGCGAAGTTTCCCAGAATGCATTTTGCATCAGGAGTTCGTTCTTCCGAGTCTGAACTTGCAAGTTCGAACTACGAAGGACACAAGTCCGAGTTTGGCGTACTTGCTATTAAGAAACGGCTCTAGAGTCCCATGTCAGATTTCTTTGCATACAGGGGGCGATATGCACCCCCGCCCCTGATTTTTGTAGCAACCTTTGCTGTTTAAATGAGTCACTTGCTTTCCTTGGCAAGAATGTAGTGAATGCTTGCAAACAATGACACTGACTCGCCAAAATGTGTCAAATAGCAGACTGTCATAGTGAGGCCTGGGCCACATAGTGTCGCCTTGAATTAACCAAACAGTGCGGTTTCACCTTTGACCTCTGAGTCATGCAAATATTTGTCGTTTTGCTACGAGGCACAGACATTAATTTGTCTATGTTTTGATTTCAGCACAAGTGAGTCTAAATGAGACTATGCCTGAGCCATCATCCTTCACCATAAATAGTGTTTTATATAGTGTGGTTTGCGGTGAAGCTAAAAAAAACTAAACACAAAAAGGCTTGCTTTTTTAGCACTATCACAGCTATGACACATTCCCCGGCGGGCAAAATCTCCTTTCTGCTTAAGTAGTCAGATAATATTACAATATTAAGTGGGACTTCTATTTCCATGGTATTCTACAAAGTGCACTATAAATCTAAACTTTACAAATAAGCAGCCATACAGTTTATGTTCATGGTAAATACCTTATGCAAATTGCCTTTGGAGTCACCCAGGAAGACAATCGTGTGCCCCTCCTTCACACTGACGGCCACAGCAGTAAGACGTGCGGATGGATTCTCCCATATCGGTTTAGCGTCAACCGGCTCCCGGCTTGCCATTGGACTGGGGGTGTGGTCTGAACCACAGGGATAAGCGTTCAGGGTGTTCTGGTTGAAAAACATCACAACATAATCCAGTTTCTTCTTGTGTAATGCTAAATTGTGCCAATCTCAGACATTGTGACTGTCGTTTTTGTACTGTAAAGGTTTATAATCTCAAGATTGTGAAATCTTATTAGTCCAGAAAAGCAGATTAAATGAAGATTATCTTGGTTTCAAACTAGGATCGCAAAGTGGCTTCTTTGTTTGAGACTAACACTATCAAATCTGCACCAAAAGTCTAGCCTGACATTTATTGGAGATGCTTTTATCCACAGTGATTTACGGTGCATTTAACATATGAATTTCTTTTAAAGGGGAACGGTTAAGAAATGCATACATGCAAGACAACTTTTTATGTTTGTTTTTGCACGCAATGCATGCTTTTGTGAAAATGCATAAAACAAAACGTGCAGACACTGTGCAGAGATGTATAGAGTCTATATAATATATTAAAACTAATGAATTAGTCAATTTCCTTTAAAAAAAATCCAGATAATTTACTCACCACCATGTCATCCAAAATGTTGATGTCTTTCTTTGTTTAGTCGAGAAGAAATTATGTTTTTTGAGGACAACATTCCAGCATATTTCTCATTTTAATGGACTTTAATGAACACCAACACGTAACAGTTTTAATGCGGTTAAAAATTGCAGTTTTGAAGGACACTAAACGATATCAAACAAGGCATAAGGGTCTTATCTAGCGAAACGATTGTCATTTTTGGCAAGAAAAATAAAAAAACATGCACTTTTAAACCGCAACTTCTCTTCTTCCTCCAGTCCTGTGACGCGCCAGCGCGACCTCACGCAATACGTCATGACGTCAAGGTCACGGATGACGTATGCGAAACTACGCCCCAGTGTTTACAAGTGTGGAGGAAGACGACCATTCTAACGTTGTTGTATGTGGAATAAAACTAATTAATGTCTGTGTGTCAGTATATTGTTTAAAATGGTCCGCAAATGTGCGTTTCATATATGTAACACGTGACCTTTCCACGACATTACGCAATTACGTGAGGTCGCGCTGGCTCGTCACAAGATCGGAGATAGACGAGAAGTTGTGGTTTAAAAGTTTACATATTTTTATTGCCAAAAATGACAATCGTTTCGCTAGATAAAACCCTTATGCCTTGTTTGGGATCGTTTAGAGTCCTTTAAAGCTGCAATATTAAACTGCATTAAAACGGTTAAGTGTTGGGGTCCATTAAAATGAGAAAAATCCTAGATTGTTTTCCTCAAAAAACATAATTTCTTCTCAACTGAACAAAGAAAGACATCAACATTTTGGATGACATGGTGGTGAGTAAATTATCTGTATTTTTTTCAATCTAAGCATCAATCTATATCAATATACTGTTACGCCCAAAATGCTCTACAAATAATTTGCAGAAAGCAACCACTTACAGACTAACAACAAATCAAGCATTCAACTTCAGTTGCAATAAACATTTTGTGTTTTCTGCCCCAATTGGATGGGGGGGCATGCATTGCAGTAAAAAAGCAGGGCAAAAACTTTCTAAAGGAATCTTTTGTGTTTTTCATGCAATTTGATACATGGGTTTATCATTATCATTTTGGTTGAACTATTCCTATTTCTCCCGAAGTCTCCTGGACATTTGACCCTAGTACAAATCCCTACCCCCTCCACTAGCAAACATCATTAGGTTAGTTTAGGCGTGTGTGTTTTATTGATCCTAACAACCCTGTTTAGAAGCGAGCAGACCAGGTCTGTAGACGTTAAAGACATGAATAGACAGATACAAGGAGGTCACGAAGAGGTTTTGTCCCTGAGGTCTGTGATTTGTCCTGGAGTCTTGTTAGAACTGATGCTAGGATGTCTTGCCCTATGCTTTTCAGAGTATAAATATAATTCACTCAAGACTATGGCAAGCAGGGTCATGAGAGTTAAAGCAATTTGTTTTGAGTTAATGAGAAGCAGTGTATTTAAATGAGGTTAAATGTATTATAATCAATATAATGCTAAAAATGTTGTGGTACAGTTTAACAGAGATGGGCATCTTGTTTATTTTTCCAAGCTTTAAAGCTGAACCACTGTGGGAAAACCTGACCTTAAAACTTTCTTGTAAGTAACGGCACAATGTACATTGTGAAAATAACATACTTCTGTGGACGGTATATTCAAATATTACTGTAAAATAAACACCCGAAAAGTGTTTCCAGTGTCAAATAAATTTTCCGACCAATGGACAAGCAGTTAATAAAACAGTGCTTGTCTGATCGATGTTAAGCAAATAAAAAACTAGGGTTTAAAATGCACTCAAAGGCAAGTACCAAAGATAACCAGGGTAAAGTATGCTCAGAGTGAAACATGGCATCAGATATCGCATCATATCTTTAAATGCAATCTTAAACCTGGAGTATAGTCAGGTTTTTTTTACGTGTACACGAACGGTTGAACACAAAGTTTAGTTTATTTGACTCGTACATGTACACAGACGTTCAACACATGCACATTGCGACAAAATCTCCAGGGCTATATACTACATTTTCTTGTACACGCATGCACGATCAACGTGTACAAGGTACGCAAGGTTTCAAAAACCCGGCTATGCACATACGGTATGCGAAAAATGCGTTGCACACTGTACATGGAAACTCACATACATGTAAAGCTGGGAAAAAACATGTGCGATTTCCATGCATATCTCATCAATAAAGCCGGTTCGGTGATTAGTAGTAAATCGCCATCACCTTCTTTAAAGGGACACTCCACTTTTTTGTTGAGCTCCCCTAGAGTTAAACATTTGATTCTTACCATTTTGAAATCCATCCAGACAATCTCCGGGTCTGGTGGTACCACTTTTAGCATAGTTTAGCATAATCCATTAAATCTGATTATTAGCATCGCGCAAAAAAATGACCAAAGAGTTTCGATAAGAATAAGACTGACGGAAAATTAAAAGTTGTTATACTCTCATTCTGGGGTAATATTCAAGGATTTTGCTGCTGTAATATGGCTACAGAAGGCGCAATAATAATACGGAGCGCCTGAAAATAGTCCCCTGCTATTAAAATTAACCAAGGGGACTATTTTTGGGCAGTGCTAGATTATTACGCCAAAATGAGAGTATAGTTCCCAGTCATATCGGCCTGGAAAATCGCAACTTTTAATTTTCTGTCTGTCTTTATACACGATGTAACTACAGAAGAGTCAAGTTGTAAATAAGAAAAATATTGAAACTCTTTGGTTATTTTTTTGCGCAATGCTAATGGTCTAATCAAATTCAATGAATTATGCTAAGCTATGCTAAAGGTGGTACCGCCAGACCTGGATATCAGCTGAATAGAAAAATCTAATATTTAACTCTATGGGAGCTGAAAAATAAGCATATTTTCAAAAGAGTGGAGTGTCCTTTTAAGATGGATTGGCATTTACTATTACTGAAATACGGCTCTGTGTAGTAAATGCCGCTCCATCTGAAAGCAGGTGATGGTGATTTACGTCTAATCACTGAACTGACTTAACTGATGAGATACGCATGAGAATCACAAACGATATTTTGCCCAGCTCTACATACACGGAAAAAGTGGACCATACTTTGGCATTAACTCTTTCCCCGCCATTGACGAGATTTTCCATCTTTCCGCAAATTTTTAAACCCGGAAGTATTGCCCTATGGCAAGCTGCTGCATGTCCGTGTCTGTTTCAAAGATCGCTCTGAATGGGATCTCTATGAAAAGTCCGTCACAAAAATTGAATTATCTCTGCTTTTAGCTCAAAATGTGGTGTTTTTGCAGAAACCTACCCATATTCAAAAGCTGATAGCAAAAGAACCACTGAATGTAGGATGAAACGTTTATTTTTGTTTGAAAGCAGAGGGTCTGTTCTTTCATTTGGTATATTGTATGTTTATATATTTAAAGAAGAACATTTTCTGGAAGGCATTAAACTTTGGTGAAAATCATGAAAAACGCTGGCGCTGGCTGGCAACTTTAAAAAAAATGCTGAGTTAAGAAGCTACTTTACACTTTATTTGTATTTACTCACCATGGGCAGGTTGGCACAGCTGGATTTGACTTCATATTCAATGTACGCCACATTGTTGCCCCCATCTTGTGTGTAGCACAGATCTCGAGTACCATCAATACTGCGGTCCACCTCATCCAGATTGTACATGCATAATGCCGATTCCTCACTAGGTCCACTAGCACCACTAAGCGGCATTGAGAAGACTCCCAATAAAACTTGCGAGGCTCCGTATTCTCCACCACCCACATGCGCCCCCTGGAGGAGATTGTAGTTCTTTCCAGGCAAACGGCATGTTAGCGGAACTTCAACGTAAGAATAATACGCCTGATCGTCAAGACAAACCCGAGCCACGTACGTACGATATTCCCTAGTAGTTTTCAGGTCGCGCCTATAGAACAGGAAGTAGACGTGGTTGCGTCGGGCAAAAGTAGCGACAAAATTGTGGTCGTACTCCGAGAGGCGACCGGCGACGGCGAGTTTTGCAGTTTCCTCGTACGAGAACACAGGTTCCGTCAAAAGTTGTCTTGTGGAGACTGGTGGGTGACTGCTGGTGTACCCTCGTCCGACGTACAGGACCGGATCTTTATCGTGCGGCCGCACTACAAGTCCAACCGTTGAAACCGTCGGGTCGTTAGCCGCTACGTACTGTGTATCAACAGGTCTCTCGGCAGAGAACAGAACTTGCTTCACATTTTCAAGACTGCGTTTTTGGCAGGTGCCCTGGTGGACGCTGCCACAGGTGATAAGCTGGAAGGAGTACGAATCCACTAACAGTAGTTTGTTGTGATTGCTAACAAAGCCAGCCTGAGGGCAGTTCTCAAGGGTCACCGGTGGCAAGCAGTCTTTACTGTCTCTGACGCGTCCCGTTTTCTCATCTACTTCGAGACGGAGGCCATCGAGGCCAGCGAGCTGGAACAGATGGTCCCGTGCCCCCACATAGACCGTCCCTATGCTGGGGTCAGGGTGCAACGCAAGGTGCTGGAAGACCGTGTCATTGGAAGAGAAGTGTGGATAACTGCTATGGACCCCTGGGGCACCCAGAATGGCCAGGAGGAGGGACTGAAACAGGGTGAAGATGAGGGCCATCCCACACTGCACTGCGAAAACACTGATCAAACAGATTGTGACAAAAGTTAGTATTACAACAGCTCAAATATTAATATCATTATCTAGTTTTTAATGGACGTGGCGTGATATATAGAATATGGATCTATTAAATAAGTTCATAAAAATGACAATGTATATAAAATATGTCTGTTTATAATTATGTTTGAAAAATAATACACCCACCATTTGTCAGACATACAGGGTTCAGGAGGCTGCAGTCCTTTTGATTATCCAGTGGCATAGCACATTCCTGTGAAGACAGAAATGCATACAGATTAGCTTTTAACACAGTAAGTAACGAAGACATGAGGCTTAAAACCACTGTGAGACACAGCTGTTGAGCTGAGCAATCCCTCTCTGACAGGAAATTGGATGATATAGGCTCTAAATCACCATCAATCCCCTAATGCATTGCTGTACAGTAGTAGATTGGCAGAGATCCTCTACTGAGAGAGGAGGGAAACTGTAGATGATGTTTTATATGAATAAGATGTGATTAATATGAGGCCATTATAAGACGGTAGTCACTGCTTTCTTGAGGCAATCCAAGCTGACCTAAACAATCAATAATGAAAGTGAAATAATGTGATTTGATGCTGGAATGATCTCTTATAGCTCAGCATCAGGTTTGGTTCCACATTTTCCTAAGTGCAGCATCATTTCTGGTATTTTCCACATTTTCTTGCCCCTCTTGCCTATTTATAATTATTCTGTAGCTCAGTTGGTAGTGAACTGCATTAGCAACCAAAAGGTTGGAGGTTTGAATCTAATGGAAAACACATACTGATAAACAATGTTTAAATCAAATTCATCTAAATGGTTTAAAAACTGTTGCAAAGGGTGAGTCATGAAGTTAAAGTAGCGTTGCACAAAAAAGACTGCACGTCGGCTCGTAAGCAATCCAATAAAGAGCTATTATGCACATTTAAGCTGCTCTCTTATAATACAGTAATGCATCTGGGAAGAAAGATGATAAAAGCTGCTAAATTCTGAACAAAAATGTCATTCAAAAATGTATTGTATCGTGCATCGTAACGTGGCCTTGCATCGTAGTGGGAAAATATTGGCAATACACAGCCCTACGGGAAGCAACCACTAAATGAACTTGAGCGATCTTTAACCGTCTGGCTCAGTTACAATAAAGGTACAGTGCTGTGCCTTCGACCATCAATGTGTACACTGTAAAAAAAGCCGTAGAAATTGCACCTGGGTTGCCGGTAATATACCGTAGATTTAAATTTATGTTATTTACTGGCAACATTTTGTTCAAAGTTAAATGATCATTTAACATTTACAAGTCTTTGTCTTAACAGAGTAAAACAAAAAAAAACAGCATCAAGCAAAACATTCTGGGAAACAAAATCTGAAGCAAAAAACTGAAAAAGGTTGATGATGATTTCTGGTTCCCAGAATGCTTTGCATGAGACTGTTATTGTATAGTTTTATTCTGTAAAGATAAAGACTTGTTAATATTTAAAATTTATTTAACTTTGAACAAACTCTTGCCAGTAAATAACATAAATTTAAATATACGGTAAATTACCGGCAACCCAGCTGCAATTACATTGTAATTTCTACGGATTTTTTTTTACAGTGTACTAAAGATTTGTTGACTAATCAATTGAACTGTGTACAAACTAAACTGGAACAAGAATTTACATTGAGCTTAAAAATCGAAACGTATATACAGGACACTTTGCACTTTCATTTGAAAAGTCTGCAAAACACCACTGATATCTATTAATGTGGGAAAGACACTTAACAAAACCAAACAGTACAAAGTTAACGGATAAGATGATGGCCATTCAACTTAATTAATTTTATTTGAATGACGTGCAGTACCAGACTTGTAAGCTTCACGTTATAGTAACTCAGGAGATCGGTATTTTAAACATCATGTAAATGTTTTGCAAAAGGTATTGATTTGTTTTGTTTGGTTAGAGAGATAACTGACTATAGAGGTCAAGTCATAATCTGTTAACTTGTAACTTTCTTAAGCAACATTCGCAAGAAGCCTGGGCTTTCCCTATCCAATCTTATTTCCTTGTTCTAAAAAAAGAAATATAGTCTCAAGAAATATCTGCATACACATTACTAAACCACTGAAACGACTCAAATCAATGTAGTATACAAGCCAGTGGCACTGTAATTCTGCCAAAGAGATCCACTAAAAACGTACTTTGAACGCATTAGTAAAGCTAATAGGCACACTACCTTCTGCAACACGAACACAAGCATTGTTGTTATTGTTGCGGTTATGTGATGTAGTGATGTCGAACATGGGGTGATGACATCATATCACAAAATATACTGATACACGAAACTCCAAGGTTGTCGTGTTCAGATTGATCCACTCCTGTACCTGGTTTAAAAAAAAATAGTGGTTTCAGGCCCCGAAAATGCCGGATCTGTCAAGACGAAACACTGATACAGAACAAATTTACGTACACAGCTTAACATGTCTACGTGTGAACAGACTCTTAATCTGTTAAAGGAAAACACTACCGTTTTTCAATATATCACTAAGTTCTTACCTCAACTTAGATTAATTAATACATACCTATCTTTTTTCCAAAGCGTGCACTTAATCTGTGTACAACGCGTTGTGAATGTATTAGCATTTAGCCTAGCCCCATTCATTCCTTAGGATCCAAACAGGGATGAATTTAGAAGCCACCAAACACTTCAATGTTTTCCCTATTTAAAGACTGTTACATGAGTAGTTACATGAGTAAGTATGATGGCACAAAACGTGGCGGTTTTTTAACAGATAAAAATTATCACTCCTGAGTACTCCCCCTCTCACTCAAACTTCGGTCAATATTACTGCGCCCGAGGTCGAAGTGCTGAAACTTTAAAGGAATGGTCTACTCTTTTGCCATATTAAACTATGTTATAACCTCAACCTAGACAAATTAATACATACCTATCTTTTTTCAATGCGTGCACTGTACAGCGCGTTGTGAATGTGTTAGCATTTAGCCTAGCCCCATTCATTCCTATGGTACCAGAAAAAAGTTTTATTTTGTGGCACCATACTTACTGGTATAACTCCTCAGGTAACAGTCTTTAAATAGGGAAAACACGGAAATGTTTGGTTGCTTCCCTGTTTGGTACCATAGGAATGAATGGGGCTAGGCTAAATGCTAACACATTCACAACACGCTGTACAGTGCACGCATTGAAAAAAGATAGATATGTATTAATTCGTCTAAGTTGAGGTAATAACATAGTTTTATATGGCCAAAGGGTAGACTAATCCTTTAAGGTAGCTTGAAATTCATACATTAATTGGACAAACTACAATATGATTTGGCCAGCTTGATCTTACAGGAATTTGTACGTATTTTACGAGTTACCTAATTCAAAATGTATGAATATTCGAAAAAACAATAATGAATTCCCACACCTAACCCCAACGAGGGGTGAAGGCAAATCGTACAAAACTGTGGTTATACAAATTAATATGAATAAGCAACCTCGTAAAATACGTATGAATTTTAATGTGCTGGATTTGGCTCAGACACGTCCTTCCATGCTAGCTTTGGTATGTTATTTTTGTCAACAAGTTACAAACATTTGCATGATTAGTTTAAAATTCACTGCCAAGATTTCTGCCGACCGGAAAACATTCCTAAAGCACTCTTCAGTCCTGTTTTCATTGTGATCAGACTTCAGAGGTGTTTCGAAAAAAAAAAAAAAAACCCTCAATATTAGGTTTAACGCCGAAGAGCACCACAGACAGAGCAACTCAACCTCCAAAGTGAGTGAACAGCTAACAGAATAATAGACCCTTGTTAGGCTGACTGCTTTTAAATCTTTACTAGAATAGACATGCAGGTGGTGTTGATTTAACACCAATGACAGTTAAGACCCACACAATACAAAATCACCTCTTCACAAACCAGTCATAGAAAATGGGGGAGGGAGAGGGAAAGTGAGGACGAGAGACAGAAAGATAGAGTGTGAGAGAGAGAGAGAGAGAGACGGCGAGAAACAGATTAAGTGAGTGAGAGAGAAAATGAGCAAGTGTGATGAGAGAGCGAGACAAGAGGGCGAGAGACAGACAGGCTGAGTTAATGAGAGAGAGAGAGAGAGAGAGAGAGAGAGAGAGAGAGAGAGAGAGAGAGAGAGAGAGAGAGAGAGATTCCACACAAGTACGACAAGCACTTCACCCTGTATTGAACGATAAAACTCTGAGCAGTCCTCTCTGAATCGTCCCTATGCTGAAGGGAGTGTATTGTTTGGAAGGGTTCCCAGGGGCATAGACGCTTAGACTGGCATGGTAACGCAAGGCCTGCGAGGCATGCCTCACACAGCAGCGGGGAGAGGAGACTGACCCCTCTGTCTATCCGGGAGGGGTTGGCAGTGACCCCACATATTTACGGCCTCCAACAGAATGTTACGCTGTCACGCCTCATTGGACACGACAATGAACATGAAAAGTTGCCACTCTGGATGATTAGGAAAGCTATTTATCCATCTCTAGGGACAATGTGGCCATTCACCAAGTAGAATAAGCACTGAGACGTATTTCACAATGTTTGAGACGTCTTTTCGGATATCAAACCGATGCTGTTAGCGTTCCTGCTTAAAGAGATTTGTCTGTAAAATATGGTGAATGGGTGCTGGGAACAATCTGTGGTTTGATTTAATAATTTTTCAAGAAGGCGTGAGAACAGAGAGATGTAATAGAGAGGAGTGAATAATGAGAAATAGGAGCGTGAGTAGATCCATAAGAGATGTTATTAATAGACCTCTTGAACATTGAGGGTATTGAAGCATTACAGCATACTTTACATTCCAAACACTATTGTTGACCTTTCCATAGTCTTACATAGACTTTTTACCATCAGCATGAGGTCTGGTTCACCTTGTCTGGTCCACACTTATTCTGGTTAAGAACCGCCCATTTAGAAGTAAAGCGACCAATCGAAATTAATTTTGTTTTATGCATTATTTAGTAGCACAGTTATCTTAAAGAGCACTTATGGCCCGATTCATGATTCTTCATTTCCTTTGGTGTGTAAGTGTGTATGCGTACATGTTAACAATATGCAAAAGGTACAAACCCCCAAAGTAAACGATGATGCGAGTTAACGTTTCCAACGTAAATCTCTTTTCTTGGATTAAAACAAACACGTGAATTGTAGGCAACAGTTTACTTCCTGGGATTGGTGATGTAGACAAGAGCGACATTATCATAATTTCTCCCGCTTTGACTCACAGCCTGTAAGTTAACTCTTGTCGGCATTGCATTTTGAGCGAATCTTTCAAACATGTTAAGGAGCGTGACATTTCCGGCTGATGTCAGAGGTATTCAGGCCAATTAAAACGTACAGATTAGCTGGCCAATCAGGGACACAACGCTTTTCAAATCAATGATTTTTGTACAAAATCAGTGCGTTTGAGGTAGGCAGGGATTTCTAGAGCTACAAAAATTTGTGTGGTATGTAGAAAATTATGTTTTTTTAACCATAAACCACATACGTACGTACGTACGTACGCACACACAGACACACAGACGCACACACGCACACACACACGCACACATATGCATATATACATATATATATATATGTATTAATATGTATATATATGTATATATGTATATATGTATATATATGTATATATAATGTATACACACACACACACACACACACACACACACACACACACACACACCCACACACACACACACACACACACACACACACACACCCACACACACACATATATATACACACACATATACATATACATATATGTGTATAATCACGAATAATCGTTAACCACTAAAATTGATCTGACTCAAAGTTATGATTATTTTACAGATAAGACACAACAAAACAAATATACAGCTCGGAGATATTTAGTTAACTTCACAAACTTTGGCTATTGATTTTGTTTCCCATTAGACTGGTAAAAAAACCTTTGCAACCAACATTGCACAAAGGCAGCCAATCAGATTAGAGCTTGCCAGAACTAGAAAGTGCTTGGCATTTTCAGTGCAATTCGCATCAGATGGTCAATGAATAGCCCGTGGGCGCTCAGCAAGACCGAGACCAAGTGTTTCACTCTTCTGAACCATCTGTCATTTCATTTCAAAATAACATGAAGCAATCATAAACAAATGTTCTGGGGGTGGAAGGGTAAGGCACAGCAAACAGGACCTGGGGAAGGAGGAGCGAGGTCATCATGCAAACAGTGGACCTTAAAGGGATAGTTCGGACAAAAGGATATTAAACCCATGATTTACTCATCCCCAAGCCGTCCGAGATGCATATGTTTATCATTTTTCAGACGAACACATTTTCAGTTATTTTTGAAAATGTTTTAGATCTTTTAGGACGGTTTCACATTTGGTGCGATTGCCTGGTCCGAACAAGAGTTCGATTGCTTCCCCCTCCCCAATGCCCCCCATGGACTGTGTTCACATATTATTTTTGCATCCGAACCGCAGTACGCTTGCATCATCAAGCTGCAGCCGGCCCGTTCTCATGTTGCTTGGCAACCGCTGTAAACGAGAAGACGACAAGCGTGATTGACGCACTCCAAGCAGAGAGATGATTTCTGAATGCCTCCGCAAAATTGACGTCGGCGGACAGACCGTTGTCATCGAAACGACTTTAGTATGTTTGGGGCAGACAGCCGCGTTTCTGTATTATTTCTTTGAAAACAAAACCAAAGGTTTAAAAAAATAAGAACAAAAGTCAAGCAAGCATTCTATGCATTTTGTTGTCAAGGTAAGTGCACGCACACAAACACACACGTCTGTTTTGGTGGGACATTTCATATAATACGTAATTAACAGCGGTTCACTTCCGCGATTTGGTACGATTGCGCTCACATTAGCAGCGAACCGATCTGGAGTTCACATGAACCGGACCCCAGACCACCCTTTTCAAGCGGACTCGAGTACGCTTCGCGGGTGCGCACCCGAGTTCGGAAGACAGCGTTCACATCATCCAAATGTACCGAACTCTGATGTCAATTGAACCCGGGTGCGCACCAAAAGTGCTAATGTTAAAACGCCCTTAGTTAATCAAATTTAAAGTTATAGGGTCCACTTCTTTAAGTCCAAAAATTGTGCATCCATCCTTCACAAAATAATCCAAACGGCTCCACGATGATAAACAAAGGTCTTCTGAGGGAAATCCGTGCCGTTTTGTTGTAGAAATATCCACATTTAAAACTTTATAAATGAAAATAACTAGCTTCCGGAAACGCAGCCATCTTAGACACACTTTTCTTAGTGACGTATGACAAATTCTGAGGGCGGGAATTTGTCCATCTTGAATGAGGACGTGACTAAAATGGCGCCGTTACTAGAAGCAAGTTATTTTCGTTTATAAAGTTTTAAATGTGAATATTTCTACAACAACACAGCGAGGATTACCCTCCGAAGTCCTTTGTTTATCATCGTGGAGCCTCTTGGATTTATTTTGTGAAGGATGGATGCAATTTTTTGGACTTGAAGGATGTGGACCCCGTAACTTCACATTGGAATAACTGAAAGATTAGTTACAGTTAAAGACTAGTTACGTCTGAAAATGATGGACATATGCATCTCGGACGGCTTGGGGGTGAGTAAATCGTGGGTTTAATATCATTTTTGGCCGAACTATCCCTTTAAAGTCAGCGGCAGCTCTATGAAAAATCTCACGCTGTCTGAACCGAAGAATAAAAACATACAAATCGCAAACTTCCGATCAACATACTGGACATAAAACGAATAATCAAGCCAGTGTTCTTTATCTAAAAGACTGGCCCACTTCCTTCAAGCACACAAACTTCCCATGACAGTTAGAGACCCCTCAGCACTATAAATATCCCATCCAAAAAACACTGATGTTGTGGTTACGGATTCATTTTGAAAGTGCCACAGTCAAGTCTACTGTTCAACAGAGATTCCCATCACTCTTTCGCTTTCACTGTGTGTGTCTGTCTGTATCTGTCTCTGACATGCTGTTGTCTCTCTCTTTCACATGCCCCACCATTACACTTGGCACAAAAAGTTGTGCAAGAGTTTGTGGCAGTGTGTTAAGCACAAAACTGCCACATCACAAGCTATACCATTCAATAACCATTCAAACAAAAAATGACTCCACCAAAGGAGCAGAAAAATTTGTAACTGCAACACGTTAGCTAAATGCTAATATAGTATCTTAAGAGTTAACGTTCTCAGTGTGAACGGGTCTTTATTTTGATCAGGTCTTTCTCTAGTGGTAAAAAAAGCAGACAGCGACCAACGATGGAATCTTGGCTTGTGTGTAGGATTACTGAATGCTGTTCAGCTCCACAATTGTAATTCATGGAAGCTGCCAAACAGACCACCAAAAAACAACTGGATACAGATCAAGAAAGGAAGGAAGCAGAACCAGTGGTTAAGACTGAAGTCATCTGCCAAGATTAATCATTGAAATGACATACAATTAAACAAACTACATTCAGGATTTGGCTAAACATATCAGGAATCGATCATAATTCAAAGCTGACAAAATTAACAAGACACGTGTTAAACATCACCCGACACAATGCAAGTCACTTTCTTTGAAGAGCATTTAAAAGGGCCCCGAGCAGGTTATTAATATTGCTCTGGGTTATAAATTATTCATGGACTTCACCGTCAAACATTTGACGGGGAGTGATGTCCACCCCCCTCTGAGACACTGGTCTTTGTCCTGCCTGCCTGACTGACCACCATAGAAATACAAGTGGTTTGGCCGATTGGTAAAAACAAAACAGGTAAATAATGTGGTGTATTGGGTAACCTGCACACCTGCCGTTTTTCATCTGAGGCTTTTCAGATAAAAACAGGTTGTGCAGATACAAACACGCGGTGCTGGTTTATTAGGGAATCCTGGGGAGGGGTTTTGAGGTTTGGGGTGTTTTCAATTATTCAACATGCTCTCAGCCTTTCAAGCAACCTGCAGATCTTTTTTGGTGGCTGGTTCATTGAATCGGCTTGTGATGGAATAGGGAACGAGTGCTTGAGTGACCCCAGATGTGAGAGAGACTACAAATTGGGCGTCTCAGATTTGTGCCAAGCTGGGGTCAATCAAGGGCCATGAGAATCAAGTCGGCCGTTGCCTAACATGCCTTTAAGGAAAATGTTTAACCACAAATGGATATTCTGTTGTCTTTTGTTTTCTTCTGTAAAAATCAAGCAGATATTGTTATGAATGTCAAAAGTATGAGGCTGTGGCTCCAAATATGAAAAACTAGAAAATGAAATGGAATTGTGTGCTAGATTTAAAGATGTCTGAATCCATAAAACAGCTTTGGATGTGGAAATTCATTATTCAATATAAATCTTCCAGGTCACAAAAGTTATCCAACAACACATTCAATTAAAAATGCAATTAATGCAAAAAATATGGTGCGTGAAAATATGAAGATGAGATTTGAGAGCTACAACAGACAGCAACATTTCAGTGGATCTGTTTCCTAAATTGAGAAAGATATTATATGGCTTGAAGGGATAGTTCACCCAAAAATAAAAATTCTGCTATCATTTACTCACCACCCTCAAGTTGTACACTTGATTTACTCACTCAAACCTGTATACATTTCTTTGTTCTGCTTATCACAGATAAAGATATTTTGAAAATTTTTTTGTTGTAACCAAACAGATATGGGTCACCACTGACTTCCATAGCATTATTTTGTCCTACAATGGAAGTCGATGGTGCCCCAAGTCTGCTTGGTTGCAAACAAATATATAGAGGTTTGGAACATTTTGAGGGTAAGAAAGAGGCTATTTACACCTAGTATTAAGATACGTTTTGGTCAGTCGGATCATAAATGGACGACGGCATACAGGTGTAAACAGGGTGTAAAAGTTCGACTGGATTGCTTTTGTTGTGTAGACACGCATGTGTTTGAACAACTACAACACACGGCCTACACTCTGCCTATGGATTTAATGTACCAAGAAT
Source organism: Paramisgurnus dabryanus (assembly GCF_030506205.2). Taxonomy (NCBI): domain Eukaryota; kingdom Metazoa; phylum Chordata; class Actinopteri; order Cypriniformes; family Cobitidae; genus Paramisgurnus; species Paramisgurnus dabryanus. The sequence goes on from NC_133357.1 coordinate 21,025,778, forward strand.
AGGGCTGGGATAAACTATTATTTTTTAAACGATTAATCTAGCGATTATTTTTCCGATGCATCGATTATTCTAACGATTCATTTTATCAGTCCGATTCGACTTCGGTTCGATTCTCGATTATCTCCCCATTAATTAACTAATAGCAATTTATACATGTCTATTTACATATCTGAATGTAAACATTTCAATATATGTTTATTGCTCTTGAAATTTCAAAATACGGCGCCGCCTTTTTGGGTCTGATGAATCGGCGCGCATATTTTGCGTCAACGTATTTTTGCGTCGACGTTGTCGATTACGTCGACGCGTTGTCCCAGCCCTAACCAAGAACAATTTTTTACATCAGACCTCTAGTGCAAACACAAAGTCTACAGCGCAATCTTTAAGCTTTCATTGATAGAACTAAAGTGGCTGCTCTCTTTCACATTTGTTCCATTTTGTGAGCGTTTAAAGGGTGCGCAAACTTATTTCATCGGTTGCTCTAAAATATCAGAGAAAGCTCATACATACATGTATTAAACTCTGTTTGGCATGTTTACTATTTACACAAGCAGCGGACTTAATATTAGTTAGCGTCAATTTAAACCCGTCATTTCTTCCGCTTTCATTTAAACGAAAGCAGAGGGACTGCACAGATCAGAACAGACCATCCCCCCAAAGTAATCGGGACAGAAGCAGTCGAAATTGGACAAAAGAGACCATAAACATGAATGTGTATCTCTCATCCACTTGTGATCTGATTCTGATCGACCAAAATGCATCCTAAAGGGGACATTTAAAAAAAAATTAAAATGTCAAATAAATCGTTGGTGTCACAAGAATTCGTATACGAAGTTTTACCTCAAAATATCATATAGATTATTTATTATAACTTGTTAAAATTGACACTTTATAGGCGTGAGCAAAAATGTGCAGTTTTTGGGTGTGTCCTTTAAAATGCAAATGAGTTGATCTCTGCACTAAATGACAGTGCCGTGGTTGGATAGTGCAGATTAAGGGGCGGTATTATCCCCTTCTGACATCACAAGGGGAGCCAAATTTCAATGATCTATTTTTTCACATGCTTGCAGAGAATGGTTTACTAAAACTAAGTTACTGGGTTGTTCTTCACATTTTCTAGGTTGATAGAAGCACTGGGGACCCAATTATAGCACTTAAACATGGAAAAAGTCAGATTTTCATGAAATGTCCCCATTAATACCAGGTATAAACAGCACCTAATGATGACAGAATTTTCGTTTTTGGTTGAACTATCCCTTTACAGCTATACAGCATTTTTATAATAACTTACTTTTTATAGTATGGTATTTCTTTATGGCACTTTTTGAGGTTTGATAGTTCCAATTCTCTTTATCTAAATCCCTCTGAACATTTAAAATTTCTTAATTTGTGTTGTACACAAGCTTAAAAGTTTTGGGATTTAAAAATCACAAAAAGGAGAAATAAATGACACTTTAATGGCATTTTAATTGTGTTAACTTTTAAAAAGCTCCATTAAGCAAAGTCTGAATAAACACAATTCAGTATTAGATTGCGTAAGTTTTGTCATGTCTACATGAGACACAGCAGTGTTCTGTGAGTCAGAGGACGCGTGTTGTGTCAGCACAGTTTAATCTGAACAGTCGGTGACTGTACTGTACATCAGGCAGTAGTAACTGCATTTAGCAGCTGTGTAATGAAACTCTAGCCAATAAAAGAGCCAGCTGATATCACCTCGCCATTTCTGAATCACCTCGAAAACACACATTCCTTACTGATAATGGCAGCTGAACAATAACACAGCTTGAGGGCCACATACCACAACATAATACTGACATCCATATACAGTTTTAATCATTAACACTGCAAAAGTAAACGCTAATGTTTGTTGCAGCTGACTTCACATCCTTCGTGTCGAGCATTGTGCAGACTGTAATCTTGTATGGCATGTAAAATAACAATAAAAAAATCAGACAGTTAGATATTTCATTTACATTAATGCATAAAAAGCGAACTCAATGATTTGCGCGAGTAGATTACATACAAGGTCAATACAATTCGCCTGACATTTGGGCAGGTGAATTTATTTGCTTGAGTTCAATATTTTCAACTTGCGCTGAAGATGCAAAAATTATCGCGCTGCCCAATTCGCGTTATTTGCATCGCCCAGTGTTGACAGGTTTGCGGTTTTCCCGCACAATTGGGCTATTTTGAAAATACAGTTGCGGGAAAAAATTTGGAGCTGAGGGTTGCGTTTTTTTGGGCTAGTTTTACAATGTGCTGCGGCCGTGAAAATGTTTATCTGTAGACTTATAAAATGAATTATTTTCCTAATGTGCCTTAATCCCATAAGCAATACCTGTCAACAATGACCACTGCAGCGTCAGTAAGTCAGTGGAAAAGTGAGTGGAGGGGCGAGTTTTGCTCTTAATATCACGTCATAAACAAGAAATTACCTTATGTAAGAAGTTACATCTATACTGAGAGGAATTTACAGATCATGTGAACCCATCTTATATGATCTTTTCAAGTTAAATAAAAAAAATGTAATACAGAGATAGTATGTTAAAAAGGCAGAGTTCATATACTGTCTCAAAATGGCACGGTTGGGTACACTTAGATGTTCTTAACTCTTTCCCCGCCATTGACGAGATATCTCGTCAATTAAGAGAAAACGCTTCCCCGCCAATGACGAGACTTTCCGTCTTTCCGCAATACCGCTATTATCCAAAAGTTCCGCAACTTTTTAAACCCGGAAGTATTGCCCTATGGCAAGCGGCTGCATGTCCGTGTCTGTTTTAAAGATCGCTCTGGATGGGATCTCTATGAAAAGTCCGTCACAAAAATGGAATTGTCTCTGCTTTTTGCTCAAAATATGGTGTTTTTGCAAAAACCTACCCATATTCAAAAGCTGATTGCAAAAGAACCACTAAAGGTAGGATGAAACGTTTTTTTTTGTTTGAAAGCAGAGGGTCTGATCTTTCATTTGCTATATTGTATGTTTATATATTTATAGAAGAACATTTTCTGGAAGGCATTAAACTTTGGTGAAAATCATGAAAAACGCTGGCTGGCAACTTTTTTTAAAAACGCTGGCGGTGAAAGAGTTAAGATAATCTTAAGAAGTACTAAAGTATATTTTTTATATTTAGAACAGAATAGTGTGTGAAAATAGAGCTCTTTAAGTGCATTAAGAAAATTTGCATCTGGAAAGTACATTAAAAGCAATAGTAAAGAGTTGTAATCCCGCAATTTTCAACTGTGATTGGACAAATGTAAAAATTGGGCTAGTTTTAATTCCTTTTGGGCGGGTTTTAAGTTGTCATTGGGCTGGAAACTTTTTGTGAACCTGGCAACCCTGGCATCGCCCTACACAAATTTGCATCTATTACGCTAATAGATCAGGGTATATATGCAGGATTTATAGAGATGAATTAACTAACTTTTACTACCTTTTTTTATCACCTCCACAATATTTTTTACTACCAACATGACATCAAGCAGCAGCCCTTTTTTTGGGGTGTGGGAGGGGTATGCAATGCACCACTTACTAAAACTAAAACTGTGGTGCTTAAATACATATACAAATGTTAAGCTTTTGTGACCACCCGCACAGCAATGTGGCGTGTGCGCGTAAACCATGAAATGAGAAAATATTACGAGTTAAGTGTGTGCGCTCAATCTGCACAGACTGCTTAAAGGGATAGTTCGGCCAAAAATGATAATTAAACCCATGATTTACTCATCCCCAAGCTGTCCGAGTTGCATATGTCCATCGTTTTTCAGACAAACACATTTTCGGATATTTTAGAAAATGTTTTAGATCTTTCAGTTGATTAAATGTAATGTTACGGGGTCCACGACCTTCAAGTCCAAAAAAAGTGCGTCAATCCTTCACAAATTAAATCCAAACGGCTCCAGGATGATAAACAAAGGTCTTCTGAGGGTAATCCGTGCGGTGTTGTTGTCGAAATATCCATATTTAAAACTTTATTAACGTAAATAAATACCTTCCGGTAGCGCCGCCATCTTAGACTCCTCTGTATTCAGGAGAGAGTATTAGCGTAGTGTACGCACTTTTCTTAGTCACGTATGACAAATTCGGAGGGCGGGGGCACAGAGCAGCAGCAGAGTAGCCTCTGTAGGCTGCGTAAGCTCTCATCCTGAATGCGGACGCGACTAAGATGGCGGCGCTACCGGAAGGTATTTATTTTCGTTAATAAAGTTTTAAATATGGATATTTCTACAACAACACCGCGCGGATTACCCTCAGAAGACCTTTGTTTATCATCCTGGAGCCGTTTGGATTTAATTTGTGAAGGATGGACGCACTTTTTTTGGACTTGAAGGTCGTGGACTATGGCTGGACCCCGTAACATTACATTTAATCAACTGAAAGATCTAAAACATTTTCTAAAATATCCGAAAATGTGTTTGTCTGAAAAACGATGGACATATGCAACTCGGACAGCTTGGGGGTGAGTAAATCATGGATTTAATATCATTTTTGGCCGAACTATCCCTTTAAACTTCGGCAGCAAATAATTTGCTATCAACTCCGATTCACTCAGGTCCCGTTTAGCACCGTTTATATTTTTAAACTATGCCAGATGAAGTTAAATCATGGAGACACAAATATTAAGATTTTTTTTACTACCAAGTCAAATTGCATTTGTTATCTTTTACTACCTTTTAAGGGCCTTAATTTTGATAGATTCGTTTTAGTACCTTTTACTACCCTTTACTACTGCGCAGACACCCTGTAGATGCAAATTTGCGTAGGGCGATGCGAATATTGGGAATTGGGCAGCGCGATTGATGCAATTACACACTTTTCGCCTCAAACGCAAGTTGAAAATATTGAACAAGCAAAAAATTTGCCTGACCAAATATTGAATCTAGCAAGTAATATTGAGCGAGGAACGCGATTGGAATGCACACTTTGAGTTTGGTGTGTTCGCAATATTACAGTGCATTAAAAGTTATACATTTTTATCAGTATGCGTGTTCCCTGGGTTCAAACCCATGACCTTTTGAGCTGCTTATGCAATGCTCTATTTGCCACTGAGCTATGCAGGATTATTACTGAAGCTTTATAACAAAGAAAGCTTGCACTTTAAAAACAGTGGGTCTTATTCATTGATAATTGTGTAAGTTATTCGTTTTACGCACATCACGAAAAGTTTCTGCCTAATTTGCAAAAACCTGCACGTTAATTTTTTACTTCGTTCTAATGTTGATGAATTTAAAGTATTCTCAAAAGCGTCTGTGTTCGTGAGGTTAGTCATTTGCTTAAAACACACCCAAACCAGCTCCATATAAAGGCTTTCCACAACAAGGTACTTGTCCAGAGAAATTTATAGAGAAGTATGTCACCAAAGCAAAAGAGCAATAAAAGGAACTTGACAGATTAGTTATTATCAGGTGAAGTTCTTCTTATTTTTTGCTCTTCTGCCGTTTGAGGTTGAAGGCAGAAAAGGTGTGCTTATCAAAAGTGTGACGGGTACAGGTGAAAAAGAAACATGGGATTCGGTAATGAGTTTAGATTAAACCAGAACAATTTCTTAGTTACAAAGCTTATTTCTAAGGAGAGAAGCTGCTTTGGTGAATAACTTTGTACCATTGAATCAAGCCCAAATGAGCATTTATCAGACGATTATGAAACTTCACTGTACTTTAAATAGTAAAAAACCCAGATATTGAATTGTGTGGGGAATGGACTCTCTGTAGGCAAGTTTTAATTCATCTCACGGCTGTACTAAAGGTTACATTACAACACAAGTTCTCATACGAGTGTGCAAGTATGCGTCTGTATCCACATGCAATCTGTTTGACCATCTCATCAGCCATTCATCTAGCTTGATGAATGGAAAGTAATTTCAATGTAAACTTCTGTTTGCTGCTCACAGATGTGAAACGTGATAGTATAGAGAGCAGAGTTAGCATGCTTATTCATCTGTTTGCACACTAAATGAATATATTACTTCCCACCCACAACCGGACACAAAAGCCCCTCTCTCTCGTGCCTCCGACTGGGACTGAGAGGACTCTTTGTAGCTCGGGGTTGTCTTGACGACACCCCATGGGCCCGTGATGAGAGAGGTTTACGTAGATGTGCGCTCTATTCAGGGAGTCTATTAGCTCACCAAAATGGGGCCAAAAAAGACCCAATATTATTATCCAAAGTTTACACCCAACCGAGGCTGACAGACAACTTCACTCCTTTGAACAAGAACTAAATGTGGAGCAGTAGTTTACAACACAACTGTTTATCATATCTGTATTTGTATATGTTAACAAATCCAGATTTTTCTCCTTAAAATGTACACTAGTGGCGCTAAAATAATAGGAAACTGTTAAGACTGCCAAGGATTTGCTGACTTTTCCAGCACTCAACCTGTTGTAATGTGTTGAACTTGTTCCGCCCTCTTTCTTTTCTACCATATTCTCTGTGATTGGCTGGAGGAGTTCGTCATTGTCGCAGCAACACTCCTTATGCATGCACTTAAATGTCGACCACAGAAGATTTTTGGTTGAAAATGTCCTTAACAATTCTGCATGATACGCCACTCCCTGTGATCACGTTTTAATGCAGTGATTCTCAAAATGGGGGCCATGGCCCCTGGGTGGCTGCTGATGCGCACCTCTCCAAAAATGCAACAACACATCAGTTCTATGCGGGCTGCTAGAACCCCTTCCCTCAGGTCCCAAAAAAAATGTGTTGCATTTCCTCATACGTCTTTCCGCTTGCAACGGTAAATACAAATTTGTAACAAGTTAAGGAGCTACTTTAAATAACTCATGCAGCAACAAAGGAACTGTCAATTCACCTCCATCACCGCTGATGCTTCAACAACATACACAACAAACTGTCTCTTCCTCGGCTTTTGTCTTGACACTGTAACATGCCCGAGGACTAGGGGTGTGATGAGACACTTAATCCATGAGGCGCGACGAGATACGAGATTGGGTTAACGTGAACGAGATTTACAATTTTTTTTTTTGAAATCCTTAATGATAAAATAAATGAATGGGAAATTGAAATCACATTATTTTGAAATGTTTTAACTAATCTAGGACTTTTTTTGGTAATAAAAAAGACCCAAGTGAGCAATAACCTTTAAAATTACATAATAATGACAATCCAATAATTACTGGTTCAAATAAAGCATCAAAACAAGTAAACACATCACAGTAACATGTAGCCTTTGTAAAAATAACAGCCTTATGTATTATCGGACCAGTTTCTGTTACTTTCACTTTAGATGCTCACTTATAGCCAAACAACGTTTAAATCCATTTAAATATTTACTATTTGTCCAATTCTGTACAAAAGAAATGATACAGCCACTGTTATTCTTGAGCAAGAACATGCAAAGATAAAATCGTGTAAACTCAGAGTGAGGGTTCAATCTGCTGAAACACTTCATATCAACAGACAAACACAACGTGTCTCAGACGAACATTATTGGAAACCCAAACAAAAAAGCGCACGCAGTAAAAGACAGAATATAATGCATGCACGTTGCACTGGAAGAGGTTTAGCCAGAAACCAAACTTTATGCTGATAGTGACCGTTTCTCAAACAGAAAGCTGCATCCTCCGAAGGTTGCATATGCAGGCTGCATACGTCATCAAGCCTGGTTTGTTTCAGTAAACTGAGCATTACATTCACACAAGTCTAGGGGTGTGCAAAAAAAATTGATTCACATTTGAATCGCGATTCAAGCTTTGCCGATTCAGAATCGATTCATAGAATTCCAAAAATCGATTCATAATTTTTTTGTAATGCCGTGTTACTATTGTCCTGAAATGAGTTTATCTCAGTATTCCCATAAATGGCGCTGCGTCGTATTCACACTGACGCCCGCACACTCTTGTCACAGTCTTTCCCACACATTGCTGCTGCAGCGCTGCCCAGTTATATTAACAAGTGCCCAAGTATATCTGGCATCAAATTTTGTCTTTTTTGTTTTTACGTGATGATGACACGCTTTAATAATGACATTTTGTGTGCAACATGAGGAGTTCGGTATGCGTTCACGTGCTCTTTGTTTCTCAATGAATTGGGATGCGACGCGAACAAGCTCGTGTCACATTGTATCCTTCATGTTTCTGAACTTGAGCAGAGTTTTAACATTAGAGAACTTGATGGAGCACCCGCGGACCATATGGTTCCGGGTTTGTATTTGAAATGGTCAGTCGGGTCCGGGTCAGTCATAGTTAAATTACTTCGGGTCCAAAGTCTGATTAATATTTTGTATAAAACCTGAGTCGATCGGAGAATGACCGTGAGCGCTACCGCCCTAAAGCTCGCGTGCAGTTTCAGCATGCCGACGGTTTCTATGGTGATAAAACTGGCTCTTTTCTATTATTGTTAATAAACCATATCTTTTCTAAAATCTATTGCACTGAACGAGCAAAGCTCAGGCTGACTCAATATTTACAAAATGCAAAACTGTAATGTAAAGTCCCCTGTCACTGGGACAGCAAGTAGACTTTTGAATCTGAAATAATGAGTGGATTAAAGAGAGGCACTTTTCCTGCTTCTGCTCTATCTAATAGAAATAATAACCATTATAACACCAGTCACATTTCTAATCTATAGACCTGCACTGTCTATCATTTATATACTATATTATTGTATTTAATAGAGTTTGATTAAAGGGGTCATCTAGTTGCTTCATAACAGTTTTTATTTTTCCATAAAGACATAAAATAATATCAAACTACATTTAATTTGTTGTGTTTCTTTTCTTTAAAATTGTATATCTACTGCAATCAGTCACATAGGAAAAAGTAAACTACATTTACATACTGCGAATCGTTTTTTAAAATCGAGAATCGTTTTTGAATCGAAAATCGATTTTGAATCGAATCTCGAGCCTAAAAATCGGAATCGAATCGTGAAATTTTCTGAATCGTGCACCCCTACACAAGTCATAAGCATATTACAACAATTTACAATTAACTAAATAAAATAGTAAACTTTATAATTGTAAATATTCTGTAATAAGACTGTATGCAGTCTACAAATGCGACCTCAAAGGGATACAACCTTTTGTTTGAGAAATGGCCAGCATTTCACCTCCACTAGAAATCTTGTGACCCAAATAATTTCGCAATACACATTTAATCTCGCAAGATCTTGTCGCACAAGATCTCATCACACCCCTACAGAGGACATTACCAACTAGTGATCTGCATGTGCAAATGCACGTCAACACGAACAATGACACTGAAGTATAAATAAATAAAACCTGACGTGTAACCTACGACGTAGAGCCTACGGCTCTAGGCAGAAAAATAAATCGCACTTAATGTTTTGGATATAATATTTTCAAGAACTTAATATTAGTGATGCACCGATGTATCGGCCGCTGATATTTATCGGCCGATTTTTGAGGAATTTGAAACCATCGGCATATCGGCAATAGCACGAGGCAATGAGTTGCATGTCTGTTGTTCAATTAAAATGATTTTAATGTTCTGGTGTGCACTATGGACGGTTTTACAGTAACAACATAAACAAGCGGCTTTCAAGGTCAACACGTAACTTCCGTTAAACTCCGCTAAGAATAAATAACAACAAAATACTTTAAACATAGTAAATTTATAAAACAAGCAAAAAAACAATACATAGATTACCTAGCAAACCAAAACATTTGTTATTTTTGATGAGGTATTTGTTCAAGAGTTCAGTTTAGCAACTAGTTAAAACATTAAAAACCCGAAACCAGAAGTAAAGTTTGGACCAGACGCTTATCGCGTCAACGCACGTGCGTCCAATGAAACCGTCTATACTTAAGCACCGACAGAAAACCTTTGTTGAGCTGGCTCAAATGTCTTGGACAATAAAAGAAACAGACTGCACTTTAGTGGGGGAAAAGAAGTCCAACTTTTTTTGAAGTAGCAATATTTATACTCTATTTAAAGCAATAGTACTGGCATTATTTATGTTTATTAAAGAAATCCATTATATGTAAAAAAAAAAAAATGAGTTAACGTTGTTAATAAAAGAAATGCTGAATAGCAAAAACCACCTTTGAAGGTTGTCATGTTGTCTTATTATATTTGTTTTAGCTTAATTTGTGCCTCCTCTTATTATGTTGGTCAGTTGAATGTTAATCCAATGATCCAATCCATGGTCAGTAAAATAATTTGATGCAGAAATAAACTAGCTAACATACCAACAGTATAGTATTTTATACAAGTGTTTAATATCGGTAAGCCAGAAGTTAAAAAATCCTAACGGTGCATCCCTACGTAATATTATTTTAGTTAAAAAAGCTGTTAAAGAGCACCTATTATCCGATTCACAATTTTACTTTTAATTGTTGTGCAAGTGTGTATTAGTACAACGATATGCAAAAGGTACAAATCCCAAAGTAAACTATGACGCAACATCATTAATCTTCAAAATACGGTAAAGAGTGTCACATTTCTGGCTGACATTAGAGGTATTCCGGCCAATCACAATGTTCTGGTTAACTGGCCAATTGGAGGACACTGCGCTTTTCAGAACGATGAGCTTTGTGCAAAATCAATGCGTTTCAGGGAGTCAGGGCATAGAGGAGCAGCAATAATGAGTGGTATGTGGAAAATAAATTTTTATTTTGTGTTTTTTTAAAACTCATTGTACTACTACACTTTTTACAAATACACGAAATAACGCTGTTTTTAAAAAGTAATAGGGGCTCTTCAGGGCTCCAGACTGCCACCAAACGGTGGCATTTTGCCACCAAAATTTGAGAGTGTGCCACTGAATTTTATATCCAGTTGCCCTTGTGCGACCAGTAAATTTGACTTTTTTGTGATGTGACACTGAATTTAAAATAGCACACTGTACTTTCTGCATCTAGCATTAAAGTATTTATTAGTAATACAGTGGGAATTAGTAGAAATGTGAATATTTGGTTAGAAAGTTGATTTACGGCGTGTGCCCCTAAATTTTCTGGTTGCGCCCCTAAAATTTTCAGTTGGGGGCCACTGTGCTCCTAGTGAAAAAAGTTAGTCTGGAGCCCTGCTCTTTAAATCTGATTCTGGTGCATAGAACTAAATAAAGAATATTTTGTACAGTTATATTTTAACTTTGGAGTGTTATTTTGAAAAAGTGATTATTTAATTGATTTCTACTTTTATTAAATCGGATACATTAATTTAATGAAATGACGACTTTAAATAAATATCTTTACGTGTTTTAAAGTCATTTTCGACCTGCATCCAATTTTTTTTGTTTTTTGGCCCATTTTCATCACCAACACTTACAGTGGCGATAATATCAAACATGTTTGAAAACTTAAGCATTTTCAACTACTCATTCTGCCTCAGCTGCTAAACTGCTCTTACTAAACTAGCGTCATCACAGACTGATGGCAAAATCTGGACAAAAATGTGTAATGAGTGCACGGCTTTAAAGTCACCTTTGGCAGTCTTATAGTGAGGTCCTTGTGTGGATCTCACTCACATACAAAGTGGCTTTTATCATAAGCTCTGGGGCAAACATCGGATAGACGTCAGAGCTTAATATTAGCGTGGTAGTCTGGACCTCTCTTATTATGTGTGCTTATGTCTTTGCACCTGTGTTTAATGTAGTCTGAAACATGTCTCTAATTTTGATTCCTTCCTATTTTCCTGATAAACTAAACAAAGCTTAACATTAGCTACAAAGTACCAAAAGAAATGTTCAAGGAATAACTTCCTGAAAAACTTTATTATTTTCCATCATGGAACTAAAAATAAATATTATGCAGAATGTAACACCCTTAGTCTCAATCTACTTTCAAAAGCAGACTTCAAATTACTTTCAATCATGTTAGATAACAACATAAGGGCAAATAAATGACAATGAAATTTTAATATTTGGCTGAATCGTCCCTTTAAACCAAATTGCAAATGTACTGCAGATGTGATTAATATGTCTAGCAAAAGTCAGACAAGTCAAGTGAAGGGTAAACACACAAAACACAAGTCAATATGATTTGTAGTGCTGTTTGGTGGAGAAGAAAGCTGATGACAGGGGTATAGTCAACATTCATTGTGTGAAGCTGATGTAATGGATGTTAATTCATTCACAGGTGCCTGAGGCCGTGTTATTTCCACACTGGACTGATGATAACACAGACATATGAAATATCTTAAGAGTCCTCCACCCCCACAGAAGCAGTAATGGAGAACTCAGCTGCGTAAAGGAATAGTTCACCATAAAATTAAGCCATAATTTACTTACCCTCATGCTATGCCAGGTGAATATGACTTTCTTTGTGTATATAAAATTATATCCTGTCTCTTCTTAGCTTTGTAATGCCATTGAATGGTGGTCTACGTTTAAGTTCAAAATCATTAAAGTAATCCAAATGACTATATTGGGTTAATAAATGTCTTCTAAATTCAGGTCCATACAAAAATTAATTTATGACATTAATGCTAATGCATATAATATTTTCATAATTAGTCTGTTCACATTCGATTTGCCGGGTTTCTTATGCTAATACATTTAAAATGACTTAATAAAAAAAAATACTAGCCAATTACTTGTAAATCAGTTTCCTATATCTTAAATTATTACTGGCAAACTGCATTATTATTAGTGAACCTGAAAGCCTTATTTGTATTCAGTCCATCATGAGCAGAATAAAGATCTTTTGGCTGAACTGCAGCAGTGGGTCTGTTGTGCCGGCACCGTTCTCACCGGCATTGCCAATAGTTTCTCACCCATTCCTCCTGTGTGTTGCTTGATCTCTTGCCAGATAATCCATGCTGAAGTAATCATAAAGGACTTATAGGCCTACATGTAGCACACTACACAATCTCTTTTATTACAACACCCTTTATTTTGTTGTACATTGAGATTGAACACTTATTTTCTAGAGTAAAAGGTTGTAGTGCTAAAGCCCAATACTGCACCCCAAAAACATCCTAGAGGTCACCATGGCATACATCCTGCATGAATTAAGATCAAATCAACTTAAATTGACTTCTGAGTAATGGCTGGGCTGTCAATTTAAAGTCAGTTGTTAAGCGAAGCACCAACCAAACAGCCAGGCTCACTGTGAAAATAATCTGTTGTTTTTCTGATTGATTTTTTTTAGGGGGCAAGGCCAGGGGGAAAATAAGCAACACCAGCACACCAATGCAGCTGTTTCCACATACAGATAATTCTGAACTAGGGATGCGCTGCGAAATCCGATACTGTGCGTTACCTGTGGTTGGTAATATCAAGCTATTAAAAGAGCAAAGTATTATAAAAGCATCATAACGTTTTCATTCACTATATTTAAAGGTACAATGTGTATCTTTTGACAGAAATGCAATATAATACACATAAATATATTAACAGTGGTATATAAAGACCTTACATAATAAACGGTATTGTTTTTATTACCTTAGAATGAGCTGTTTTTATCTACATACTAGGGCTGCAAATTGATTAAAGCTCACGTTCTTTCTGATCCAATTTTTTAAACCCTAGTTAGTGTGTAATGTTGCTATAATAGCATAAATAATACCTGTAAAATGCTAAAGCTCAAAGTTCAGTGCCAGGCGATATATTTTCTTTAACAGAATTCGCCTTTCAAAGCCTACAGCGAATGGACGGTTTGGACTACAGCCCTCTACTTCCTGCTTTAATGACGTCACTAGAACAGTTTTTTGACTAAACTCCGCCCACAGGAATACATCAGTGACCAGCTAAGCTAACGGCAAGCTAAGCTGCTATCGAATCACAACACACTAAACAAACTACACAATCAGAACTCATAACGTATTTCTGAAGGAGGGACTTCATTGAACAAGGAAGACATCAGTCTGTTTTAGGACAGTGAAAACAGCGGTATAGATTTAGTAAATTGTGTGAAAAATAATGTGTTTTTTACACGTGAAACATGAACGCGTTATATTGCGCACTGTAAACACAATAAAAGCTTCAAAAACACAGAAAGAACGGGACCCCTTTAATAGCAACTAATCGAATAAAGGTTTGAGACATATATGAGATATATTTTATATTATATATAATTAAAAATATTTTATACTTAAACTGTATTCTTAAAATGATCACCTTTTATATTTAAATTACTATAAATAATTACTATACAATATTTTATCCTTTTAATTACATTACATTCTATGGGTTTGCTCTGATTTGGCTTTAAATAGTGTTTGTTAAAATAAGATTATATTTAAGGAATAATTCACGACGGGCAATTGAATTATAAGAAAATAATGCACACCCACGACGCGAAGTAGAGTGCCGTTACACCGCAGGTGTGCATTATTTTTGAATATGCATCACTAACAATACAACAGCTATTTAAGCGATAACGTTAATAAATAACTCTTTATTCAGTTTTGAATCGATTTACTAAAACGTTGATAAGGACACTTGAAACCGATTCAAGCAAATTACTTGACAATTTTTAGTTTTAGCTGTTCTTAGTTAAAGTCTTAACCTTTTCATGCATGTCACGGGGCAAGGAATGTTTTTGCGAAACTAATTTAATGATACGCTTGTTAGTTAACTGGCTCAATAAAAGCAAATTAAAATATAAAAAGGACAAGCCAGCAAATATAAAGTGTCACAACTGATACATCAAGCATCCCTACTCAAAATACAGGACGACACAGCAGTCTCGGACAAGGTCAGAGTAGACGGTCGGTGAATTTCGGTCTTGCATCACAATCAGTAAAATCTGCGTCAACAAAGAGGTCCACCCACAAACGGGCTTTTCATGTGTAGGACGGAGGGAGCTTGCATGACCTTCTGTTCCAGTTCTGGAAGGGGGACAGCTTCATTTGAAAGACAATGGACTACCCCCGGACACACACATTGTCCTTGCTGGCAGATTGCAAATGAGAAGAATCCAAGCCATAGCGTTTAGAGTGGGAGGTCTACAGTTGTCAAGCACTTTATAAAATCGCTTCTCTTTGGCTTCATTCACACACATGGATGGAAAGACACAAATACGCATGCACACAAACCCACTCGCACACAATTAGACAATTGCCAGTGATCAATCTCCAATCCTATCAGTCATCGCTGACAGGAAATCGTTGTCGATCGATGTTCTTTGGCCAAGTTGAAAAGCCGCAGTGTCACTGACTGTGGGCATGAACGTGGGTCGGGGACCAGACAGCGGCAAGATCGAGCTCGGTGGGTGGAGCTTTGCAGGTGGTAGAAAATAAGACATCTGTCTGTTTGTCTGAATGATGGCATAGCGCGAAAGGGGAAGAAAACCAGAATGTGAAGAGGTTCCGCTGGAACTGAAAAGAGATTGAAACTGAGCTGAGAAACAGGAGGTGGTCTCTGAAAAGCTCTGCAGATGCCTCCTCCCACAGGGGGCCATACACAGCGCCGTCCACCATGATGCACGCATCTGCCCTCAACTCAAGACAAAGGACACACGTTTGGGTGCCTGCATCTGTCCGTGGTTTAAGTGATGCTCAAAAATCTCTGAAAACTAATTTGCCCACTGCAGACCGCACGAATAAGCAGCGCTTGCAATATAACTCCATTACCAGACTTGTGTTGTGCCTCCCCAATGCACTTCTACATCGTGACTCCACAAAGAAAATAATGTGATTTCTGGGTTACTGCATTCAGTATTTGATCAAAATAGACTTACTGAAGAAAACGCACTGATAGGTAAAGTATCATGTTCATAAGCTATGCATTCAGCTTCAGAGGTCAGCACGAAATTTATAGCAGCTATGTTTCTAATATGCTTCGCGAATACAGTGCTAGGGTGTCGCAAAGGTTGCCAGGGCATTGCTTTGTCATCACTATGGTGTTCTGAGTGATTCTTCGTATTGCTATGTGGTTGCTTACTGGCCCATGTCAAAAGGGAACACTCCATGTCATAATGGGATCCGGCCCCTCCTTTAAAGCAATGGGGAATTTTTTAAGCAGATTTGACGGTCTGCCAGGCGAAAAGGAAGACTGCTTTATAAATCTTTCCTCAACAAAGCCAAGTTTTCCTACAAGAAATCATCTTTAGCTAGATTTTTTAATAATTTAACAATTTAATACTTATGGTCAAGTATTTGTTCAAATACCTAAGCTTAAGTGGCAACTAGTGATGCACCGATGTATCGGCCGCCGATATTTATCGGCCGATTTTTGATAATTTTGAAACCATCGGCATATCGGCAATAGCCCGAGAAAGGCCGATACCGATTGTTTATTAATTAACTGCATAAAGAAATCCATTATATGTAAAAAAAATTAGTTAATGTTGTTAATAAAATAAATGCTGAATAGCAAAAACCACATTTTAAGGTTGTCATGCTGTCTTATTATATTAGTTTTAGCTTAATTTGTGCCTCTCTTATTATGTTGGTCAGTTAAATGTTAATTAGATCCAATCCATGTTCAGTAAAAATAATTTGATGCAGGAATAAACTAGCTTATAGACCAGCTGTATAGTATTGTATACAAGTGTTTAATATCGGCATCGGTATCGCCCAGAAGTTGTCTGTTTAAATCGGTATCGGCCCAAAAAATCCTAGCGGTGCATCCCTAGTGGCAACCCAATGTCACAGCGATTCGTGGTATAGTTACAAAATGTTTGATTTATTTAATTATTCATGTTTATGGACACGATTTTCCTGTTTTTTTTGTTGTTGTGTCAATTAGCACCAGTGTTGGGGGTAAGACATTACAAGTAACGTGCATGAGGTTATTACTTTTTAGTTACTAAAAGTAATTACTTATTACTTTTCTGAAGTAACCAGTAAAGTAAAGTATTACTTTATAAATTCACAAATTAATATTTGAGTTTTTTTTTAAAGTAATGCGTGTAGTGCCTCCTCGCGATTAGTCGCGACTAATCTTTGCAGAATAAAGGTTTTTGTTTACAAAATATATGTGTGTGTACTATGTATAATAATTATGTATATATATATATATATATACACACAGATACATGTAGAAGTTTAAGAAAACATATATGTATATAATAAATATTTATATTTATATATAATATAAATTATTACATGAGTGTGTGTGTGTGTGTGTGTGTGTGTGTGTGTGTGTGTGTGTGTGTGTTTATACAAATGATTATACACAGTACACCCACATATATTATGTAAACAAAAACTTTTATTCTGCAAATGATTAGTCAAGACTAATCGTTAGGCAGCACTAAATTCAAGTTACTTTTCGGTTTAACAAATTGGAATCAAAAACAAGACAACATACTGAATTAAACTGAATGTAGTCACACAGAATTACGCCCTATATGCGTGTGCGCCTGAGTGGGAACAGTTTTGAGACCAAAACACAAGCTTGATATTTTATATTCAGAGCCGATGGTGTAGTGGGCAGGTCTCCGACAAGTGGTGCTTTCACACTTTCGGTGAGTCGGTGACCTGAGTTCGATTCCCGGCTTGTGGTCTTTGCCAATCCCATACCCCTCTCTCCTCCCTGTACTTTCCTGTCCTCTCCTTAATCACTGTCAAATAAATGGCAAATATGGCCATAAAATATAACTTAAACAAAAATTAACTTCTCAGTCATAAAAACATGTGCAAGGCCTGAACGAGATCAAGCCTCAGCCAAGTAAGAAAAAGAAATGCAAAAGTAACTTAAAAGTAATAGAAGCATTACTTTCCATGAAAAGTAACGCAATTAGTTATTTTTTTGGAAAGTAACTTGTTTTGGTAATGCATTACTTTTAAAGTAACTTTCCCCAAAAATGATTAGCACAAACTTCTATTTATTGTTTTTTGTGTCCCTGAGGACGACTTTCTTTTTTTCGTGTTGTAAAATTTTTTATTTACCCCAACCACAAGCGAAAATTACTGTTACATTTCAGACATCCTTACCCAAACCCCAAGCGACAATAGTTTAAAAATAGCACAAAAAATAGAAAAATCAATACATAAAATGACGTAAAAAAGAAAGTTGTGCTTGGGTGCAAAGTTGTGCTCATTGACACGGAAAAAAATAGAAGAGGAAAATCGTGTCCATGAACATGATTAAATAAATCATATATTGCGTGACTATACCACGAAATGCTGTGAGATGGGGCTGCAAGTATGCGCATTAAAGTCTTTCTTAGCAATAGCTAAAAGCTTTTCTAAAGAGCACCAAACGGCACTGTGGTACTACTACTGGGTTTCCTATTGTGATAATCATTCAGTATGATAAAATTTAACAAAATCACATTATGACAATTTGTATCATGATATTGCACAATGCCTTAATACTTATATAGGATGCTAGTAAGGATTGTGGTTATTAAAAATAATTATTATAAAGCTATAAATATATATGGCCATGAATAAAGCAAAAACCATGCACAGATACTCATCCAGCCTAATTTGGAAAAGAAAATGTTTTCCCCCTTGATACTGTTAAAGAGCTCCTGACATGAATACTCAGACAGTGTACAGACAACAGCATGTGGCATCTGAATCTACAGGGAGCGAATCTGAGATAGACAGCACACGGCTTCAAGCGACATGGCTAATGGCTTAAGGAACCCTGCCGTTAGCTTAATTGAAGCAATCTTTCCGAAATCAGGGATGGAAAGAGATAGAAAGCGTCAGAGGGCGGGAGAACGTGATCGTAAATCCTCAGCTGGCACGAGTGGGCCCTTGAGATTAGGCGAGAATAGACGGGGAGAGCTTTAGATGGATGGGATGTTTACTGAGCAGGAAAGCGGTTGGGTTCTCCCCTCCGCTCACTCCATGTCAGTGCACAGGCCAAACACCTGGGAACCACATAAATGATTAATATGAGAGGAGTCACTCGCAGGACAAGCTCCGCTGGGCCCAGCACAGAGATGCTCTGTCCCCGGATTCAATGGCGAGCGATCCAGACGGCCTGATAAAGAACGCCATCGCCGTGCAGATTCTCCGCTTATCTATCGGAGCTTTGATTGGGACCGACACTGAATTAACAGACCATTATTCAATGCTCTGCTCCATTAAAAGACTTCCTTTCCATTGCCCTTGAAAGTCAAGCCAACAGCAAGGGTGATAAATATCAGACAATTCAGTAGTCCATATTAGAAGGAGATAAATTGTAATTGACTCCAAATTGAAAACCTATCATTTACTTACATCCACTGCTGTCACTTTTGTATTTGGCCACTATTATCAGTAAATGGGCAATCTTTATTTAAAAGTGTCAAAACACATAAAAACTTACTTGACTGAACTATTTTTCTAAAGCTTTGTGTGAGGAATAAACAAATATAAATTGTTATTCACTGAAAATCAAGTTTGAATGAATGCTTTTGAAATCTGATAGTTCTTATTTTTTTAACTTGGATTCAAAGATCTGGTTGCAGAGGTTTACAGCTCACTAGAAGTGGAGATTATCTGTAAATCACCTACTTTATGGCTTCAGTAAACTTGATTATAGGAAACGAGTCATATGGCCTATTTGTGAACTAATGATATTTTATGGTGCTTTTGAACTTTATGGGCTCAGTTGCATTCGCTGTAACTATAAAAAGAAGAAGAAACTTATTTGGAACAATATAATGGCAAGGAAATGGTTAAATAACCTTTAAACATTCCCATTTCCCTGACAGTAGTATAAACAGCCACTGGTATAAAAGCCAGAACAAGTTTAATATTCGGATCACAGCGCTCTGTGAGGTCGGAGACAGAGAGCGGACGCTCCCACACTCACTTTAGTCGCCGGTCATCCCATGATCCCCCTTCTTTTCCTCCCCGACCGCACTGAAAGACAGGGAGGAAGTGAATTTGGGGATGTGCTCTGCATGGAAACGACCGGATGCTGTAACGAGGGAGGCGGCTGTCAGGTTTCTCATTCCTCACTCCTCCTCAGAATGGATGTGAGCCATTTGCTTTAGCCTTTAAGTTGAATGTTCCAGAAAACAGTAACCGGTATTTCAGCCTAAGACACATGTTTACAGAATGAAAGAAAAAGAAAGAAAGAAAGAAAGAAGGACAAAAAAAGAAATAAACAAACAAATTAAGACCGACAGATAGACATACACAAAGACAGACAGAAGAATGAAAGAAAGCAAGCAACCAAGTAAGAAATAAAGAAACCATTACAGAGACACAGACAGACAGAATAAAGAGAAAGAGAGAGAGCAGGTTAAAAAGCAAGTTAAAAAGAGAGACTAAGCGACCAACCAACAGAAAATATGTAAAAAAGGAAGGAAAAAAAAGAAAGCAATTAACCAAGTAAGGAATAAGGCCCAACAGACAGACACAATAGCCTCAGTTGCACTATCGGGCCTGTGCGAGCCAGGGCTTCAAACGGGCCTTGCGGAGCCAATAGCCTCAGCCCTCCAGCTGTGTAGCCAAAATCACGACGCGTTTGCATTGTCAAGCCAATAGCGCCGCAGCGCTTCACAAAACTCCGCCCTTAATACGCCTACCTGGATGTAACGTCACAGAACTCCGCCTGTTTTACCGTGAGGAAGTCACTTCAATCTGACAGGAGACGGGAGTGAGATCGCATCATCATACAACAAACATAATGAAAATAACTGAGGCGGCTGTTTGCACGGTGAAAGCCAAGATGAGAAGATAGAGATGTTTGCTCCAGCCGCGGTGTTACTCTTGAAGTTTATGTTGGCTGCACATGAGCGATCTCACGACGAGACAATATCAGATCAATAAGCAATAGAAAACTTTATGAAGTAGGATAATTACAAATAAAGCGTCCATCTAATGTGCCGTTATACTATATACACAATATTTTAAAGAATATAACGAGTCCTAGTTTTACATTTATATAAAATAATCTTATTTTAAAATATGCACGTGTGTCTAAATATGTAACGTTAAGTTTGTAATTATAGTTCTATGGCGATGTAAACATACTTACACATTATAAGAGGTGTGATATCTTTAATCATGAAAACGTTAATAGTTGAGCATCACATGAAACACAAGGTAACTGTCTAATAGCTATTTCAATAATGTGTCAATCAATAAATACTTTTGTCTAAAAAGAACTGCCTCGAATAGCTGAATAAGACTGATAATCACTTTACTTGCATCTCAAAAATAAAAAAGTTTGAGAAATCATTAGAAAATGTACTCGTTAAGAATCAACTCTGAATATACACAAGTATTTAAAAAGCTATGTTACAGTGGTCAAGTTAATGATGGTTATATTTACCATTTTGTTGCATACCATTTCTGTGTTTCAGATGTGATCCTTATTAAGCAATCATTTTCAATAAACTGACAAGCAGCCGTAGTAATAATAGCGCGGTACTTTATTTACATATGAAGTTTATATCAGTGCACAAACAGGTGTATTTAAAGACATCTCCTCCGGACGGATTTCAACATCCATGGCTCCTGTCGTCTCATCATCATCATCTTCGTTGAAGAGATGTGTCATCTCTCATATACTAAATAAAAACTCCTGGATGACAAACTGAAAGCTTTACGTTGGCATTTTTCTGTAAAACGGACACAAAAGAAAGCAGCACATGTGATGTTTTGTATAAAGGGTTTGTAAATACACATACAGTATACCGACATATAAAGTTTGCTACATTCATATAAGAGTCAAATTAATCTCCAAAATACCAGAAAGCATGGCTATGACAAATATAATAAAACCATGGTTACTTTTTCTAAGGGCTGACTAAAAAATTCAACAGAGATGACAATATAACACAAAAAACACAACAAACACCCATGTAAGACACTTATGCAATCGTTAATTGTATTGTATTTTAAGTGTTTTGTATTTAAAAGTTATGTAGCATGTTAACTCACCAACTGTAGATGCCATCGTGACTCGAGTGATCGCTTCTTTAATACATGGACGATGAAATGATGATCCAGCACACATCCTTAATTTCTCAGCACTGTTGCACTTTAAACACTTTGTTCTGTGCCCGAAACTTTATAAACTTCTCCCGAACCGGTAGCTGTGTGCGCCGGATCCTTAGCATGGCGAGTTCGGCGTTGTAACGCGTCTTTGTTATTTACATATGCAGATCATTTTCTTCAGTCCGAAGTACAAACATAGCTGGCATCTTCCGTTAAACAGTAAATTACTGGTGATCCCGATTATTTTTTAAGTTTTAAATCTGCAGACAGATGGATGCGCATCTTGCCAGAGACTCAGATAAACTCCGCCTTTGACCTTTACCACTCCCCTAGCCCCGAGAAGCCCGCTCTGGCCCAAGGAATTCGGCGGGCCAGAAAAGCCGGGCCTTAAGCCCCAACGAAGCACCAGTGAAGCACGATCATGCCCCGGAAGTGACAATGCAAACGCCACAGGCTTTGGCAGGCACTGGCACGCCCGCTTGAAGCCCGATAGTGCAAACACGGCTAATAAGTAGGTTACATGCAACCAAATAATCTGCTAATTGTATTGATGGTTCAATCGGATTGAAAAGCCTTCATGTAAACACTTTAATCAATATGATCGAGATCGTTTGGATTCAAATTTTAATCGTATTGAAAGGGGTGGTGTAGTCCAATCTGTGATCCGATCAGGATCGGAGAAAAGTATGCAGGTAAACGCGTGAATTGTAGTATTTTCTCAATCGGATGCAAAATACCCTGTGCACATACCCAGAAGAATTGTGCTTAAATTCACATCTTCTTCATACCTCTTATTTACACATCACGTGATTCTCAATGGCAACATGCATTATTAAGGTTAGGGATGCTCATATCAGTTAATTTCCCCGACCGACAACCGTAGCTTCTAAACCGAACATTAACCGTTAACTTATAAGATTTTAATATGAAATTGTCATTGAGTAAAAATACAGTTGACGGTTGTCTGTGAACTAGTAAAAACAAAACATTTAACAGCAGCGACAGATCAACAACAGCACCAGGATTCATACATCAGATCAGATTTAATTGATCATATCAAATATTCACGCAACATTACCTTATTAAAAAGCACGCGATCGGTCCAGAGGATTAATATCCAAAAAGGGCAGATTGTCTCCGTTTCATCTACCACAGTGGTCATTTCTAAAGCAGGACGTTTTTCAGAAAGTTTTGCTTTTGCGTCGTCTTTCTCCGTTTGTGCAAAAAGAGAGATGTTTTTGGTCAGGGTCAGAGGCCATCAACGAACGTCTGTCCGGATGTGCGCGAGACGGACCGCGTCATCTTGCGGACACGCGCGCGTCTCCGTTCAGCCTACAAACACGCATACAAATTATTTCTCATACAAATGATTACTTTATCAGACCGTCAGGGCAGCAATCATTTGTGTCATTTACAGGACATTCACAAATTACAGATAGAAAAGTGGCGAAATGTCTGTCGGCTCATGACAACACGCACCATGTATTAACAAATATTTTTTTATTTTAACTGATAATGTTAATCGGTCATAAATTCTTACCTTCGGTTAATGGTTAAACGGTCAATGTGAACATCCCTAATTAAGGTAAAGGGGTAAAGTGCTGTACATTCTGCAGCTTTCATGTCTCTCATAACATTAATAGGGCTGGAGCTATCGATTATTTTAGTAATCGAGTATTCTACTGATTATTACATCGATTAATCGAGAAATCGTATGAGAAATACATTTTCTTTAATAAAGAACAATCCTTAATATACAAGAGAAAATAATACAGGCATCTTAAAATCAACCAATTTGGTTCTTTCTTTTAAACAATTAACATTTTAAATGCTAAAATTGCATCCATCCATACAGACTGCTAAACTATTAAGAACAACCCCATTCTTTCAGTCAATAGAAATTTTACTAGAAATAGCTTTTTGGAACCTGGTTAAGTATTAAAAAATATTATATATTATAAAGTATATTATAAAGTATTTTATTTAAGTTATATCTAATAAATAAATAATTGTTACATTCATATTCATATGTAATTATCTTTTTAAAATATGTTTTAATTTAAGTACATTTATATTTTAAACAGTTTAATATATTAGATTTTAATAGTTTACTTTAGTAAATAATAGTGTTTTCGGATGTTTAAGTTACAGACAGATTTTTATTTTGGCACTTCGTTGTATAGGATAGACGACTGATTTTTACAGCCTGTGCATTTATCAAAATAAACTGGTAAAATAAACCTTTAGAGCAGCTCTGAAGATAAGGTTTAAGCTAGCTACCAGTTTGCTGAGTTAGTCACAGCTGCGTGTGTCACTGTCATCAAATCCAGCTAGGATATCATTTGTGTTCATCAAAACAAGATCAAGTTTCACATTAAATGTGAATACTACATTTACTACAGTATAATATTCCTGTTTAACAAGTCATTTAAGTATTGCAATACAGATTTGTGCAGATCTGTTAATGCTTATTGTGAAAGTAGTGTGCCGTATAATTTTTTTTTTACTTATCAAAACTGTGCCGTGGCACAAAAAAAGGTTGGGAAACACTGCATTAGGATACATAAAGCAATAAAATAAAGTTGTGCTTTTCGAAAAAATGTGTTTTCTTTGCCTCTATCTAAAGATGCACGTGCAGAGAGCTGGGCTCTGTCCAAGGCAGATCACTAGGTAGCAATCCTGTTTATGATATGCATAACAAGGAGTTGTAGCAATACATCCCTAGTGTTTAAAATATAAATCGCGTTCCGCTGGACCGATGTTTTTAAAGGCACCTCTGAGAGGTTTATTTTCCCCTGCTTGACAAGCCGACTGGACGTGACATGGGGGCGTGGCAGCATCGACGATCCCATTTTTTAATTCGAAGTTCGAGGTTGTGACTTAATTTAGATCGATTTCGATTTAAAATCGAAATCGTGACACCCTTACAGGGCTCCAGACTAACTTTTTTCACTAGGAGCACAGTGGCCCCCCAACTGAAAATTTTAGGGGCGCAACGAGAAAATTTAGGGGCACACACCGTAAATCAACATGCTAACCAAATATTCACCTTTCTACTAAGTAATACACTGTATTACTAATAAATACTTTGATAATAGATGCAGAAAGTACAATGTGCTGTTTTAAATTCAGTGTCACATCACAAAAAAAAGGTCAAATTTACTGGTCGCACATGTGCGACTAGATGTAAAATTCAGTGGCACACTCTCAAATTTTGGTGGCAAAATGCAACCATTTGGTAGGAGTCTGGAGCCCTGCCTTAGTAACGAGCATTACTTTTTATAAAAAGTAACTCAAATATTAATGTGTATATTTAGAAAGTAATGCGTTACTTTGCTCGTTACTTCAGAAAAGTAATATTATTACGTAATGCGTTACCCCCAACACCGTCAAAGTATTTTTTTATGCGGGTTAATGATCGAAAATTTTTGTTTATTAGTTATTGGCATTTGGGCTCTGAATAGTCTTTGAGATGCTTTTGGGCTAGTTTTGAATGTCCATTGGCCTGTCTTTGATACACGAATCTGGCAACCCTGGCTGTGCGCTTGCGCAGACATTTGGTTCGGATTATATAGAATGTACATGTAAATGAACATTTTAATTAGATTGCAATGTTAAGGGTACATGTAAACTGTATTGTCGTAAACTGAAATTGGATTAAATACAGTCAGATTGACAAAATATTGTGCATGTAAAGATAGCCAATGGCAAAGACAGACAGAGAGAAAGAAAGACAGAGAGTGACAGGGACAGAAACTGGTAGCCAAGAAAGAAATAAAGCAAGCCAGACAAAAAAAGCAAGCAAGTATAAAAGGCAAACAGGCCGACCTTTTTGCATATATTCAAAATAAAGTCTTCACATTTGAACGTATATACTGTAATACAGGTGTGTTGTAGCAGTAACTTTAATCTGTGGATCCTTTAATGTGGCCAGAGTGATTCAACTGTGTAAACAGCTGAGGCAACAAAGCCTATTGTGATAATATGTGCTTCAATACTTGACAACAATACAGTAAATCACAGTCAAGTTCAAAGTTCAAATTTACTGAAAAGTGCTTTACTTACAATACAAGTCAAACAGCTGCATCCAACATATATTTGGTCATTATGAAGCGTCTACTCAAATGACTTTATGAAAGCTTATATTTATTATATTGATGTTTCAATTAGTTTTTCTTACAGTTGTTCTCGGATGAAGGCGCTGTTAGTCAATTTTCTAAGGCTGCCTTGGTCTAGACTGCTCCTCTTTGTACAACGGGAACCGTAAAAAGAGCGTATCGTTTTACAGTTACGCGAATTAGATGACATTTCACACTCAGCAAATGGATGCTAATCAAACGTCTTCTGCAATACGGCTCATTTCCTCGATGCGAGCCAGATTGCGGCAACTGTTGGCACGTTGAGAAAACACCTCTTCGAATCTCTAGCATGTGACGCTGGGAGCGAAAACAAAAGACGGCACACAGCTGGTAAAACAGTGTAACAGCATCGGGAGCCAAAAGCAACAGTAATATCAGCAGAGCGGGCCGATCTAGTAGCAGACTCCCGCTGAGCAGAGCAAATGGGGGAGAGCCCTACTTTAAATGGATTTAGAAAACTTTGCTAACATTTACCAAATACAAATCTCTTATCTGAGTTGCACATAGACCTTTATACAATCTGATCAACATTGCATTCTAAAACAACCAACTATTGTTTAAAGGATAGTTCACCGAAAAAATGAAAATTTCTTCCTTAAGTTTGTATACATTTCTTTGTTCTGCTGAACACAAATGAAGATATTTTGAAAAATGTTTTAACCAAGTGACTTCCATAGTAGGAAAAACAATAATACTATGGGAGTGAATAGTGCCCCAGATCCGTTTGGTTATAAAACATTTTTCAGTAATATCTTTCTTTGTGTACAACATAAAGACATTTATATAGGTTTAAGGGGCACCATTCCAAAGCAGATCAGGGGCACCATTCACTTCCATACTAGAAAAAAACAATACTATGTAAGTAAATGATGCCCCTCCCTCATCTGTTTGGTTATTATTTATTATTTTTTAAATATCTTCCTATGTGTACAGCAAAACAAAGACATTTATACTAGTTTCAGGGGGACCATTGACTTCCAAAGCAAAATCAGGGGCACCAATCACTTAAAATTTCTTTAAAACATTTTCCTTTGTGTTCAGCAGAACCAATTTATACAGGATTAGAACAACTTGAGGGTTAATGATGAAAGCATTTTCATTTTTCAACTATCCTTTTAAGAGTGTATTTAATAACCGTCATAGTTGGATCTAAAACTACCAATCAAAAAATGTACTTTTACCTAAATGAATGTTCAAATCTACCTGTGTAACCATCAAGCTCACTCAATGTCCCAGGAGGCCACATGCCTTCCTGCTGTTGGAAGAAAACAGTCGAATGGTGTCAAGATTTATCCTTAAGTGCTGCTTTAGCTTTCACAGACGATACAGTGGTTTAAGAGAGAACAGTGGATCATAAATCCAGCTGACATGTATGGACATATGGAGAAAAATGATGAAGTGATTTGGGGGTATCAGGATTCTTTTACTGCTCCACAGACTTTTGTTAGCCAATAATAGACTGCTCTGTAAAATAAATCCAGCTTGAGAAGTTTGACCTCACATCCCCCACTAAACGCCTTTTTAAAATAGAAAGAAAATAAAATCGCTTTGCTAAAACACTAAAGGCCAGTTTTATATTTTTGCCACATAAGGGACCCTGGTAAGATGTAATGACAGGATTCATGTATGTTGCAAAGAGAGCTAAAAAATAAAAGAATAAGATTCATAGTAGTCTTCCAACAACCATTCATCTCCGGAAGCCCAGTTTGTTCCCTGGAGACCTTATGTGTAATGTTTAACCAGCTCTGGCTGGGACACTGTGCTCTTTCTCCCTCACTGTGCACGGTACAGTAAAATAAAGAGAGATTTGTGGCTTTCTGAGTGAAAGTTTACCTTTGGTGACGTGAATGGCCCCTCTGAGGTCTTGCTGTTTTGCACGGTTGTCGGTTCAGTGCGCCACCCAACACTAATGCAGTCACAACCGGGTGTATTAGCACCTCAGTCAAGCACTTAGCCATTAGCTTATGCACTTAACATAGACAATTATGCACGCCTTTCAGCTGTTTCTTTAAGTTTGTACACCTGACGTCGAAAAGTGCTCTGTACATGCTTTGGCTTTTGAGCATATGGACACATAAGAGTCCATTAAGAAGACGTGCAAAAAATATGATCAGTCTTTCCACAGTAACACACAAAAACTAAATACAAGCCTGCAATGGCCTACAGGGCCATCATTATTGCCTTTTCCATTACATACTGTAAGAAAGCAGGTGGAAACCATACCACAGTTTGTATAGTGTAGTTCCAAATAATGTGTACGATTTATGCTGATTATGCGGTGCTTAAATACGTGTACAAACGTTACGTGTTTGTGACCATGCAAAGAGCAAAGTGACATGGTAACCTCGATAGAGATGATAGCCCAAATTCTCTACTGGTTGACAAATTTATACTGGTTTATGGCCCAACCCAGTCTTTGCCATTAGTGACAAAACACTCTTTGTTTTGTCTTACATCAACAAGTTGGATCGAGAAGTTATCCGCCTCAAAACTACCATCACTAGCCGAGCTAGGAGCGGACATATTGGGCCCTTTAAATGCAAATACAGTAAATGTTAAATGCACTAGTGTTTACTTAAAATTATTTACTTCGAGTTTTCTACAAATTATGAAGAGAAAACAAAAAAGTTTTTAAGGTCAAAAAATTACACATGGGACCTTTAAAGCTGCAATCTATAACTTTTGCCTCTATATCACCACCATCTCTGTTTAAAGTGTAAAATTGCAAGTTAGTTTTAGTACTTATATTAAAGGAATAGTTCACCCTAGGTGATCATGACTTCCTATCGTCAGCAGAACACATTATATTAAATAATATCCTGTCTCTTTCTAGCCTTGTAATGCCACTGAAAAGTGACCAAAAAGGAGTCCATACATCAGTGGGTTAAAATATGTCTTTTGAAGTGAAACGATTCGATGTGAGGGAAAAATATGTGTTTTTTTAGCTTATTTAGAGATCGATAAGTCACAGTTAAATGTAAACAACATTGTAAGTTGTGTATGATCTAAAATGGTGGCATACAGGTTCCAAGTCGGTGGTTGGTTCTCACGAGTCTTGTGACTAGTCATCATATGCGTTATGCTTTCTTTCATCTCCTTTTTTTGATATTTTAATTGTTTATTTAATTTTTTTTAAAGTCGCCTATGGATAAGTGTTGCGAATTAGCACTTGTGCCAAAACACTTAAAGGAGCGGTGAATCAAATACTCAATTTTAACTTGATAATTTGTTATATAAGAGGTCATCATACTTAAATGAACATCCTGCAAGTTTCAGAACTGAAAACGTCCTTGCTACTGAAATATAACAGTTTTTGGCACCAAGCCAGTAAAACAAGCCAGTGTGGAATTCGGAAAAGTATGACGTCAAAGTAGAATTGAAGCACCTCCCCATATCCAAATACAAGGACCACTTTTGTAGCCCCGCCCACAGCTTCGCGTGACACACGTGTGTCAACAATAAGTAAACATGTATTTAAAGATTGCCAAATTTAACCAAAATGACTTTTAAATACATTTTTTCTGACGCGGTGATCTGAAGAAACCATGGAAACGCATTTTCGGTTGTGGAAGAACGGTCTATGGGAAGAACACAGACGCTAGATAACGGAGTCTCAACATTAGTAATGCGTGTATAAAGTTTGCTTTTGAAGAAGTTCCAGCTCGAGTGGGGAGTGTTTACTTTGTGTACTGTGGATTCATTTGTAAAGAAGTCGATGCT
Organism: Paramisgurnus dabryanus; assembly: GCF_030506205.2. NCBI lineage: Eukaryota > Metazoa > Chordata > Actinopteri > Cypriniformes > Cobitidae > Paramisgurnus > Paramisgurnus dabryanus. The sequence goes on from NC_133357.1 coordinate 21,055,396, forward strand.
GGATTTGCAGAGAGACTGTGATTAAAAACACCACTTATATTGGATCTGACAAAAATGACACAGCAGTACACAGTAAGTTTATTTAAGTTACTGCGTTTCACTATTGCTTTGTTAGAAGAGATCGCTTGATATGTCTGTTGTAACATCCGTATCTAAACACGTATGTTTGACTGTTTTAATGTACTAAAAACATTAAACGATTAATAAAGATACACCACTTAACAACACGACTGTAATTTAACGGTAGAAATATACAGTGTTATTGATAAAGAAGGATTTATCAGCCGCAGTTTAGATTCTGATGCCCGCTTACTGTGTTGTATACGGTAATTTAGGTGAGTTGCGTTTGAAAGGTCCAACACTCAACAAAGCTTTTTTTAATCATATAACTGTGGTATGTAACATTACGTGTATCTAAGAGCAACCTCACAAGCACAATAGAAATATACAAAGTTATTGATAAGGATTATTAGCCGCAGTTTATAATCTGATGCGCGCTTACTGTGTTGTATACGGTACTTTAGTCACGTCGAGTTTAAATTTTTGTTTCTACTTTACTATACGTATTGTCATTTATGTGTATCATCTTTAGCACCCAGAATCTTTTGTGGCTCAAACATATATGTGTTCGGCTGCTATTTTTACACATGAATGTTTTTAAAACATTTGCCCACATGTAATGAAGCCGTCCAATCATAGCAGTGGGTGTTTACGTCCAGGTCTTCAGTGCGGCCCGCCCCTTCAAACGAAGCATTTCTCCAGACAGCCACTAATCCATGTTACAAAATAGCCTATTACTTATTGCTTTTGATGTTTTTGAATGTAAAAACCATGCAAACATCATAAGTAGACATCAGACAACAGTATAAAACAATAAAATCGATAAATTCACCGCCCCTTTAAACAATACATCTGGTTTGACCAATGTAATTGCTATGTCCATTTCAAATAAAATGTCATTTATTCATTCATGACAAAACATGCAGTTACTGTATGAGACAGCCCAATTTGGGCTTCAACTCTAAATGTGTTTGCTAAAAAATTAACACACCTTCGATCTCATTATTGTTAGTAAATGATAGGTTCATTTTCATTTTTGGGTGAACTATTCGTTTAAGTCTATACTTTCTAAGTATACTTAAATATAAATGACGTCAACTTGACATTTCCAATGGAACTGGCTTTAAGATTTGTCTAGGGCTGCACAATAAATCGCACGTGATTGTCACGCACATCTCATCAGTAAAGCCGGTTCCTTGATTAGTAATAAATCGCCATCAGCTGCTTTCAGACGGCACGACATTTACTACACAAAGCCGTACTTCACTGACAAGAGGGGAAATATCGCATTCATAATCATGTATGAATAGCCTGCGATTATGAATGCAATATTTCCCCGCTTCTCAGTGAACTACATTCCATTTCAAATCATGGTATTGTAAGATAGTACAGACCACAACCCCAAAATGGGTGAGTTTGCAACTCTTTTCATCAGCAAAATGGCAATAAATGCTAGTTATTCGATAAACATAGAAAAAAATTAAAGTTTAACAATAAATAAGATGCTAAGGTTAGCTATGCACTAAACCATGCATGTAAACGAAACAAGGTCAAGAAACAATTTAACAACACTGCAATACTTAAAAGTATAGCAAAGTACTGACCTACACTGAGACTCAGTCATAGTAAGTTAAGTATAGCATATGTATTCACTTCACCAGTAAATCGTTTATATCATTAAAGCCCAGTAGGAAGTTGTCAAATTATAACACAAAAATCCTTTGGTTACGCATGAACGGTTTATGCAAAAAGACATATGGCAGGAGAACATCCTAAGAGATTTACATGACGTATAACAGATGTCACCAATCATCAAAAATTTGTCTCTGTATGGTTTCAAAGTCTAAAAATGTCATAAACTACAGATTAGGTTGACAAGATTTTTAAACAAAGAAAATGAACGTTAAGAGGGAAAAGAGAGTCTTGCTGATATTTCATTCTAACACATAAACAGCACAGAGATATCACAGTATTGGCCAAGAAGTGGCTGAAGATAACATGCTTTTCACTACTCATAAACATGGCTTGCAGTGATTTCCTCCTTACTGGCCGAAGCTGGAACAAACAACATCCATGAAACCGCAGCCAACTTTTCGACTTAATTACAAGGCTCAGCAGTTAGGCCATGAAAATCGCTAGCCCAATCCCTTTTTACTTTCCATCTCTATTCTGCCTCCTTGCACCATAGCACTGAAACTAGTGAGAGCACCGTTCACAAAAATGTTCACATCTCATGGTTAGTGAAGCAAAACCCTTGCCAGTAAACACAATAATTGAAAGGCGCTCTCCAGGTTTAGAGTAATCATCAGGATTGCTGTGGAGAACTCGAACTGGACAACTCCATCTGCGTAGGAGAGAAACAACAAACCCTTACATCCTTTCACATAATGACATACTGCGTCCCGTGAAAGGCTCAGTGCAATTTAATTAATCCTGGTTGGAAAACACTGGGCTGATTACTGATTAACTGTATTACTCTGAAACAGCATGAGCACTAAGTGCAGTTTTAGAAGAGGACTGTGTTTAATGTATTATGCAGGTAAAAATAGTTTAAAAGATAACTTCAATACGCTACAAAGTCTTGGTGAGTAAATTCTTGTTAATCAATGAGAGTGAATTTTTAAACAATTGTACCTAAACTCTTACAGATTTTTATATTAGTAGGGCTGCAACTAACGATCATTTACTTAATCGATTAATTGGGCGATTATTATTATTATTATTATTTCGATTAATCGACTAATTTACTCATAGATTTTTCACTTATTATAGCTAAATAAGACACTAATTTATGGTTTTTACGGGTTGAAGTGTACTTTTAAAAGGGCAAAAGACACACTCATGGATTAAAGTGAAAAAAATTCTTCTGACTGAAATTTTTTTCAGGCCAAGTCATATTCCTTTAACTAACACTCTATGTAGGCGAGACCAATAGCATTTTAAGGGGAGATTTTTTTGCCATTAATTCCATATTAAAGTCTCCTGTGGCATATATAGGTTGCTGTAGTTTGCATGGCATTTAAGAGATGAAGGCAAAACAGCTAAATAACTGACTATATAAAAAGATAACATGAATATCAACACCTTTAATGAATCTTTTATTAATTATTTATTAATTGTAAATGTATTTATTTTAGCATTTACTAATAATGTTTTAAATCAGAGTTGAAACTGTTAACATTAGTGAATGCACCATGAACAACCATCAATTAATGTAATGACATAAACAAGAATTCATTAATGCTTATATACTCTATATTTCAAATTATTTGTTCATAATGCATTTACTAATGTGAAGAAATACAACTTTTTAATATCATATTATTCAGTACACATAAACGAATAATCCAAGGTCTGTTCTGTTCACACAACAGTTTACAGTCACAGCTATACAGTAACGTTATAAATATAAACCCTGAACGAGTAACTCGAGTTAAACTCGTGTACAATTCGCGCACAGGATCACTGTACCTTTATCAACAAAATATTATGTTACAGTAGAGGCAGCGCTGATGTGCTATTTTATGCGCAATGGTTCTGCAGTTTACTTTCTCCTAAGACCTAAATGGTCGTGTTTATATGAGGATACTTGCAAAGACGGGATTTTTGACGCTATTTGTATTTAAGGCCAATAAAGTGGCAAAAATACTCACAAGCTTAATGAAGCGAATGCGCGGCTTATGTGTTCAGCTCTGACACACAAACAGCGGATGCATTTAACGTTAGCACTGTTGTTTGTGTTTGAATGGCTTAATATATCACTTGTTTATAAACTGCGGCGCTTAAATATGTGTGCAAATTTTACGTTTTTTGAGACCACACGCAAATGAAACTGCAAGAACCGACAGGTGGATGACATCAAAGTGACGCGAGAACATCAGAAGCAGTCTCCTCTTATGATTCCTGAAATCGCTCTCATGGGATATGGATGTCATCTGCCTCCTGGTTCTTGTGGCGCCACATAAAGTTTACCCACGAGTTTAATAAACCCGTTGTATCAGCAACTGGCCTGATGAGCATAGCAGTCAAAAACGGGACGCGGGTAATCACGTACGTGAGAAATCATTTACCCCCAAAATACAGGAACCCTAATCGCAAAGACACGTAAATTACCTGGCGGTTTGATTTTCTTATCCCACGAAATGAAAGGCTTGCCAATCTTCATCATTTCGCTAAGCCAAGTCAATCTCCATTGGTCTTTTACACCTTTATCAACCGCCAAAACATCGGAGCCTTTCTGCATTACAAGTTTGTCCATAGCTGAAAAAAGTTTTACCTCAGCTTAACGTGATACAGTCAGAAAACCCGGAGTGGATCCTGTGCGTATGATTACAGACCGCTTAGAGTGGAGAGAGGAACGTGATTTGGCTCCACTCCAGGCTTTGATCACATCCAACTTAAAAAAAGGTGAATACACGTCGTCTTTATGAAAAATGAATTTAATAATTTTGCAATTGACGGAAATCCGTCTAGCGACGGAAAACTTTAATCCATGCACACTACTGCAGAATTTTACTAAAATAACCTTTTTGATATTATAAGCCTTAAGGGGGCTCGCAAAATCGCTCTTTTAATTCCTGGGATTGGTGACAAGAACGACATTATCATATTTCCTCCAGCTTGGACTTAGCCTGTAAGTTAACTCCTGTTAGCATTGCATTGTGACCAAATCTTTCAAACATGTTAAGAAGCGTCACATTTCCGGCTGACGTCAGAGGTATTCAGGCCAATCACAACGTACAAATTAGCTGGCCAATCAGCGCTTTTCAAATCAGTCCATTTCAGGAAGAGAGTGAAATCTGGAGCTATAAAAAGGTATGTGTAAAATAATGTGTTTTTAAACCATAAACCACGTGAACACATTGTAGTATACCAAATACACAAAATTACTTTTTTAGCAGTGAAATAGGTGCACGATGCTTAGTTTGTGGTACATTACTATTTTTATGAAAACCAAACAACAATTAAACAAATACAAACTCACTTATATTAAAGAACAACTTTTATTAACCAGCGTTCTTTTGCGCTTTTGCTTCCGCCATTGTTTTTTCAGGTTGCCCGATCCGCAAAACAAAACAAAGCCAATGGCCATTCAAAATTAATCCAAAAGCATCCCAATGACTATTTAGTCTAAATACCAGCAACTAATGAACCAAATCCTTCCTTCTGTAGCCAGCAGAAAAAAATTAACCTGCAGAAACTCCCCCAAAAGGCTGCGGACCTGGCAACGATTTTCATAATTGAATATTATCGATTCATGATTGCAGCTCTAAATATAATACACATTATATTACAGTTATATTCTAATAATGATATCATTAGAAGAGAAAAGGGCTGGTGAAAACAGGAAATAGATAATAAGTATGTTCAAACTCACATTTCTTGTCGAAACATGCATGCTAACTACCAGGCCCCACCCCCGACCAGCTAATGTGCCGTTTCGCTCTGAACCGTAATGGATGCATGCACTGCCCCGTACAACCTTACTATTATATTTTGTGCTGTCTGAATAAAATGATCAAAATATGTACCCCAGCTGTCACTGGGGCAGTACCCCTGAAAAGGGTCCTAATATGTACAATTAGGAACAGATATGTATATTTGGTACCAATATGTACCTCTGAAGAACTTTTGGAAAGGGTATAGCCCCAGTGACAGCATTTTTCAGGAGTGAATTCAGTTGTCACTTCCTTAAAAAACTAAACTGTGTGAATAGGAATAAGCTCTCAAAAAGTAGTGCCAAGCAGTTTGTACTTGTTTTGCTCAGTAGGACACCGAACAGCGAATCCGAATAAGATTAAAGGAATTTTTATGAGGTTTATTTCGAAGGGATAATCACATAACCATTTTCATAAACACAGACATACTGTAAAAAAATCGCCTTCGTCAAAATCAAATGAAAGAGTATGAAGCCATCACCGACCACAGAATGTATTTTGAATCCCATGATAATGACATAAAACTGAATCATGGGAAATTGCTACAAAACTGCTTCATGCCTCTGTCCCTACAGGCACAGGCCTGGCATTAAAAACATATAATTTCTTCACTTATAAGTGTGCTTAGTTTAATTCCTTGTCCGTTAACTTTTTCACCCCTAGGACACAACTAATTCAACAATAAAAAAGATAATCAGTAAGACCCTCAGGACTGTGAATGTATCTGTAGCCAAGCCTGACACAAGCCAAAATTTTGCAAACTTGCTAGCAAGATATCTGTAAAGCGCCTAACAACATTTTAAGCACATGAAGTAAATAGTGAAACAAATGATTTGTGTTATTGCCAATTAAACGGCAACTTTACTCAAAGCCAGGGGCAGAGATTAACCTAACATTACAATAAAGCCAGAAACAAATGAGATAAATACTAAAGGGTATTTAAAAAGTACTTTACTCTTGAGTCAGATATTCAGGGACTTTGAACACATCATCAGAGATAAGAGCAGCTGACCATTCTCCCAGAAAAACATCAACCAAATTCATATGCAGAAGAGAAATTCCTTTAACAGTAAATTTTGCTGTAAGTTCATACATAAACCATATGAAAACTATCCAGAAGATCCTGGTATTTCTAAAATATATTGTATCCCATTAATTTTAATAAGGGAACACTTACCAAAGACAATTTTTTTGTTAAAACGGCAGCATTATATCTCAACTTCAGGCTAAACTAATGGCATGATTTTGGGGCTAAACCTAAGCCCCAATCAGACCGCCAGCGGCTAGCAATAGCAAACAACATGATCTCATTCATTTCAATGGAAGCTTGGTGACTTCCGGCGACACGGGTGACAGTGACCGTTGGTGACAGGAAGTGGGCGTGTCTTGCAACGTGACAAAGTTGAGAAAAGTTAACTTTATGCAAATGATAAGCAATTACCAATTAGAACTAAGCCGTGGTGTTCATGTCATCAGATCAGTTACAGCTGTGGACGGTACTCATTTGCTTATGACAAACAGAATTAGAAATACATCCTAACAACCTCAGTAAATAAGATGAGCAAAACACAAAAAGAAAGTTGTTGGTGCTCTGAATAAAGAGTTATGCCCCATATACATTACAAGCGACTTTGTCCTCTCAGTAAATGACGAATGACTGTTCTCAATTTTGTCATGCTGCTGGACACGCCCCTTCCAGTCACCAACGCTTAAGCTCAATCCCATTTCTACCCCTTAAGGGCTCGTTATAGTCGTGCGTAGGTCCTATGGCGTAGCTTCCGCGTCGGTTTTCATTTATACTTTTGCGTCGTCGTCCGCGTCGACGTGCAAACACGCGCGCAGACCGCTGGTAGGCAGTATCCACGCGTGTAACCACAGTAGCAGCGCAACTGTCAAAGAAGCAGCAGCTTGGCAAGTTAACCCACAAACGAAGAAGAAACAGCAACTTGTTGTGTATGATTTGAGAAGACCAGCAATGATGGAAGTAAATAAACAGCGACTTTTGTTGCAGTTTGAGTTAAATCACTCCTCAAACTTGGCCATTCTTTGTTTTCACTGTCGCAAACGAAAATACCTATGATGTGTTTTTTTTACCCGACGGGAGGGGTTCTGGTGGATCAATCACAGCGCTTGCGGTCCGCGTAGATCTGACGCGCTGTTAAAAATTTTGCGAGGTGCGCGTCAGGCTACGCAGAGCTACGCACAGGCTACGGATAGCCTACGCCGAACCTACGCACGACTATAAATTGGGCTTTACCCCTACGCTTTTCAAATCAGTCCATTTCAGGAAGAGAGTGAAATCTGGAGCTATACAAATTTAAGGTATGTGGAAAATAATGTGTTTTTAAACCATTAACAACAACAACAACAACTTTATTTATATAGCACAATTAATTTACGACTTGCATCGACCAATGTGCTTTCCAGGAGGTCATAAAAACAAAACATAGGTAAATACATAATACATAAAAACAGACAGACAAACAGAGTTTTAAGATAATACAAATAACCTAGCAGCCATAAGCTTTAGAAAATAGAAATGTCTTTAGCCTGGACTTAAAAATGTTAAGAGAGGTGGCTTGTCTAATGGACAAAGGCAAGGCATTCCAAAGCCTTGGGGCAGCAATAGAGAAAGCACGATCACCCCTACACTTCAGTCTCGATTTAGGAGTGACCAACAGTTCCTGGTTGGAAGACCGAAGGGACCTAGTAGGTTGATATTCAATCAGTAACTCCCCAAGATAAGGGGGGGCCAAACCATTCAGAGATTTGTAGACAAGGAGCAAAACCTTAAAATTGACTCTAAAACAAACAGGTAACCAATGGAGTGAACATAAAACAGGGGTAATATGCTCCCTTTTTTTGACCCCACACAAGAGTCTAGCCGCCGCATTTTGGACAAGCTGCAAGCGGGATAAAGCTGTCTGGCTAATCCCAATATAAAGTGAGTTGCAGTAGTCCAATCTAGATGAAAAAAAACATGAATGACTTTCTCAAAGTCTTTAAAGGAAAGAAAAGGCTTAGCTTTGGATAGCAAGCGCAACTGAAAAAAACAGGCCTTAACAACTGAATTTATTTGTCTGTCAAGCTTTAAGCCATCATCAAAAATGAAGCCAAGATTTTTTACCCAGGGTTTCAGACACATGGACATCTCTCCAAAATCCAGTTTTGGGGAATTTGAAGAATCAGATGGACCAAAGACTATAATTTCAGTTTTCTTTTTGTTAAAGATTAAGAAATTTAAGGAAAGCCAAGCCTTCACATCAGTCAGACATGCCATAAGAGACTCTAGACCTACAGAATTTCGCTTTACAGGCAGATAAACCTGAGTGTCATCCGCATAAAAGTGGAATGACAAACCATATTTTCTAAAAATTGAGCCAAGAGGGAGCATATATAGAGAAAAAAGCAGAGGAGCCAAAATGGAGCCCTGAGGAACACCACAGGGCAAAAAAGCATTACTCGAGCAATGTTCACCCATCTTGACTGAAAAACTCCTATTTGCAAAGTATGACTTAAACCAGTCTAAAGCAACACCTCTTAAACCAACACAATGTTCTAAACGCTCAATGAGAATAACATGATCAATTGTATCAAAAGCCGCTGTCAAATCTAATAGCACAAGGACTGCAGAATCACCCGAGTCACATGATATTAAAATATCATTAAACACCTTCAAAAGTGCAGTTTCAGTAGAATGGCATTTACGAAAACCTGATTGGAATGTTTCAAACAGTGAATTAACCACGTGAACACATTGTATTATACCAAATACACAAAATTACTTTTTTAGCAGTGAAATAGGTGTTCTTTAAAACAGATGCTTAGTTTGTGGTACATTACTATTTTTATGAAAACCAAACAACAATTAAACAAATACAAACTCACTTATATTAAAGAACAACTTTTATTAACCAGCGTTCTTTTGCGCTTTTGGTTCCGTCTTTGTTCTGTCAGGTTACCAGATCTGCAAAACAAAACCAAGCCAATGGCCATTCAAAATTAATCCAAAAGCATCCCAATGACTATTTAGTCCAAATACCAGCAACTAATGAACCAAATCCTCCCTTTAACTCTTTCCCCGCCATTGACGAGATATCTCGTCAATTAAGAGAAAACGCTTCCCCGCCAATGACGAGATTTTCCGTCTTTCCGCAATACCGCTATTATTTTACCGCAACTTTTTAAACCCGGAAGTATTGCCCTATGGCAAGCGGCTGCATGTCCGTGTCTGTTTTAAAGATCGCTCTGAATGGGATCTCCATGAAAAGTCCGTCACAAAAATTGAATTATCTCTGCTTTTTGCTCAAAATGTGGTGTTTTTGCAGAAACCTACCCATATTCAAAAGCTGATTACAAAAGAACCACTAAAGGTAGGATGAAACGGTTTTTTTGTTTGAAAGCAGAGGGTCTGTTCTTTCATTTGGTATATTGTATGTTTATATATTTAAAGAAGAAAATTTTCTGGAAGGCATTAAACTTTGGTGAAAATCATGAAAAACGCTGGCGCTGGCTGGCAACTTTTTTTAAAAATGCTGGCGGTGAAAGAGTTAAAAGTAAAAACCTAAGCCCCAATCAGACCACCAGTGGCTAGCAATAGCAAACAACATGATCTCATTCATTTCAATGGAAGCTTGGTGACTTCCGGCGACACGGGTGACAGTGACCGTTGGTGACAGGAAGTGGGCGTGTCTTGCAACGTGACAAAGTTGAGAAAGGTTAACTTGGGCGCAACTGTCAAAGAAGCAGCAACTTGGCAACCATTTAAAATGTCCGCCAAAAAAAAAATCAATTCATACTCCACACTCCAAACAGATGGGGGCAGTATACCTCCAGAAAGTGAGTTGGTATATTTTAATTTAGCAGCTGCTAATTTAGCATCAGCTTGGTAGATAACGGGTGAAAACCGGATCGGATCCGTGGGTAGAGCTAACTATTAAACGCTAACAGCTAAGGATGCGCGATAATTTGCATGCGATAGTCATTGCGCTTCTCGTCAGTGAAACCGGTTTCTTGATTAAAAGTGAATCGCCATCAGCTGCTTTCAGATGGAGCCACATTTACTGCACAAAGCCGTAGTTCATGTACAAGCTGAGCATAGGTTATCACAAGGCCTATTATAAGTGAACTTCTAGCAAAATACCAACAGCATCTTACTTACCAATCGAAAAGAAATGTTGTCATTTCGGAGTCGAACCTCATTTCTTTCATGTCCATTAGTTGTCTCCAGCGATGAAAAGCAGTGCCAGTATTTACTCTGGTTCGGTTCCTTTATTTATCAGATTTTATTTGTGATTCTGAGCGCGTTTTTTCCTGCAGCGAATGGTTTTGGTAGTGGTAAATGTCTCTTGCTTCAGCCATTCTTCCGCTCTCTTCCCTGAACTGAAATGTGTCCGAAAACCCCATTGCAAGGCAGGAAGGCATCAAGGCATGTCCGAACCCATGGCTGTCCGAATTGCATTTCTGAGCTGCCTTCATGCCTCTTAAGTCAACAAGTCAGCTGCCTTAGTTTTCGGACGCAGTGGTAGTAGAGGGCTGTACTCAAACACATGCGACTTATTCGTGTATTGCAGTTTGGCTGGCGGTTATGTGCGTGGCCCGCATACCACCTCCCATGGTCGAAACTGGTATTACGACACCTGCTGGGCTGTAGCTAGTAATTTAGCATGCTAATTCAGATTGATATCTCTGCAGCACTATACCTTGTCATTTTTTTAATGACATCTTTGCCCTTATTTCTTCTCATTCTTTTGATGCGTGTAGCTCATTTTTTAAAATCTTTTACCTCAATTATTACAAATGGCACCTTTAAAGTTTTTAATGACAAATAATCATTTGTTTTATGTTACATTCAATCTTGTGTTCATATTTACGGTCATGTAATTATAAAAAAGCTAGTTTAGCTAGTTTGCTAACATACCGTGTTAAATGTAATAAAGTAGCTGTAAGTGGATTAGCCATCTGAAGCATCAGGAGTTTTCCCCAGTGTCACCTCCGGAACACTATCACATCAGGGGGAACCAGGAAGCGGTCCCCCCGGTCTAATTGCATCCGGGTTCCCCCAATCTGATCGCATTCCGAATGCGGCACACTCTGTTGCCGAAAATCGCTAGCTCTACATTAAAATGAATGGGATCATGTCGTTTTGCTGCAACGAACAATGGGGAGAGGGGCTTGCAATGCAAGTTGTTTGCAAACATAATTATTGCGATTCATTTTGGTTCTGCACACTGAACATGACCCATGACCTTTAACCATGCCATGCAAAAATCCACATGCTGAAAATGCAAAAGGCCAAATTGTCATGCATAAGTGAGTTAATCATAAGGAAATCGTGGAGCTATTTATCAGTCTTACTGAGATATAATGGCTCTAAATGTGGTTAGTTTGCACTCAGTTGCACTTGCAGGCACCTTTGTACAGTAATACAAGATGACTAAGATAACCTTATTTGGCAGGAAGCTCTAAAAGATCCATGCGACTGGTAAAATCAATGAGGCCAAACCACTGCTTGGCTAACAAGCCCTTTTCAAGTGTAGATCCCAAGCATCTGCCCCTTTCTTCAATCACACTTTCAAAGACCATGGGAGGGGGGATAACACCTCTAAAAGCAGAATCAACCCCTTTCCTCCTCAAATCCCAAATGATCAGGATAATGAAGAGAGAGTGTGTGGGGGGTGAGAAGCTGGACTGACTCCCCATCCTTCCAGTTATGCCTGCTCCATAATCCCCTAATCTTATTGGCTGTGGGATTAATTCTGTTTGATCAACTGATCAATACATAACTGGCACTTCATCATTGCATTACATACCTGAGCACAGAGGATGAAGAGCTGCTACACTATAAGCATTTCAGAGTGGGGTGCCAATGTAGACTGTACAGTGACAGACGTATGCACCGATACATCGTCCACTATTGTTAAAGACTAAAATTAAATCCAATGTTTTTCTCTGGGTAAAAGAATTAAATACTTGAAATAAAAAATAAATTAAATCTGTACAAAAAATAGTTTGTCAAAATGGTTTGATGATGTAACACAAATTTGTTGCTTTTAAATGTGCAATAGAAATAAAACTTGACTAACAATAAACTAGCTACTGTACCTTGTCCTTTATGCATTTGTTTTTGTACATTGCTTTCTTAAAACATGATCAAAACAGACAGTAAACAGTTTCAGTGAATGTGTTTACATGCACAATCTTACGCCGATTAAGCTTAATAAACTGATAACATCTGGGGTCAAGTAATCGCATAAAACGGTTTTCTTTTATCAGGGAAAGCCCATAAACGGTGTAAGCAAAAAATTATCGACACAGATAGTTTTGCTCATTACCCCGATTTCGCATGTTAACACCTTAACCGGCTTTCTCACAGTTTTCTTCATGTGTGCATGTCTCCGCGTTAGGGAGGTTCTCATTGACCGTTTAACCGTTAACCGAAGGCAAGAATGAATGACTGATTAACATTATTAGTTAAAAGAAAAAAATATTTGTTAATGCAAGGTGCCGACAGACATTTCGCCACTTTTCTATCTTTAATTTGTGAATGTCATGTAAATGACACAAATTACTGCTGCCCTGACGGTCTGATAAAGTAATCATTTGTATGAGAAATCATTTGTGTGCGTGTTTGGAAGCTGAACGGAGAACAGCGCGTGTCTGCGCAAGATGACGTGGTCCGTCTCGCGCACATCCGGACAGACGTTCGCTGATGGCCTCTGACCCTAACCATAAACATCTCTCTTTTTGCACAAGACGAGAAAGACGACGCAAAAGCTAAACTTTTTGAAAAGCATCCTGCTTTAGAAATGGCCACTGTGTAGATGAAAAAGAGACAATCTGCCCTTTTTGGATATTAATCCTCTGATCGCGTGATCTTTGATAAGGTAATGTTGTGTGAATATCTGATAATGTATGACTCCTGGTTCTGTTTTTGATCGGTCGCTGCTGTTTGCACGTTCAAATGAAATGTTTGATTTACTAGGTCACAGTCAACCGTCAACTGTATTTTTACTCAATGACAACTTAATATTAAAATCTTATAAGTTAATGGTTAATGTTCGGTTCATAAGCTGCCGTTATCGGTCGGGGAAATTAACTGATATGAACATCCCTACTCCGCGTGTGACATTTATTTTATTTTTCACACGCGGAGACATTCGCACATGAAGAAAACTGGTTTTATTGTAATGTTAGTAAGTGGAATGTAACGCATAAAAGTCTTCGCTCAACTAAAGCAGGTGGCAGAAAAATTATGAAACTAAAAGCTGATGTTATATTTACAGGTTCTGCAGACACGAAAAGAGATACAACAGTATAGCTTAAGATAGATATGCTGTCTGCATTTTGAACGACTATTATGTACAATAGGCGGTGACGTCCGTAAACTCATGAAAACAGTTTTCTATAATAAGCAGAATTTTGATAGTTATCTGCTTATTCTGTGCATGTAAATCCACTCACTGACAGTGAACAAGTGGGAAATATCGGTATACGTCAATAGCTTTTTGTTTTAAATAGGCATTGGCTAAAAATATCCTATCATGTACCTCTACTAACAGTTTAACATAGGGATGCACTGATACAAAATGTCTGACGATACCGATATTCAGTTATTTAGAATGATATCTGATACAAATAAATACCAATTTGCTTTTTACTTCTCTTCTCTTTTTCTTTTAAAATTATTTTATCATGAAATCCTAAAAGTTCAAACTGTAGGAAATTTCCGATAGTAGGAAAAATGCTTTTATTTGCTGATACCGATTATATGCCAATATATTGGTGAACTAATTAACATTATACAATTTAAGGTCAATATTAACCCAGATTCTTAAGATAGACAAAACATTTTTTTAACAATAAACAATATTTACTGGGATGTTGATGTAAAGAACAATATTCATATTAAATTAAAGATACTTTAAGTGTAAGGAATTTGTCATTGCACATATTTTCAATTTTTTATGTTTATTTTTGTACAGGTTGTTTATTTAAATGTACTTCATATATCTATTGTCATATGTCTGTCCTGCATTATGTGTGCGGCTGTGTGCGGAGACTTGCACGTCCAGTTAAATTGAAACTTGCTCTCAATACGATCTCTCAAGACAACGAAGACATATAATAACCTCATCAGGGGATAATACTCTGGGGATGCTGTCAGCCAGCACAGATGGACTGTCTGTTACCATCAACACTAGTGCCTCTGAGCAATCAGCTAACTAGCAAACAGATAATGAACTATACAACCGATCCATAAAGGCCTGAGAAGTCTGGCTTACTCATGGCTTAATTATTCTAATGCATCATAAAAAGCCTGAAAATAGAAACCAAACTGCCTAACAATCCTATTACAACATCTTGCAGCACTATAATAAAAATAATCATCACCACAAAACAGTAAGTAGAAAATGCTTTTTAAAACGAATCAAGTAACACCATAATGCCACATCTAGCATCATAATAAGGTCAGATCTAAACTACTTTATAGGCAATAAAACAACAGACACATGAGTGCACTAAATTGTTTTCAGGATTCTCCTATGTAACAAATCCCCCCGCCGCCCATCTCTGGTGCATTGGCTTAGCCTCAGTAGGTGCCACTAATATTCCTCACCCAAACAACTGTGTCACTGTGCAGCGGATGTCCACAGATAAAGCCAATATTTTGTCAAAAGGACCCCAGGTCAAACCCCGTCCAGTGGCCTGTAACATTTTAGCTAATGGATTAGGAGAAATGAGAGCAGATGCAGCCGTCATGTCAGGCTGTCTGTCTGCAATTTTGGCTCTGTGACACCCGACTTACTGTACTTACTCTGAGCCAAATTTCATACGGCTGGCACAGTTCAGCAGGGCAGATAGTGGCACAGCGTCAAATCTCCAGAACCGTCATGCCCATTCAGACCGAAAGGACACGTGCCCCTTTGAGTAATGTGGATTTTGAATGCAACTACAAAAAAGGTTGCACAATGTGTTACTATTGCTTTGTTAGAGATCGCCTGATGTCCCGATTGTGTGTAACATCTGAGTTTAACCACAAAGTTTATGATAAGGACTTACCATGCCATAACGCGCTGAAGCATCCTTGGTATTACCGTGTCTGTGGTCAAGCCAGCTGCGGTTTGAAAACACAGTGAATTTAGATTCTGATGTGCGCTTACCGTGTTGTTTCCGGTCATTTCTAGGCCTGTCACGTTTTGTTGTTTGCTACTTCACCCATACGCATTGTCATTTATTTGTATCATGTCTTGTGCACAGAACATCTTGGGTTAATCCCTCCGGCTGCCATTTTTTCACATTAGAAGTTTTCAGACCAATTCTCCAAATGTAATGACGTTATCCAATCATAGCAATGGGTATTTACTTTTCGTCTTCAATACGGCCCGTCCATCAAAGCAGAGAGTTTCTCGAGCCAGCCTCAAAACCATAGTACAAAATAACCTATTATTGTTTTTGAACGTAAAACCATGTGGACATCAAAAGTAGATATCATACAACTAGGGATGCTCCGATCGATCGACCGCCGATCGTAATCGGCCGATAACGGCATTACATGACGCGATCGGCACTCTGCAATGCGTCTTCACATCCCTATCAAACAGCGTATACAACACATATCTATCGCGGACAATTGAATCCTCATGAAGAAAGTTTATTACTTGCATTCGTTTTAAAGTTTTGAAGGTTTAAACTTCCATTTTCCTCACAGCTGCTCTTGTTTGCGGACACCCGACGCACGCATACACAGCAGCCGGTCATCAGTGCACGTGAAGAGAACGATCTCTCCCATGTCTTAAAGCTACAGTATCCTAATTCATCTCTCAATAAAATTACTCTCCGCTCATCAGTGAAGATCTGTTGTACTTCATACGAATGCGTGTATATTTAATTCATACAGTAAAGACTGTGAAGTGTTTTATTTTAATTACTTTTAACAGACATAAACCTTTTTAAAGGCATATTACATTTCTCTTTGCAAGAAGAATTATTTGTTGTGCTTATTTATTTGATTCTCTATTAAAACAATAATATACCTAATTTATAGTATTTCTACGAATGGTGCAAACTCTGCTAGATTATAGATAAAAGATTCCCATTCCTCTGCCATTCTGTGATCGGCACTGATCGGCGATCGGCAGATCATGATCTTGGTGATCGGTAATCGGCCCCAAAAATGCTGATCGGAGCATCTCTACATACAACAGTATAGACATTATAGAATAGTTTAATCGGACGCACGTGCGCTGACGCGATACATGTCTGGATCCGAACTTTACTTCCGGTTTCGTTATTTTAATGGTCTGACTAGTTGCTAAACTGATCTCTTGAACAAATGCCTTGTCGAAAATAACAAATGGTTTCCTAGGTAATAAACGTGTTGTTTTTTGCTTGTTATATAAATAAACTACGTTTAAAGAACTTTGTTGTTATTGATTCTTAGCGGAGTTTACTGGAGGTTACGTGCGGACCACGACAGCCGCTTGTTTATGTTGTTACTGCTGAAACAGTCTAGAAAACAATAAAATGACTGATTCACCTCACCTTTAAATATTACATCTGGCCCTGCAGACCAAACAAAAACTATCCAGCCAGATAACCACAATTAATGTTTATTATTGATTTATTAAAGGGACACTCCACTTTTTTTAAATATATGCTAATTTTCCAGCTCCCCTAGAGTTAAACATGTGATTTTTACCGTTTTGGAATCCATTCAGCCGATCTCCGGGTCTGGCGGAACCACTTTTAGCATATCTTAGCATAATCCATTGAATCTGATTATACCATTAGCATCACGCTAAAAAAATAACCAAATTTGATGTTTTTACCATTTAAAACTTGACTCTTCTGTAGTTACATCGTGTACTAAGACCTATGGAAAATTAAAAGTTGTGATTTTCTAGGCAGATATGGCTAGGAACTATACTCTCATTCTGACGTAATAATCAAGGACTTTGCTGCCGTAACATGGCTGCAGGAAGCGCAATGATATTACGCAGCGCCTGAAAATAGTCCCCTTGGTTACTTTCAATAGCAGGGGAATATTTTCAGGTGCTGCGTACACGATGTAACTACAGAAGAGTCAAGTTTTAAATAGGAAAAATATTTAAACCCTTCGGTTATTTTTTAATGCGATGCTAATGGTCTAATCAGATTCATTGGATTATGCTAAGCTATGCTAAAAGTGGTAGCGCCAGATCCGGAGATCAGCTGAATGGATTTCAAAACGGTAAAAATCAAATGTTTAACTCTAGGGGAGCTGGAAAATTAGCATATTTTTAAAAAAAAGTGGAGTGTCCTTTTAAGTAGAAAATTTTGTTTCCCTTTGGTCATGTCTTCTCACCCTGGGCACAGAGTGAGCCAAGACTGGCAAAAAAAAATAGATGCATGACGCCATTTTAAATCCCTCTCCTTATATGCAACAAAACCAGACATATAACATAAGCTTAAACAAATCCCTCTATATGAAAAGTTTAGTCTGCTGTTAGATGATGAAAGATATTTGACAATTGAGTCCGCTCATAAAAATTCCTTACATGGACACTCTTGTCATGGCACATGTACCACTTTGGTGAAAATATTTTTAGCTGAACAACTTGCTGCACTTGCATAATGTATCATGAAGGTTGACCTCTGGTCTGTGAGATGGGTGTGTGTGACCAGGAGAGACACACTGACAAAAGATGCGTGCTTCACGGCAAGATACAACTGAGTGGGAAAGAGAGAAAGTGTTTTTCCAACATTATACACCCTTTTAAATAAACAGAGAATAAGCAATCACTCATCCAAAAGATTACCCACAACTGTCCTCGCTTGCAAGGACGGGCAACACCTCCGAATGCTTCTCAGTCTTTGGCCCTTTCGTCTGGGGCAGGATTAGATTAAAAATAAAGGAAACACTGGCACTGGCAAAATAAACACTTCAACCGTGTGCTAATAAGAAAGGTTATTTATGGACAGGCCACAGCTAGAATTGATGCTGGGCTGGCAGACAAGCCTAGCATTTGAGGTTTAGTTTCTCAGCAGGACCATGAGAACAGAGCTATATGAAGTCAGAGAATAAATAATCAAGGATCTTTTTTGGTGATGCATGAGGTTAGAGGGAAAAAATATAGTATGCTAAACTTTATAGTATAGTTTTACGGCGTATAAAGAAGTCACCAGGAAGGGTATGGAAGAAAAGTGGGGTATCTGAGCTCATTTGAGGAGTGTTCGATTAAAAGTTCACCCACCAGGAGGAAAGAAGAGGTATGCAAGGCCTAAGTTACGCATGTGACTCGAACTAATGAGGACTAAGTCCTGGGTGGGCTGTCTCTTTCATACCAACACACACAAAGACAACGTTGGCATGGTTTCACAAGGATGTCAACCTTATTTCAGACTGGAATGTACAATTCTACTGTGAGAAATGTGGCAGTAAATTCACAAATGAAAGTTTTTCGGCAGGAAAAGTGAATGTCGTTCGCCTGTGCAAAACTTGCCACCACAACGACAGATTGTTCCTATGTTCCTGTTTTGGGTGCTATGTTTCAGCAGGTTACTAGGCTGTTCTGTGTTGGTGGCGAGGTTATCAGTAGGTTTTTCCTTACCTGCCCAACCTAAAATTTACCAGACTGTGGGAATAAAAAGAGAAATTTAGGAGGTGCTGCCCTTACTGGGTCACACTGACCTGAGCTACAACAAAAGGTATGGAGATAGCAGGCCAATTTCATATCTTCTCAACAGCTTTCATCTGTTCGCCAGACATCTGGCGAGCTTCTGATCTCAAAGCCCATCTTCAGGTTATTGACACTATGTTCTCTTTTACCCAGCGGTCTTCACAGCAGTCGAGAGAAACTGACCTTGCCTTGGCAACATTGGCATGACATTAAAATCCAGAAAGATTTATCTTGTTCTTTTATTTGTTGCTCAAGGTTTCTCTCTGCAATCCCATTCCTCTTATGTAAACACTACATTATATAACTTTATATAACTAATAAATTATTAAAGTCGCAATGAAATTGAAATGAAAAGCTAATGTGTTTAATTTTATTTTACAAAGACATCTGTGAGCTTAATTTTTATTCATGTGCCCTCATAATCTTTAATCTAAAATGCACATCTCCTCCCCATCTCTCTTAACTTCCAGTTGTATGGTATGGCAGGTGGGCGGGGTCCGGGAAAAGATTGCAGCGATAAGCGAATAGCAACATGACCCAACTTTAAATGATCCAAAGAGTTCTTGATGGACAAATTCAAGTCCAGCCCTACATTTTTTCAAATCAGAAGCCGTTTCACTCGGATATATTTAACCACTGGGAAAATAAGACAATCGCTACTTTTGTTTCATTGCGACTTTAAAGCTCCAATCTGTAACTTATGCCTCTCTATCACCATCTCTGTTTGAAACATAACACTTAGTGCTGCACAATTAATCGCATCGCAATCGCGATGTCAGCCTGTGCAATTATATGACAGCAAAATGTTGCAATTATATTAAATAAATAAATGTGTGGACTTGTTAACACAAACTTTCTGATAACAGTTTGATAACTTTCTGCTGTTTAAAAAAAGAAAGAAAAAAGAACAAAAAAGGCAGTGCAGGTGTAGCATGCACGTGTGTGGTGTGCGTTGTCACTTGTGTGTGCACAGCGCAGAAATACCAGAGTGAAGAAGGATGCAGAGGAGATTGACAGTGATCTGGTAACTGAAAAAAAAAAACTCTACGTCTGTTGTATGGCGGGATTTTGGATTTAGGATTACTGACACTGAGCAGTTGCTACATCACGTGGCAATACGAAAACATTTCTAGTTTTACAAATACACATTTTAGCATTATCCCTAAACTGTGTGTGGATTTTCCTTAAAACCCATCAAGTTGACTCATGATACCATTTATTATAATCGCAATCGCACATCGCAATATTAGCATCAATAACCGCAATGGGAGAAATTACCCAAATCGTGCAGCCCTACTGCAGTCGTTCTTCTGATGATATTATTATTAATATTAAATCTTACTAATAAAAAGTTCTTGGAATTAAAGTTATGTTTAAAAACATTTTTAAAAATTTGTCAAAGCCCTTGTTATTCCTCATTTTGAATTTCATTAATTTCATTTTTACACTAAACATGTAGCTATATCAGTTCAAAATGTCGATTTATCGGTCTACATGATCTGTAATGACCCCTAATTATAACAGAATGATATGCCTGTTGAATTACTTACCTGTACTTATATCTACTGTCTGTTTTGAAATTGTGTATGACACCTGTTATGTCTGGGCTTGAAAGTTGTCATTTGTGACCCTGCTTGTAATAACTAGGCTAAATTCTGAGATTTAAAGCATCAACGCTTGATTTTTTTTACTTCAATCTTTGACATGACCTCACTCAGACAATATTAAAGTCATCATCAAGGTTATATTTTCACAGAATGTTTTTTTTTACATTATGTAGGATGATTTTTTGTTGGAAACCTGCACAATTACAGTGGGAGTACAATTACGGGTCAAAATAATTACATAATCGCCAAAAGCCTCAATTATAGCAGCCATTTGTGCTCATTTCTTTGTGTTTCGCCAGCACGTTTGGGCACCAAATACGGTGGTAAAACAGAGATTTTAAAATTGAAAAGTTTACGTTTTCATTTAGCCATTGATTTTGGATTTTTTACTATCAACATAACTCCCATAGTTATTTGTTATTTACATTATATTATTTAGTTTAGAATTTACCATGCAGCTGCTTCATAGGAAGTTATAAAACATTTCAAAACTTCAATGTAAAAGCTATCAATTGTCAATAATAACAGCAATACCAAGGAGAATAATCTGCACTTATGATTTTTGTCATAAACGTGCAGCCCTAGTAAATTGGAAAGATGGGTTTTACAGACACGGGTCTCATTTGGGTTAAACAGAAGGTATTTTCCAAATCCTGATTTTACACATCCTTTGGTGTGTAAGTGTGTATTAATACATGTTAATGATATGCAAAGAAACAAATCCCAAAGTAAACAATGATGCGATTTATCGTCTCCAACGTAAATCTGTTTTCTTGGACTACAACAAACACACGGATTGTAGGCAACAGTTTACTTCCTCGCCCTATTGACGTGGACACGACGGTCATTATCATAATTCCACCCGCTTCTGACTTACAGCTTGAAAGTCGTCTATGTTTTTATATTTAAAAAAAATTTACTACTGACTAAACAAAGAGTCAAACACGGGTTTTGAGCAGTGCAGAGTAGCACTTGTTGTTTGTCGTTTCTATAATGCAGACATGGTTTTAATGTTTTAGTATCCTTACCTAACCAATCTGTTATATTCTGCTCAAGCCACGCTAGTAAAGTTGATTGATCAGCTTGATCATCTGCATTTTCTGGATCAGATTTGGCTCGTACTGATAAGGTAGTAAAGACGTTATTAACTGTCAGTATTGCATTGGAGCTGATCTTCCAAATATGGTAAGGAGCGTCACATTTACGGCTGACGTCAGAGGTATTCAGGCCAATTACAACAAACAAGCTAGCTGGCCAATCGGAGGCACAGAGCTTTTCAGAATTATGAGCTTTGTACAAAATCAACATGTTTCAGGGAGGCAGGGTTTAGAGGAGCAACAATAATGTACGGTATGTGAAAAATAATTTGTTTTTTAACCATAAACCATATATAAAAATCAACATAATAACGTTTAGTAACTTAAAAGGGGTTTAAAAGAAACAATACAAGAAAGTGTATCAAAAATGCTAGGAATGTTAAGAAAAGCTCAATGATTTGAAAACATCTGTTTATTTCAGGGTCCTTGAATCATTTGATCATGATATGTCTATGCTTCTTGACAGGGCTCCAGACTGCCACCAAAATTTGAGAGTGTGCCACTAAATATTTCATCCAGTCGCACATGTGTGACCAGCAAATTTGACCTTTTTTTTGTGATGTGACACTGAATTGAAAACAGCCCATTGTACTTTCTGCATCTATCATCAAAGTATTTATTAATAATACAGTGTATTACTTAGTAGAAATGTGAACATTTGGTTAGCATGTTGATTTATGGTATGTGCCCCTAAATTTTCTGGTTGCGCCCCTAAAATTTTCAGTTGGGGGCCACTGTGCTCCTAGTAGTGCTGCAACGACGCGTCAACGTCATCGATTACGTCGACTATGAAAAATACGTCGACATGCGTGAAATGCGTCGACGCGTCACTGTTTACGTTCATCTCGCGTAATGGCGGCTTCTGCTGCTGGCAGTGTTATCCATACATTGATTTGTTTGTGTGCGCCACAAAATCAACAATGGCCGCAACATTTACATTTTTATTTTCATTTAAAACGGCTTTGTTTATTGTTGTGAGCGCTCTGTCGTGCCTCTCTTGTGCACGCGACACATGACACTGAGTGAAAGAATTAAAAGTTGGCTGTGTTTTCCATGCGGATTCCTCTGTGTACTTGCATTTTCACGTAAACGTCAGATGTTACTGGCAGAGAAGACGACTGATTCGAGTTTATCATGAAAAGGTTAGCAGTGTTTTCCCACACACACTGGTTCTCTACGTGCTTGTGCGCGAGCTCTCTCTCTCCTATGCCCGCGCATTCCTTCTGTAGTAACTCTGTGTAATGGCAATTTTTTAATTTGCGCCGAATTGTCTGCGATGTCGCGTTTATAAATCAGGAATTTAGTAACTTAGTAGTTTAAGTAACAGCTGGTTGGATTAAACACAAGGTTATTGGGTCATGTTTAGTCACTATTTTAATAGTCTTTGGGGTGGTTTCCTGGACAGAGATTAGCTGAAGCCAGGACTAGACCTTAGTTTAATTAGGAAATATAATTAGTTTAAACAAACATGAGGGCAAACTAAGGGCACTGATGTATTTTAAGATATGTCAGTGCAAAATGTTTTCAGTTTGGACAGCTCTTATATTTATTTTAGTCTAGGACTAGTCTAATCCCGGTCTGGGAAACTGCCCCTATATGTCTGACAACAGAACAGATAATATGTGAAAATAGCATTCAGTTGTGTTAAAATACAATCAAACAAACAATGACTGTCAGATCAGACAGAGAGTAGAAAAACAGATTATCCAACAGATTAAACAGCTAAAAAAGAACACTATATTAATAATAAAAAAATAGTCGTTAGAGTAGTCGACTAATCGGAAAAATAATCGCTAGATTAGTCGACAGAAGAAATAGTCGTTAGTTGCAGCTCTAGCTCCTAGTGAAAAAAGTTAGTCTGGAGCCCTGCTTGATGTTTTTCAATTAATGGATGAGTATTTTAAAAATCACTTCATTTTGATGTCATGTAGCTCAACCATACTGTTAGAAAAAATTGTCAAAATATGTACCCCATCCGCCACTGGGGAAGTATCCTTTAAAAAAATCCTAATATGCATCAATACACTCACTGTAAAAGTGATATCATTATTAACCTTTAAGAAGGAAGTAAGGATAAATCTGAAACCCCAGTGTTCTTCTTTATTAAAGTCAGATGCATCATTTCAAAGAATGAATACAAATTAATAAAAAATTGCAAGCATTATGAAATCGTAATGGTTCATGGTAAAGATAAAGCTGCTATGATTTTCTTGGTTGGGGCAAGAAATGGTGCAAATAAACCAGATCATTAAAATGTCAAGCTCAGTGGCTTATGGTAAGAAGGCAGTCGCAACCGAACATACGCACGAGAAGAATGCAGTGCGAGGCAACAGATGCCAAAAGACAGATTCACGGCCTCTTTAAATACACACTCATTAAAAACTCTTGTATATCTCACACCAAACTCACTGAGAACAACTTAACCAACTTTTACGATGCAAAGGTGATGCTCTCAACAGTCTTTCAAACAATAGGGGGGCTGAGCAACCACATGTTTTAGAGACACACACACACACAGAGATTTGATAGTGTGACATCATAAAGCTGATGACATTATTACAATATAAAGATGATTGAAACCATAAAACAGAAATGACAGAATAAATGCACTACATAATACGGCTAAAACATTAAGGCCAGCGTTTAAATCAGAGAGTTTTAATGAGAAGACCAACCCTTCAGTATCTATTTCTGCTACCACCTGTTAGCTCCGGCCAACACCCTACAGACCCCGTGGTTTCATGCTCCCAACCACACCACACTCCCATATAACATGAGGTGAGGGGTTAATCTGATATTGTGCTGAAGAAAACTACAAAGCATTAAGCAGATGGTCATCTCAGGGCATGACTTCTGCTTAGACAAGCAAGCCAGCAGATAAATAAAGAGTTTAACCACAACATTTTTGCTGTGATATTCACATATTTGGTCATACAATAAAGAGATAATGAAAATGTAAGATGAGCCTTGTAACATTCCTCTATATGGAAAATCCAACAAGGGATGGGCCAAACATAGGACTTATGACTGAATAATAGGATTTGTTTCATAAGTTTGACATGAATAGAGCTTGCTGGCCAACACAGAAGATAATGGAAAAGCCATAGTGTGGATTAGGAATTTTGGACATGGAGCCAAACTTCCATCACAATCTTTTCTTGCTTCATCCATATCATCTTGGAAGAGTTGGTTTGACAGGTTGTGAGTAGGAAGGGAGTATGTTCAGTATGAGGAGTTTATTTTATAAATTAATTTATGATAAAGTCTGTCATGGTGTCTGCCTGTGTTTGGTTTAGTGTTTGAGGCCAGGGGTTTGTTCAAATCCTTATTAACATAAAACTGAATAGAGCAATTCAAGTGTTATGGATATGACATTTGCAGTCAAAACTTGAAATATAATTTCTCAGAGAATGCATTTATTAACAATATATTAAACCATCTGTTTATATTTTCCCAAACCCCTGATGATAGAGTCCAGGGGCCTACACCATGAAGAAGTTTTAGTTGGTTAGCCACGTAAATTTAGGATTAGATAGTGCAAATCCTGAGTTTTGGGTACCATGAAAATAGCTTGTACCAACAAGCCCTGTTCACATTGGCTTGGTTTTGTCAACTGGAAACTAATCCTGAGTTTGTTTAACCATTTTCATGGTACAGGCCCCAGACATGAGAAAAATACCAATCTATACTCATGTTTTCTATAGATAAGGGAAATAAACAAATGTTTCAGATGTGACATTGGGAGACAACATGCACTTTAGGAATTCTGTGAATTACAATACACAAACCAAAGCAATAATACCCAACAAATCTCTTTGAAGAACAAATAATGTTTATTTTATTTTATATTCATGCGCAGATTATTAAGAAAAACAACGTTATGGATGTGGCATTTCTCTATTATGGCTGTGACAATTCTAAAAGCTGGTACTTACCTAACTATGGAAAATAATTTGTTTGCAAACTTGGAGACCTCACATTGGTATTTTAAGCCACCAATATTGACATCTAAAATATCAGTACGGCTAAAAGCTTTTGGTAAAACAACTTTATTTCATTGCTTGACATTTACATAGGAATGCTCAGTAGCCGTTTTAGCAATCATGCCTAAAACGCTGTATGAACAACACAGAAGCAACTACATAAATACTCAAAGGTATCAAATAATAAATAGCTTTAAACATGATGTTCTACACATCTCATTCCTCTGCTGTATCCGACAACATCAAAATATTTCTTAAATCACATTTTGTGGATGTGAAAGTGTGGGAGTGTTTAACTTCCCTGTTTCATCCAAGGGCATCAGCCACAACACGCAGATCCAGCAGCCCTTAGGCAAATTAACCATGGTTTTAAATGTAAAGTAAGCATTTTTTTTTACTATTACCACAGTTAAACTACAGATGCCATGGTTAAGACCATATTTACTATGAAAAAACAACAACTATAACGTTATTATAGTAACCATAGTTAAACCATATAGTTGGGACTTGGGAGATGCTGCAATGGTGTCTGCAATGAGGTTAGGCATCAAATAAACTATTTCTGTGAAATGCATCTGTTACTGACAACAGCATCACTGGGATTATATACATGCCAACAAACTTGTATTACAGAGATATGATGCTTTTGGATATGGACCATAAACAACAGCAAAACATCAATTTAAGGACAGCAGAGCATGTAATTTATTTCCACCTGCAACCGCACAGACTCAAAGTTTCTACGTCAACAAAGCAGCTAACATCAACCAGACAATACCAACTGTTCACGGTTCACTGACTAGAAACATTTAACCAGAGATATAAATTATACATTATTTACGTAAACAATGATACAAAAATATATAAGCTTGTGATTTTTGAATGAAATCGTCAAAAATATACAAAAATACCACAAAAAAACTTTCGGCTTTTGGATAGCAAACGTGTCTGCAACTTTTTGTTTCTTGCAGTTGTTTGATTTACGACGATTATAATCGGGTTTTGATTTCAGCTACCGTAAAATGCTGGCACTTGTCACTGATCGTAAACCACAAAGTTTAAACCGGTTCAATTCATTTCAGTACGCGGGGTACAGGTTAAAACAAAGAAGTAGTAAAATACGAGGCACGTTTGAAAACATAAACGTGCCCCTTTGCGACTTACCTTCATTTAAAGCATTGAAATCTGGTGGTTGGGAAGAACAAACGCGACGTTTTGTCTCCGGTAAACTCGCAGAGATTTGTATTCCCGAGTAATCCACGCGAGCGAGTCGACTTTCAGTCTTTAAACTTCACCGGGAGCGCTTCTCGTCCTTGCGCGCACACGTGTGTTTGTCCGCGACTGTCTGTACTTCACTACAATGAGCAATTTACGGAAAACTAAATAAAATGTGTATTTTTAGGCAAGCAAACTTCGGGAAGACCGCGTCTCCCCTCTGTTTCACGGCTCTGTGTGTATGTGGAGAGGGATAACGGGAGATGAGAGAGAGTCGCACAGTAGCGTTATTGTCCGCGAGTGCGACCCGGTGGCCGCTGCTGGAAATAGGGCTGGGCTTCAACATCTCCACACCTAAAGGTGACAAAGCAGTTAAACACCCATTTATTCATCTTTATTTGAATAAAACAGTGTTCAAAGATTAAACACTTTAGGAAATGTTTATTTTAAATAAAAACTTATTTATTTGCTGTTACCTCTCATAATATGGCTATATAAGTTTAGCTTATTATGAAATTTGCAGGTTTGCAGAAACCGTTCATTAGAATAATCATAAACATTAAACATACTGTGGGAGCAGCACAATGATGTAATAAATATTTTATATACATGTACAATATTTTATATTAATAAAACATATATTTTACTACAGTTAAAACAATGGTTACCACAAAATAACCATGGCTTTGCCACAAAAACCATGGTTCAGTTTCTCACGTACAACACTTTTTTTTACATTTTTAATGGTTCTCAGTTGCTTCCTAATTCAAATCTCCTATAGCTCAATTGGTGGAGCATTGCACTAAGCAGTGCAAAAGATTGTGGGTTCAATCCAAGGGAACACATACTAACAAATGTACACATACTTGCCAATATGGCAAAAATAAATGTCTTTGGCCAAAAAAATTTTTAAATATACATTTTGTAGAAAGTAAAGCTTAATATAATATATTTTTGAATTTGAAAATTTATTTAGTGTAAATATTTATGTATTTCAGGGGCAAGAAATAAATTTTACAATATATAGGGCAAAATATATTTTCCTGGCCAGAATATAGAGTTTGTAAAAATGTTTAAAGTTTTAGTTTAAAATGTATAAGTAGGTATAAAATATAAAATTATAAATACATTTTAGCAGTTGAAAATAAAATTAATTTTTATCTTTTAAACCTGTTACGTTTACAGGTTTGTAACATACAAAGTTTTTTTTCCAATGTGACGTGAATATAAAGGTTTTAAAATATATTTATTTTGTAAACATATTTCAAAATATACTTCAGTACATATATTCAGTACAATTTTTTGTATATTATTTAAAATTATATTTGAAGTGTTTTTCCCATATGGGCACTGTAAGTTGCTTTGGAAATAAATGTATAAATGTACACCACTTTAAAATGCTGTTAAATGCTTTTATTGATAAATGTGTTTTATGTTCACTTGTATCCGTTTTAGTACATAATGTTTAGGCATAGCCAGTGTACTGTGTACACTCTACAAAATGCTGGGTTATTTTCAACCCAGTGTTGGTTTAAAGAGGGACAGACCCAGCCGATGGGATAAATAAACCCAGATTTTTTATTTTTTTTATTTGACACAACAATGAAACACCCCAGCATAGGTTAAATTACAACTCAATGGGGTGGTTTCCTGGACAGGGCTTAGTCCCAGACTAAAATGCATGTTTGAGCTGGCTTAATTTAAAAACATCTTGCACTGACATATCTTTACATATTTCTGTGCCATTGTCTTGTCTCACGATGCACTCATGTAATGTTTTTGTAAGGTATGTTTGTAAAAACAGCAATAAGGCCTAGTCCTGGATTAATTTAAACACTGTCCGGGAAACCGCCCCAATGAGTTGGGTTTGTCCTTTATTGACCCATGCTGGGTTGAAAATAACCCTGGTAAAGAAGGTTATGTGTGGAACAACAAATGATGCAAAGTGTGAAAAATAATAAAATGCATAAAAGTACAAATGCTAAATCTGTTTTGAATCTTGTTTGAAATTTAGGGACAGACAGGTTGAGTTTATATGCTCATGGTCAAACAGATGGTGGGTGTGTTGAGTAGGTGTTTGTTTAAGTGGGTGTGTCTGTGCTGTGGGAGTTCACCGTGTGCCAAAGAAAGAACACACAAACACATTCATGAAAACACAGCCAATCCCTCTACGCCTCTTTCTGGCATCACAGATACATAACCAATGCCTCTTCACCTCACTGCATCGTAAAAGTACAACCAATCTCTTGTCACCTCTGTTTTTGCCTCAAGGGTTGTCCCAGTCCACACCTTCAAAGTAAACCAACATTTACACTTTTCCACAAACATGTCACCAGTAATGGTTTCTATTTTAAACATGTGTTACAGTTATAGATGCATTCAAAGTTGTTTGATATTACTGTTAGCGCACAGACATACATGTATGGTTTATAAAGGGAGGGAGTTTACTGATAAATATATAGGGGCAGTTGACAGGGTTTAGATTTATCCCGGACTAGGCCTTAGTTATATTACGACATTTAAGGACGTTCTAACAAACATAACCTACATAACTGGTGTGCATCTTGAGACAAAACAATGGCACTGATATATGTTAAGATTTGTCAAGGCAAGATATTTTAAATGAAGGCAGCTCAAACATGCATTTTAGTCTAGGACTAGGAGAAGCCATGTCCAGGATCAGTCCCATTGTATACTAAACACCTGATAAATGCATAAACATGACAATACCGTCTATACCAGGAGAGGGAGCTGTTGCCCAGATATTTAATTTATGTGTACAGTAAGGTGTGGTTTTTATAAAGGCTTTGAACATCAGGACACTGAGACAGCTTTCTTTGTTATCTAGTCAGTTGGTTTTATGTTTTTTGGTTTTTACACTTTCAAAACACTTTCAAAAAGTACACCTTTGTGTACCCATATTTAATAGCACAATGCTTATTTCTAAGGAAAATTGCTATTATGAACTGATCAAATATACATTTACAAATAAATATACTCTTTTAACCTCTCTATTAGATTATCTTAATCTTTTTAATATTTTATACTAT
Organism: Paramisgurnus dabryanus; assembly: GCF_030506205.2. Lineage (NCBI taxonomy): Eukaryota > Metazoa > Chordata > Actinopteri > Cypriniformes > Cobitidae > Paramisgurnus > Paramisgurnus dabryanus. The sequence continues at coordinate 21,085,507 of NC_133357.1, forward strand.
ACATGGATTGGGAAGTATTAAAGGTAGCAAACGAAAGTTATGCTGCTCTTAAACCTTTTCTAATTTTAATCCAGCTGTCTTTGCCAAAACATGCTACCTATATAAGCCTCCTTTATCTATATTGTATTTATAAAATGATTACTGATCATGCTGATAATACCATGGGAATGTTTGTGAGTGGTTGAATGTGTGTAATTTCTCTCCTTGCCCCAGGGAACCATTTTACATCTGACCTTTGACCTTCTGTGAAAGTGTCTATTTATTCCTCTGCGATCCAATGTTTCCTTACACACTGAAGCCAAAAGAAGAGGAATCTGCAAACACTACCATTATTTGACGTTAAACCTGAATGTTGAAAACACATCACTGAAACACTTCACCTTAAAAATATGACTGGGGTGGCACAGTGGCTTAGTGGGTAGCACTGTTGCCTCACAGCAAGAAGGTCCCTAGTTTGAGCCCTGACTAGGTGGCCTTTCTTTGTTGAGTTTGAATGTGTCAGCATGGGTTTGCTCGAGTCTGGGTACTCTGGATTTCTCCCCAGACCAACAACATGCAGGTTAGGTGAACTAGAGATGCCAAATTGCCTTTCCCCCAACATGTGTGGATCAACTTGTATATATGGATTTACCGGTCCTTGCCACAAATATAGCCATAGATGCTGGAATTAATAAAATAAATGAAATAAAGAATCATATTTTGTCTTTTGTTCCATATTGTTGGCCACTGTAGCAGCATCTGATTATGTCTGATTTAGCTACTGTTGAAATCCTCTGTGTTTTGATGTTTTATTTCTAAAAATCTATCTAAAATATGTGTCAAAATGTACAGTAATGACGCAAGGTGACTATCATAACAGTTTGATTATAAAGTAAGTCAATTGTTACAGTCTTTCAAACGGCCACTAATAGTAAAGGGGATGTGGCTTAATAAAGCTTCAATTTCTGAATCCTTTGTACATGGAGCCTCTTGAATGTCGGGCAAATAACAATGGGTCCATTCATCTACAGCAATTTCTAAGTAGGCCTTTATGGTAATCATGAGAAATATTCCAAGAAGCAACATGACACACTTTGCTCTGTGACCTCAGTGAATGTTATCTATGGATCAGATTGTTACTTTTGTACATTTACTCACATTATGACAGAAGTGGATGTCATACAGTATGCTGTGTGATATCAGTTGTGTTATTGTAAGGCGTAAGAATATCCGATTTGTCATACGACTAAAGATTTACATAATTGGATTAATAACAGGAAAGACAGTGGCTGGTTGTCAAACACTAAAGCTGTTAAATGTTTATACCCAAATGTTTATTTTCTCTAGAGATCGCTTTGTTTGTTGGTTTCAGACAGCTAGACATTTTTATATTATCATTCACATAAAAGCTTCACCATATATCATATTAACCTTTATTGAATCACATTTTTTCATTTCATGAGAGTCATGCAGATTTGAAATTACATCATGCCATGGTGAGTATAATTTCATTTAATGTATAGGAAAACTTTAAAATTTAGATTAATAAAAGTTGTTCTCACGACAGGATTATTTCTATAAATACCAGGTCAGGGAAATTCTGTTTAATAATATTTAAACTGTTTTCTGTTTAATAATATTTAAAGTCAAGTGTGCGAATAATTTGTTACTTACTCTCATGTTGTTACAAACCTGTATAAATTTCTTTGTTCTGATGAACATATGTTGAGGAATGTTCATAATCCAACTGTCCGTGAGCCCCATTCACTTCCATAGTACTTTTTTCCTACTATGGAAGTGAAATGGGCTCACAAATAGTTTGATTACGATCATTCCTCAAAATATCTTCATTCGTGTTCATCAGAAACACAAAATGTATAGCGGTTTGTAACAACATGAGAGTGAGTAAATAATGACAGGATTTTCATTTTTGGGTGAACTGTCCCTTTAAATTTTGAGTTAATTGAGTTAATTCAATACAAAAATATTGGTTGACTAAATAATAATAATAATAAAAATAATTGGGTAAAAATTAAGGTTAAATATTGACTAACCTTTATTTTTAAGTTGAAGTAAACTTGGTAACTTACTTTTTAAGTTGAACCCCATTTATTTTTGCAGGATAGGTAGTAGTTATCTTTGGCCTGCACCTCATGCATGAGCTTTAATGCTTTATTTAGGAAAAGTTGTCATGTGTTAGCCTATGTAACACAATATAATTTCTGTATGTCATCTCTTACTTTTTACAGTTTAGTAAATTACTTCGCAAGAACTGTCAATTTGAATTCAAATTATATTAAACTGACTCAAAATAGGTTGAATGTTGTATAGCTTAACTTTTAAAAAAGTCGACAATTCTTTCATTGTGTTGTTGAATTTATGTAAAAAAATATTTTTTAAAGTTGCCATGACTTACTGATCACATCGTTGTTTACAGTGATAAGGGCTGTTAGCGGACGCTGAATAAACATCACCTATATCACGTGACGGTAAGGTACGTTGAGGTGGGCGTGTCCTCTAGCTGTCTGTCGCTCACCTGGGTCACTTTGAACAAGAACAGTGGTCGATCACTGTGATATCAGCGAAGTGGACCAGCAAAAAACTCCATGGCTTCTCCTCTAAAAGCGGGATTTCACAGACTAGAGATCCAAAAAACGACATGGGATGTTCCAGACCGATACACGTGCCTCAAACCGGTGGGCTCTGGAGCCTATGGGACAGTATGGTAAGCGGGACGTAGCCTACTAGCTAGTTTATAAAACTGGGGTTTTGTGTCACTTTAATGAAAGGTAAAATGCGTAGAAAAACTATATTAAAAGAGTAGCTTAATAATTCTCTATATTAAAACTGTAAAACGTAATGTATTATTATTGTAGGCCTATTGCATTATTAAAAATAACAATTCTACTGTTAAATGCATTATGCTATTTTTTAAAACTGATTTGCTATATGCATCTTAGAGACTTAAGAGCCTTAGGAGAAATAAACAGATGTTGATTCACATACCTGAGGGCTGTTTCAGCAAGCTTCAGCATGTGAAATTCCTGATAAGACAGGAATTCCGGAAAAATACAGAGCTTTCCTTTATTACACCTTCTGGCTGTCTTTATTTATTCATGGATAATAAACATTTACTGTTTCTGACTACTGATAATGTATTAGACTCACCTGTGCAAATAAATAAACTGAAAATGAATGTTAGTGGTGATCATCTTAAACCTGACTTACATTTTCTCTCATAGGTAAATGCATAGTTATGCATTTGAATAAGATGTATCATCGTTAGGAATTCATGTGATATCTGTTAATAGATATGAATTAGTAATCTATGATATTTTGTGTGCAGTTTTGCAATTGACAAGAGGACTAAGGAAAATGTGGCCATTAAGAAGCTATACAGACCGTTCCAGTCTTTAATACATGCTAAACGTGCTTACAGAGAACTCAGGCTACTTCGAAACATCCAACACGACAATGTGAGTCTCAAGTATCCAGGAGAAATCAAATCAAGACCGTACATACCTGTCTATATGTTTCTGTATTGTTTACATTGTTGTATCTTACTTATGACAGCTCCGTTATTTATGATCCTTCTTTAATTGACACCATGGCTTTTACACCTCTATTGTACTTAGATTATATGTTAAAGCATCATTATCCTTCTGTCAATTGAAAGAGATTTGAAAAGATTTCAGATGAGAGCCGTGTGGTGTATGCCCCTTTTTTCGTCTCAAACCGGTTTTTGTGCTTTGTAAACATTATGCTCGACCTCACAGTGAAGTGTGTTTAATTTGGATTTAGATTAAGTGAAAAGCAACAACTGCATTCACTTTTGAAACATCAAGCCAACTAGTTTGATCACATGAATTACATTTATGCATATGGCAGATGCTTTTATCCTGCATTACAAGGTATACATTTTTATCAGTATGTGTGAGTGTGTTCCCTGGGTTCAAACCCATGACCTTTGGCACTGCTAACGCAATGCTCTACCACTGAGCTATACAGGAGCATAAGCCACACATCAGAAGTGACAGAATAACACTTTATTAATCTGTTTAAATTAAGATTACCAGGGTGAGGTTTAATTTATACACTCTCAAAATGCTGGGTTATTTTCAACCCAGTGTTGGGTCACAAAGAGACAAACCCAACCCATAGGGTTGTAATTTGATGGGTGGGTTGTTTTAACCATCAAATAGAAAATATTTCTGCATGGGTTAATTTAACACAACAGGTTGAGTTCGTCCATTTGACTCAACGCTGGGTTGAAAAAACCCAGCAAATGTGTTTTTTTTTTGAGTGTAAGCAAGAGCAGATTGCAATGCTTAACAAATAACAAAGCATACTGGTTTATTACATGAGGGTGAGTAAATAATGGCAAAATTGTTATTGTGGGTGAACTATTCCTTAAAATTTTGCAAATGTATTATAACAATGCTTCTTACTGTAAATACTGTAAAACTCAATATGATTTCTAAAAATTGCCCAGAACAACCCTAAATACTTTATATATTTTTTTTTCTGTAGGTGATCTGCCTTCTCAATGTTTTCACCCCTGATTCCTCGCTGGAGAAATTTGATACTTTGTGAGTGTCAATATGACCCGAATGCATTCCTGTGCAGAAAGCACGTCATGACAGGCTTATGTATGGATGCACTGTGTGTGTGTGAGACTACTGCATCTGAAAGGACTATATGGATCTTTAATGGATTGTTGATTGATATTTTTGTCCGTTAAAGGTGCAATGAGGGACTTTTAGAAGGATCTCTACACATACATTATATTATTCGTGGTGTATAAAGACCATACAAGATAAACTGTATTGTTTTTATTACCTTAGAATGAGCCGTTTTTATCTACATCCGCCACAGCCTGATATCATGAATTTCCATGTTATAGTGATGGAATATTTTGCTCTTTTATCCGTGTCATTGTCAATAGCTAAACAAACCAATAGCTAAAGTGAAATCCTAACCCAAACCCAACCCTTTACCCTGACTTCAGGCGACAATTGTTTAAAAATTCCGGAAAAACAGTATAAACCAATAGTTAAAGTGAAATCCTAACCCAACTCTAACCCTAACGCAGGCGACAACTGTTTTAAAAATCTGGAGAAAAAAAACGTATAAACCAATAGTTAAAGTGACATCCTAACCCAAACCCAACACTAACCCTGACGTCAGGCCACAATTGTTTAAAAATCTGGAAAAAACAGTATAAACCAATAGTTAAAGTGACATCCTAACTCAAAACCCAACTCTAACTCTAACGTCAGGTGACAATTGTTTAAATATCTGGAAAAAACAGTATAAACCAATAGTTAAAGTGAAATCCTAACCCAAACTCAACCCTTAACCCAACGTCAGGCGACAAATGTTTAAAAATTCCGGAAAAAACTGTATAAACCAATAGTTAAAGTGAAATCCCAACTCTAACCCAAACGTCAGGCGACAACTGTTTAAAAATCTGGAAAAAAACAGTATAAACCAATAGTTAAAGTGAAATCCTAACCCAAATCCAACTCTTAACCCTGACGTCAGGCGACAATTGTTTAAAAATCTGGAAAAAGACTGTATAAACCAATAGTTAAAGTGACATCCTAACCCAAACCCCAAATCTAATTACAAACCCAAGCGACAATGGTTTAAAAATAGGAAAAACAATTGAGTAACCAATACGTGAAACTGACACGGAAAAGAAAGTCCGTGGTACGGACACGGAAAAATGTGGTTATCCGTGACAATGACACGGATAAATGAGCAAAATATTCTGTGACTATACCATGGAAATTTGTGAGATCAGGTTGTCCGCCACGGGCCTCCTTACAAGGAAGTCGCTGACATTTTTCTATAGAAGCCCTAAACAGACAAACTGCTCTACAGAGTGCATTTCGTCCCCACGTTGTCTCAGACGATGACGTGTTTGTCTTGTGGCAGCTACCGAAGCTTCTCTAAAAACACACACTGGACCTTTAAAGCTTCAAACAAACCATGAGTGAATAGTATAAATACTGTTAACTTTGTTGTAACCAATAGTATGAGACTACCTGTTTGGTTAATAATGGCATGTGTGTGCTTGTATTGCATTCTGTGTCTTTTAATCGCAGCCCTCGGTTTTAAACTTTTATTGTTATTTGTTCGTAGGGATGGTATCGTTTCTCATCTCACAGAAGCAGGCTAATGATTAACATTTGCAATGTTTTACACAGCTATATGGTGATGCCATTTGTGGCGCAGGATCTTAGTCATATCATGAAGAAGAAACAATTAACCAACAGAGTCATCATATACCTCTTCTATCAGATTCTCAGAGGACTCAAGGTCTGATGGTCTTCTACTTATCCATGCACGATACTGATACTAATGATATACCAAGTTGTTTTGTTGTTGGTAAATCACCCTATCCCCACCTTACCAAAATTTGACAACTAACCAAAAATTTTAACCTAAATAACGTGAATAACGTTTCTTCTCAGTATATCCATTCAGCTGGGATCATTCATCGGGTGAGTTGAGAATATGTAATAGTTTGTAGCTATAAGTTCAATACTTTTTTACGAAACCTTCCCATGCATATGATACTGATTAAAATTGTGTATATCTTCTTTTAGGATCTTAAGCCTAGTAACCTTGCCGTGGATGAAAACTGTGAATTGAAGGTAAACACAATGTTTCCATATACAACAAACTAAAATTCACCCTTAATTGGTGTAAGGAAACTTTGCATGTTTTTACAAATCTTCATCAGATTCTGGACTTTGGACTGGCAAGACACACCGAAACAGAGATGACGGGATACGTGGTGACACGCTGGTACAGAGCCCCCGAGGTCATTTTCAACTGGATGCATTACACTCAAACAGGTGACCTCTGACCCCTGATTTCTTGACTCCGCCTAGCACATTGTGCAAACGAATGTAAAAAGCTGTCTGTAGTGTTGTAGGGGTGTGACTTGTTGACTTTTTTTTTTTGTAGTTGATGTTTGGTCCGCTGGCTGCATCCTGGCTGAGATGATAACAGGAGAGGTGCTTTTCCCAGGAAGTGACAGTATCCTTCATCACTACTTGTCTATTAAATGTCTGTAGACCAATGTGCATTGTTTGTATATACACACCTTAACGCTGTTTTAAGGTATCGACCAGCTAAAGAAGATCCTCAGCCTGACAGGAACGCCAAGCTCAATGCTTGTTCAGAAAATGCAAAGCAAAGATGTAAGATATATAGTTTATGTTTATTTGTCACCTGTTTTGTTTTGAGAACAGCGTGAATTTTCAAAATCTGTGATTTTATCATTTATATGACTAGTCAGGTGACATACAATTCTGTTTTTGCAGGCCCAGTCATACGTCCGATCTCTTCCAATTCAAAAGAAAAAGGCTTTCAAAGAGGTCTTTCCTAATATGGATTCTGATGGTAAGCTATGTTGTTGATCTTAAAGGGATACTCCACTTTTTTTGAAAATATACTCATTTTCCAGGCCCCCTAAAGTTAAACATTTGATTCTTACCGTTTTGGAATCCATTCAGCCGATCTCCGGGACAGGCGCTAACACTTTTAGCATAGCTTAGCATAATCCATTGAATCTGATTAGACCGTTAGCATTGCGGTAAAAAATAACCAAAGAGTTTCGATATTTTTCCTATTTAAAACTTGACTCTTCTGTAGTTACATCGTGTACTAAGACAGACGGAAAATTAAAAGTTGTGATTTTTAGTCAGATATGTCTAGGAACTATACTCTCATTCTTGCATAATAATCAAGGACTTTGCTGCCGTAACATGGCTGCAGCAGGCACAGGGGCGCTGTAAAGGGGGGGTAAACAATGACGATTCTCGGGGCCCAAGAGTAAGAGGGGCCCCAGAGAAGCCCCCAAAATTGTGGTGCTAAAAATATTTAATAGTAAAAATTATTAACTTTAAATTATTCTATTTGCTGTTTCCTGGTATCAAAAAATTTTATTTGTTTAGGAAACACGAACAGTTCTAGTGTTAAAGATAATTACCACACTGCAAAAAAATATTTTCAAGAAAAAAATTCTTAGTATTTTTGTCTTGTTTTCAGTAAAAAATATCAAAAATTTCTTAAATTAAGATGCTTTTTCTTGATGAGCAAAACGACCCAAGAAAATTAATCTAGTTTTTAGACCAAAAATATTAAATTTAAGTGATTTTGTGCATAAAACAAGCAAAAAAATCTGCCAATGGGGTAAGCAAAAAACACTAAATTCAAGGAAAATTCAAGAAAAATGTGCTTACCCCATAGGCAGATTTTTTTGCTTGTTTTATGCACAAAATCCCTTAAATGTAATATTTTGGTCTAAAAACTAGACTTATTTTCTTGGGTCGTTTTGCTCATCAAGAAAAAGCATCTTAATTTAAGAATTTTAAGATATTTTTACTGAAAACAAGAAAAAATACTAAGATTTTTTTTCTTGAAAATCATTTTTTGCAATGCATAAGTTTAAATGTTGCGGTTAAAATGACTGCTGGTGGCCGTTATAGTGTTAAAAGTTCATGATAAGGGAAATCAATTTTCTCCCCATGTTAGGTCAAGAAAACGCTGGAAAAAATAACAATACACAGTTTTAGTTAAAAGTTCAACATTGCAAAAAATTACTTTCTTACTTAGTATTTTTGTCTTGTTTTCAGTAGAAATATCTAAAAATTCTTAAATTAAGATGCTTTTTCTTGATGAGCAAAATTACCTTAGTAAATGAGTCTAGTTTTAAGACAAATTAATATACAATTTAAGTGAAATTGTCCTTAATACAAGCAAAATGATCTGCCAGTGGGGTGAGAAAAGAATTGTGAAAAATATTTTTTTTTTCTTAAACACTTAATTCAAGTAAAATTTTATCACCCCATTGGTAGTCAAAATACCATAAAAGCGCATGATTTTATGTAAATTAATATGAAAAAAAGTCTCAGCTGTGTTGGGGGCCCTGTCAAGATTCTTTTCATGGGGCCCAAAATCCTTAGCAGCGCCCCTGAGCAGGCATAGTGATATTAGTGATGTTACCCTTGGTAACTTAATAGCAAGGGACTATTTTCGGGCACTGCATATTTTCAAAAAAAGTGGAGTGTCCCTTTAAGAAAACAAAAACACGCAGATCAGCCTCAAATGGGTGCTCGACCAAAAACCAAGTAAGATGTAAATGTAAAGCCAAATTGAATCACCTTGCAAACTCGGGTATGGATGCATTTATTGTTTTTTTCTAAATTAGGAAATGTCACCCCCTGGTGGTTGGCTATTATATTTGACAGCTAATATTAAAAGATGCTCTGTGCTGTACTTCACAGCTTCTTTTCAACATGTATACAGGCATTAACTTAACCTGATCTCTAATTCATCCCTGATGTTTCATTTACAGCCATTGATCTATTGGAAGACATGTTGGTTCTGGACCCGGAGGTCAGACTTACAGCAAAAGACGGCTTGTCGCACCCGTACCTCTCTGAGTTTCATGAACCTGAAAATGAGCCTATATCAGCCCCATATGATGACTCTTTTGAGAGTCTAGAGCTGGCCGTCAGCGAATGGAAAAGTGAGATAAAGCCATATACTTGCACTCATATCTCTCAAACGTGTTATTTCTAGATGCTATTTATATTCTCGAAACTTTAACCAAATTGACTTTTAGTAGAAATACATATTTAAAATACATTACATATAATCACTATTGGGAAAGCAAATGAAAAATGTTGATGACTCATCCTGCACTTATGGGAATTTCGTCCAATCAAATGCACAATGCAGAACATCTAGTGATCAATAAGCTGTACGAATTTTTTTATATATATCTGTTCTAATTCTTTCTGGTTTATTATGTCCCTCAGGTCTTATCCATATGGAGATCATGACATTTGATCCAGACAACCCAGGAGTTACTGCAACATAATAGCTTATCACATCTGAAGAGCAAACAACACTCCCAAGAATGATAGACAGTGTTATTGATTTGTTTCTTATCACAAACTGTCTATAAAACCAATGCTATATGTTGAGAGGATTTGAACCCAATAATACAATGTATGGTGAACTGTTTTAATAGCTGATTTTTAAACTTTTACATTTGATTTAATGTAGCTCTCATTTAAACCTTTTTATAGCAAACACTTGGAGCTAGCTAGCTTTAAAACCCAGTAGTTATTGATAAGTTGTAAATGTATTAAACAACCTTTAAAGACGTTTTAAAGCATTTCTTTAAGTATTTAGAAATGTAAAAAAATAAATGTTACTTTTTGTGGGTGCAAATGGCTTTGTACCTTTAATAACATCATGAATTTTTATTTTTGCATGTATATTCAAATCGCTTTGTTTTCTCAGTTTTAGAAAGGGGGATTTGCAAAATAAGGTGCCTTACTGTAATGTAAATACCATTAGGTGGCAGCATTGTTCTTATTACAGTTTTATTAGGAGTTACCCATACAGTATTAAATGATTTTTTATATATCCTTAGATTGAGAATATATTCCACTGGGGATCTGTTGAGTAACAGTGTACCTATAAGTATAATGTACTTTGTATTCTTACTGTTTGTTTCATTTGATCTGCTCAAAAGGTTTTCCTTTAGATAAATCAATAAATCCATCAACAGCTCTCAACATTAGGTCATATCTGTCACAGCACAATTGCTGTTGGTTTTCTACACTTTGACAACAAAATAATTGTCTTTTAAGGAGTAACTGACCTGCCAGGTAAACCCTTAGTGAATAAATACTTAGTGCTTAGTGAGCAACACCAAAGAGTTTTTTTTTTACCTTAAAATAACGTTTCCAAAAAAGTTTCAGTGGTTCATCCACTCAAAACAGGGTGAATGGCTCTTTCACATTCGCTTTGCAGCCCTCTATCGGCCATAACCGCACTAAAGAAGTTTCCAAACGTCGGTTAGTGGTCCTGTAGTTCGAGTGAAAACTACAAAAACTTGCTTTACGGCAGACCTAAAATCTAATCAGAGCCAGCTATGCTGCAGTATTTACGTCTAACCTGTAGGGGGAGCAAAGAGCCAAAACTCTTTAGTGTTGCTTAGTAGTGTCTTGTAACCAAAGATTTTATCACTATTCGATCAGGTGTGGTTAGAGGTCCTGTGGGAACATTTTACATTTATTCATTTAGCTGACGCTTTTATCCAAAGTGACTTACAATTGCTATATATGTCAGAGGTTGCACCGTTGCACGCCTCTGGAGTAACTAGGGGTTAAGTGTCTTGCTCAGGCACACAATGGTGTGTCACATTGAATTCGAACCCGGGTCTCTCACACCAAAGGTGTGTGTCTTATCCACTGTGCCATCTACACAAAGTTAATAATGACCAAACACTGTTTATCTGTACACTGAGAGTAAAATGAGAAAGTTGGGAAAAAATTACTTCAATTGGTAACACTGAAGTTTTGTTAACTTACATTTTCTCACTTTAAAGGGGACATATCATGAAAATCTGACTTTTTGCATGTTTAAGTGCTATAATTGGGTCCCCAGTGCTTGTATCATCCTAAAAAAGTGAAAAAGAACAACCCAGTAACTTTGTTTTTGGTAAACCATTCTCTGCAAGCATGTGAAAAAATAGGTCATTGAAATTTGGCTCCCCTTGTGATGTCAGAAGTGGATCTTATTATAATAATCCCATCCCGTAATCCAAACCCGCCACTGCCATTTAGTGCAGAGATCAACTCATTTGCATTTGAAAGGACACACCCAAAACGGCACTTTTATTCACACCTACAAAGTGGCAAATTTAATAAATTTTAGTTTTTTTAGCTAGAACTTTACATACGTACTTTGGGGACACCAAATATTTATGTGGCATCTTAAAAAAGTATTGCGAAATGTCCTCTTTAAATAAAAAAATTAAGGTGAAAAAACTTTTTAAAAATGATTTCGAGGTAACACATTTTTTACCAATTAATTAGTAATTAAATTAATCCAATTTTCATTTATTAAGTATATAATATATATATATATATATATATATATATATATATATATATATATATATATATATATATATATATATATATATATATATATATATATATATTATTTTTAACCCACATCTTGAATGCTTTTTCTGACTGTGTGTCTGTTACATTTTCTAATCTTAAGGTAAATATAACAAGATGCCTATAATCTGAAGAATAAAGCGGAGCAAAAGTTAAAAAAAAGTAAAAAAAAATGAACCCAGCAATCATTTCTGCATTTAAAAGACATAGCCAGCTGTCACAGCCCAGATATCTAGGCTTAAAAAAAACCCACAAAATTTCAGCTGTTAGTGAAAATTTAATAGACGTCTAACATGTTCATATAACTCAATTTAAAAAAGGTTTAAAATATTTATTAGGGAGTATTAGGGAATTATTGAGTATTATATTTAAGTATATAAGGGAGGGGTAAGTTGGAAAATTACTGTTGCCTGATTTTTATTTATTAAATAAATAAAAAACCATGGCAGTGCCTTTCAGTCAGTTTTAGTGGTTTCTTGTTGTTTCTTGTGTACAACCTGAACAGTTTAAGCCCTCTATAGCTGGTGAGACTAAAAGATAAACTTTAGTTAATTATGTTGCATTCTCCTTTATAAAAAATTAAGTAATAATAAAAAAATCAAGTAAATGAATGAAATAACAACTGAAGACAAATTATTGTTTGTAACCATGATTTATTGTTGTATACATTTCCATTCATGTTGCATGACAGTTTTATTAGTTTTATTGATGTATGCAATCATTATGTGGCATAAAACAGCTCTTTACTCAGCTCATCTTCCCCAAATGAGTAAAGACAAACAGTAAATTTGCTGAAAATACAAATGTATATTTCTCATGAGCTGCATTATTCCCAGCAAATCCCCCTAAAGGACAAGGGTACAACAAAAATCAAAGTAATTTGGAAAGTCATCCTGCGGGTACAGAGCACTCCTTAAACAAATGGTCACTCTGGGTCATGGTGGGTTGAGGGTGGATGAACAAATACACAATTTTGGAGAAAATTCAAAAAGTATGAGCAAAATGAAAAAGGTAATGATAGAAAGAAAGAGTGCATACAGATCAAATCTTGTTAACCCGGTGATAGATGTTATGGGGTGGGGAGGAAATGAGTGGACATGTATTTGCTTAACGAAGGCTCCTTTGGTGTACAGAGGAGGAGCGGGCTGTCGTGATTGAACTGTTGACACCTTCGCCTCCAGTGATCAGGCTACCAGAGCCGAATGACAATCCCCCGCCATATCCGTATCCGATTCCACTGCCGTAGCCCAAGCCGCTTCCATAGCCGATGCCGCTTCCATAGCCAGCGCCGCTTCTGTAGCCGAAGCCACTGCCGCCGCCACCGCCAACTCCAAAGCCACTGCCGCCGCCACTTCTGAAGCTGCCGGCCGCAGCCCTGAATCCTGCTCCGAAGCCGAGGGCACCTGTGCAACAACATACACACAGGATGGTTTTACAAGTGCACTCTGTACATAAAATGAAATGTTGACAAATCTGATGAAGTTCGAACATTAAAGTTCATTAGCTTACCGCTTATGTTTCCAGCGCTAATTCCTGACTCCTGGATGTGGATAGTTGCAGTGCTACCACCAGTTGCAATCCTGACAAATGTGAAAGAGAAAACCTAAATGTACGTTTACCTCAATGGAAAGATTTTAAGCGAAAACCATACCAAAAGTTACTGACCTGGTTTCCTCTCCCTCCAAAAGCTTCCTGTAGGTGGCGATCTCAATGTCCAAGGCCAGTTTATCGTTCATGAGGTTCTGGTACTCGTGCACTTGTCGTGCCATGTCTTGTTTGGCTTGCTGTAGGGCCACCTCTAATTCTTTAATGCGGAGCTTGGCTTCCTGCACCGATACTTCTCCTTGCTCCTCAGCCTTAGTGATCTCATCTTCCAGGGTAACACGCTGGGCAAAGGACATGCTTAGATTTTAGTTTTCGTAAAACTTCACGTTACTGCGAGTTGTAGTCTCATGTTTTTTCTCCAACTCCTCTTCCCCTCTATCCCACCCTATATGATTTGTCCCATCTTCACTATCCTAACAAAGATACAAAAAGTCCAAATAGCCATGTTAAACCAAAAAAACTTACTTGTGCCTTGATAGTTTCAATTTCACTCTGAAGTCGGGAGACCACACGGCTGACCTCAGCGAGCTCAATCTTGGTGTTGCGAACCTCATCTCCATATTGAGCAGATGTCGTCTCTATCTCTTCGAACTGGAAGCAAAGAAGAATTGACATTAGGCTTTGCCAATTGATTGACTACTTCAAAATGGTGTCGATTCACAGCTTTACATTTTTTTCAAGGGGCAAGATTTCGATCTCTCTGATGAAGCCAATAGGCAAGTGACTTAAACTGCAATTCATCGACCAGTCAAGCTAGGCGAGTGTGGTTTCAGCAACCTGCCACCTCAGCTTCACCCACGTCCCGCCTCTTTACCCATTTTCAGTTATACGCAAGTGATGCGCTGCCAAGATGGCGATGGCAGGCTCCGCCAACTATTGGCTTCAAAAAAGCTCTTCACCAACCTATGAGCGACGTCACTGACCCTACGACGTATTATTTTCAGTCTATGGTTTTATTCTTACCTTCTGTTTGTACCAAACCTCGGCATCAGCTCGGCTGCGGTTGGCGATCTCCTCATACTGAGCGCGGACCTCAGCGACGATGGCCTCCATGTCTAAGTTGCGACTGTTGTCCATTTCCACAACAACCATTGTGTCTTTGATCTGTCCCTGAAGTTCACGCAGCTCCTAAAAATTAAAGGAATAGGCATTGACATACACGTACTCTAACATTAAAAACAATTGCATTATTACAAAATGTCATATGTCACCCACCTCCTCATAGACGGCCCGGAGGAAGTTGATTTCATCTTGGAGACCTTCGACCTGCACTTCAAGGTCTGTCTTGGTGATGTAGGCAGTATCAACATCCTATGAAGGCATGTACAGAGCTCAATATAATGGGAGGAGTCAAAAGAATTTTAAAATAAAACGTAAAAGTCAAAGCAGCAGACGTTTTACCTTCTTCAGCAAAACAAACTCGTTTTCTGCTGTGGCACGCTTGTTGATTTCAGTCTCATATCTGTAAAAACACATTTTCCACATTAGCATAAACAGTACCTTGTGCCATTCAAATCAAATATATTTGTGGTCCCCAATCCTTTAACATTCTTACTTGTTTTTGAAGTCCTCCACCAAAGTCTGCATGTTCGTCAACTCTCCCTCCAGCTTCAATTTGTCATTCGTGAGTCCGTCCAGCTGTCTGCGCAGGTTGCTGACGTAGGCTTCGAACATTGTGTCGATGTTGGAGCGGCTGGTGGTCTGCTCGTTCAGTAGAGCCCATTTTGTCTCGAGCACTTTATTCTGTTGTTCCAGGACTCGCACCTACATTTAAGATAAAGTGAGAAATGCAACCGTCAATGCAAAATAAATGGAGAAACTCACACATTATCGTTCCTATAGAGATGAATAAGGAAGGTGTGTTACTATTGGACAAGAAGTCGTGTGTTGTTAACTGCAATCATTTTCACAAACACATCTCTTTGCTTTGACACACCTTTCCAAACATTTTGGTGGGTCGTGCAGCTAGGTTCCAATCTGGGAATGGTCGCCCTCATTTAAATGTAGATTTAAATAAATCTAATGTATGCACAAATTTGAACTCCCAACAACCATTTGCTCCTGGCACAATGTAGAGTCACAAATCACCCTTTGGCAAATAACCCCCCTAGGCTAATGTGCCCAACCTGCTGCCAATTCCCAGGATGCAATTCTTTTTTTTTAAATAAGGATCATTTGCAAACTCTTTTAAACAAAGCATCCATTGCATCAGTAGGAATTATCTTCATGAGGAGGACTTATTCTTGTGCACTTGGGTTGAATGGACTTAAAAGGTGTGGTCCCAAATTCCTCCAACTTACTATTAATGATCTTTGTACTGCTATTGGACTAAGTCTGAATTAAAGAGGATGCTCACATGTTACACACAAGTTCACAATGCTGCCATGGAGGTAGCTGGCAAACATGATCTGTGCCCTTATTTGGACTGGTCTAGTCATTGGACCTTGGGTTTCCAAACACAACCTCACTGACCATGAACAACGGCATTACAGGAACTACTGAAGCCTGTGTCATTTGATATTTGACTGTTTTAATTTTTGGGATAATATTGTAAAACATGGCATGCAATGCAAGCATGTCTACTATGTGGTTACTGTCATTTGACAAGTGTATATCCTACGCTAATGGGATTTTCTGGTGGCTGTGAAATATCTGACAAGAACCTAGCTCCCAGAATGATTTGATCATTGATTGCCATATTCACCCACTGTATTGAACAACTAAGCCTCCATAATAACTGCCCATTAGTTTGTTTGCAAGAGAAAAGAGGACTAACCTTGTCGATGAAGGAAGCAAAGCGGTTGTTGAGGGTCTTGATCTGTTCTTTCTCCTGGGTACGGACCACATGGATGTTGGGGTCGACCGTTAGGTTAAGTGGGGTTAGCAGGCTGGGGTTGAATGTGACGGAAGTGATAGGTGGGAGGCTATCAGAGAAAATTCCATAACCTCCTCCAGGTGATATACCAGCACCGAAACCTCCACCTCCACCTGAACCGAAACCTACACCTGCACCGAGGCCTCCACCAAGGCCATAGCCTCCACCGTAGCCACCTCCTGCACCAATGCCGGCACCATAACCTCCACCGTAGCCACCTCCTGCACCAAAGCCAGCAGAATAACCTGCTCCGTAGCCTCCTCCTGCCCCCAAGCTGCTAACATAACCTCCTCCATAGCCTCCAGCTAGGCTACCTCCCGATCCATATTGGAAGCTAGCGGCAGAGCGTCGGACTGACCCAGAGCTTATCCTGCTGGCAGGTGCTACACAGGCAGACCTGCTGGAATAGCATCTTCTAAAAGGTCCAGCGCTAATACCGCCACCTATGTTTCCACTGCCGCTGCTAAAGGAGGTATATCTTGTACTCATGGCTGCTGTCGTCTTCTTGGGGTGAGATTCAGATAGGGAATGAAAAAAGAAATGCAGTGCAGGTGAGCTCACAAGAGGCGAGTCAAATCCCTCTGAGTGACTTGAGCATGGAGTTCAGGTGCTTTTATTCTGCACATGTTGAGGGAGGGATTCACCTGATCACTCCCCTTACAGCCCTGGGCTCCTGTCCTCCCTTTCTGCCTATCTAGTTGATAGTTACACCCATCTTTTTGGGCTGGCATGGGAACATTTTCATCAGAGAGGGGTCTTGACACACCCTACGCATGGAAACTCACATAGAAAAAGAAACTGGAAACTAGGATAACCACTGTCCAGGACACTGCACCTAGGTTAGGGCTTATCCTAGTCCAGGACAAAAATGTATTTATTGTTTTTTTTTACGGTTTGTTTGTAAAAACTACTTGAATCTTAATATAACTAAGGCCTAGTCCTGAATTAATCTAAACCCTGGGAAACTGACTCATAATGTTGGCTTCATTCTCAAAATATTAAAAAGACTTTTAATATTAATTTCGTGTGGCTATGACTTATTGTCATAATTTTAAATTTATTCTCGAAATATTATGACATTATTCTCATTATGTTGACATTATGTTGTCATTATTTTAATTATTTTGACTTTGTCTTAAAAAAAATTAATCTAAAATTAAAATGATCTTAATCTAAAGATATTTTTATTTTTGATTGGCCCTAATCCTCTTGTGTAGTTTTTTAGGTGAGACGCAAAAAAACAAAAAATAAATCCAACATGCTTGCCACATGCAAAACTGATTAATATGTTCCCGTGTGAACTTTATGTTTTTTTCTGTATGAATGCAATTAGATGTAGTTACCACTTTAGTCCCTGTACTTAAACAGACAGACTTTCATGCAAAATACACATGCATTAATAATGCAACCGCTGTTTTAAGCAGGATTGATTTAAAAAGATTGCTTCAACCAAATCCAACATGACTACCTTTTTAAAACTATCATCCTAAAATTGACAGAAAAATTATGATGTACTGGAATATAAATAATTTTTTTAAAAATGTCAGATTTTCACAGCTTTGGTTTAAAAGATGGTTTATAAAATTCTTTGGCAGCAAGATGCCCATCCAACGAATAAATGCAAATCATGATTTTATATTTTGCATTTTAATTCATTTGGCACACATACAGTTACTGCAACCTACTGTCCATACATTTTATCAGTTCATTTATTCCCTGGGAATCAAACCTAAATTTGAACCCATGACTTTTGTGCTGCTAAAGCAATGCACTGAGCTACAGGAGAAGATGCACCATAGCTGTTTACCCGAAAGTGAGTTTAATACACTGATCTATTGCTTACACATACTGGAAATATCACTTTTATGCACTTTTAAGAAACTAATATGCTAAACTAAAATGTAAGGTGAAAATACTTTTAAAAATTACTTTAATTGAAACTAAAATATTCAAACATTTTAAACGTAATTTTTTCACTTAAAGTAAAAAAAATTGAAAACAAATTTTAGTAATTTTTTGATCAAACTTTTACAGTGTATGTGTTATTTTAATAAAAACATGGCATCTTATCCACCATCCACTTACAATTCAATGTGCTAAAATAGAGATGTGTTTACACTGTGTGTTTAGATATTAATCATTTCAGGTGACTGAATCTCATTGGTTGGTCGACTCCACCCTTTCATGATAATAGATGAGGTTTATTTGTGCAAATTACATACAGCATAGTGTTTGGCACAGATTTTGTGGGTTCATTTGAACAATCACCTGCTTTTAAGAACTTTAAGGGGGCGTGCCGTGCACACCAAATCTTTTACGGCCGCCAAATGTTTTCAATTGTTTCCAATGGAATTAGGGTTAGGCAATTTTTAAAAATTTGGCGTCCTCCAGGCATTTTCAGCCACATTTAAAAGTTTGGTGTGCATATCTCTTAACGCCTGGATGACGCCGACTCCAAGCTGTTTTTTCAGCTGAGCGCCAGCTTTCTTCAACGGAGCGCTTTGGTAGCTGTGATACTTGAGCTTACGGCCGGTTGGTTGTTGTAATACTTGTCCCGCCCCTCTTCCGCTGTGATTGGATGGCTGTGTGAGAACTGACATTGATGGGCAGAGCTTTTTACCTAAAGTTGAATCTCTTTCAACTCTCGATGCTCAGCGCTGAGCAACCGCCGAGCGCCTGCTGTTTTTAAAAAAAACGCAACACTTCCATTGGAAACAATTGAAATCATGCGCCGGCCGCGGGCATAAAAGCTTTGATGTGCACGCCCCCTTAGTCAATCAGGCTCTAGTACAACATGGGCACTAGTCTATGTGCAAATAAATTTGGCTTGCAGCAGGCATGACTAATATCCAGACATTAGAATATAAACCATTTGCAAACTCCCTCAAGAAAGCGACAAAATTATTTAACTAATTTTGGGGGTTTAGTGATTTTAAGCATATTAAATGATCCAATACATCATGAGAATTTGTGGGACAATTACAGTTGTTACTAGTTCACAGGCTGAGTAATGTACAACCTATAAATATAAAATGGTTTCATTTGGTGTCACAGGTACAATACGATTATTTAAAGGGATAGTTTACTTTAAAATGAAAATTCTGTCATCATTTTCTCATCCTCATGTTGTTTTAAATCTGTATGAATTTCTTTTTTCTGATGAACACAAAAAAAGATATTTTGAGAAATGATGGTAAACACTAGGGATGGGTACCGAAACCCGGTATTAAACTGGCCCCGGGGCTAAATTATGAAAGACCGTAGTATCAGTAAGATCTGACGCTATCGGTTCTGCTTTCGGTCCTGGAGAAAAAAATAAAAATAAATGTACTATGTATTCTTAATAATGTTTTCGTGCACATTTTATCTCACCAAACATTTCTAATTTGCGATTAAGACGTTTGTCTGTGAGATCTGCGAGATCTCTCATGCGCGCCGCGGAGGCTGGCTGTCTGTCAAACACAACCACAACAACGAGCGCGGCGCACGCACACGCATAACAGCACGAAAACTACCGCTTAATACAAAGAGTGACGATGGCGGATAGAGCAAAACATTCAAAAGTGTGGTTATACTTCACTAGAGTTGATGCAGACAACGCTCGTTGTCATACAGGTAAGTGCAACAAGATGTTTGCATGTAAGGGCGGAAACACAAGCAATCTGTCAAAGCATCTTTCAAAAGTGTATTACGTGCAGAAAGAAGCTGTGTCCCAATTCAAGGGCTGCGACCTTCTAAGCATACAACCTTAAAAGGGGAGCACTCTGTCTTTCAAGGTGGCAGCCTCAGAAGTCCGCGAAGAGAACTGAAATGAGACAGTTTAACCCTCGGAGGACCTATAATTTGCGTCACCTGTTGCACGCGCCCACCGCGCCTGTCAGCAGGACACAGCGGAGACGTTTCTGACTTATTTAAATAAATATGGAATCAGAAAAATATTCATTTATTTTAAGAAATATGACACGTTGATGTAGATTAAACTATTCAACAGTATATAAAATTAATCAACCTTAGAAATACGCAACATAAACAGAATAATATTAACACAAATCACAGCCTCAAGTCGCGCTGCTGTGACGCAATCGGTCTTAAAATACGTCCTTAGAAGGTCGCAGCCTGCAAAATTCAACCATCATCTCTGGTGGTTGCCGCATCAACGTCAGGCATGTATGCTAAAATCATGTTGAATCAACATTGTTCACGTCATTTAAAATAAATGTACAATCTCCCTAATTGGTTTGCTTACCTTACGTTGAAATTCTGTTGATTTCTTTTGGGAGAAATGCTGAACGTTATGCATTCAACATATTTTCTACTTCTTTTTAAAATCCCAAATAAAGAAAAATCAGCATGTAAACATTTATTTAGCCTAAATATCCTATTTAGAGTATTTTTTCTGCAGCTTTCACGCTGGTGCATTAATAAATATATGTAAAATATTTAGAAATGATATCCAGAAATTAATTTGTAATAATGAAATGCAGACACATAATTAACTTAATCATGTGAACATAGGTTTGTGATCAAATGTTAACATTGGCCAAAGTACCGATAAGAATACCGTTAAAGCACCGGACCGTTAAGCAGTACCGGTAAGAGTAGTAATACCGTTAAAACCTTAACGATACCCATCCCTAGTAAACACACAACAGTAAGTGACCATAGACTTCCATAGTAGGAATAAAAAAATACGATGGAATTTAATGGGTACCGTCAACTGTGTGCTTACCATCATTTATCACAAAGTCAATGGTCACTTACTGCTGTGTGTTTACCACCATTTCTCAAAATATCTTCTTTCTAGCCTACTCTCCGGCTATTAAACTGAATTTGTCTTCCTCGTCCAGTTGTGATCAGTTCGACCAAAACCCATCTTAATACCGTGTATAAACAGCCTGTATTAAATGTTTTCTCATCCTACATAATGTAAAGAAATATAACCTTGATATCTTAAAAATTGACTGAGTAAGATTGAAATCAAACTTTGATGCTCCAAATCTCCTCAGCCAAGATTTCTCAGAAAGGGTCGCAATTTTTAACAGATAGTAAGTTAAAGTGTTTCAAGTTATTTACCTGCTTTCAGATAGAGCCGCATTTACTGCACAAAGCCGTAGTGAACTACAGCTTTGTGCAGTAAATGCGGCTGCATCTGAAAGCAGGTGATGGAGATTTACTACTAATCAAGGAACAGGCTTCACTCACAAGAGCCGTTTCTCAAAACCAAGTACGCTGAACTCGGACTTGTGTCCTTCGTAGTTCGAACTTGCAAGTTCAGACTCGGAAGAACGAACTTCTGACGCGAAGTGCATTCTGGGAAACTTCGCTGTCATAAGTCCACACAAGTCTCCTCTGATGCATCCTCGATAAAATGGGCGGATCAAGAACACATCCGGGGATTTTATGTGAACTTGGGCTTGATGAATTGGAACAGTACTTGGGCCGCGGCTGATGACGTTTCACAAGTCCACAAGAACACAAGTACAGACAAGAACGCATATTGAGAAACGGCTAAGATGTGCAATGACTATCGCATGCAAATTATCTCGCATCCTTAGTAGTTATGTATGGTGGCACAAAATCAAACATGGCGATTTTTAAAAAGTAAAGATAGTTGGCTCAACACAAATAAATGTACATAAAGCAAGTTAAGTGAACTTGTGTGGTAATAGGTGTCATAGTTTTATTAAGTTAAACCAACAAGCAATTTTTTGAATGTACAGATATGTATATATTTGGTATCAAAATGTACCTCTTATGAACTAATATGAACTCTTTCTGTGCAAAAAAGTAGGCTTACTTTTTGAAAGGGTATCACCAGTGACAGCGAGGGAACATTTCTTGATCATTTTTCTCACAGTGTGTAAAGAAACTTTGAATTTACATTTAATAACAAAAAAACTGATTGTGCATCAAGAATGTGATTTCAGTTTATTGAACAGATAAATAGATTAAAAACGTAATTTAAAGTTTATTGGACTATTAACCACATTCAATTTTCTTACTGATGATAAAAATCATGCTGAAACCTTGAAAACCTACAATTTGATGACAGACAATTGAAACGAATGAAAATGTGATGCAAACCTAGTACTGGCACGTTCAGAAACATGAAGTAGACTGAAGGTAAGTACAACAGAACTTTATTGAAACACACACTGAAGCAAAGGGATAACAGGTGAGTATAATAGATATATGAAGTTCTGAAGAGCACTTAGCGGAATAATAATACAGTCTCTTTGCGGATGGAGATCGGAGGATTCTTGGAGGGTAAAAGAAGACAACAACAGGTTAGATCCAGGTAAGTATCACGGGTGAGTCTAAGTGTCTATAAGTGATGAGACCAGATGATGAGTGAATGGGAAAGAGAAGGTTATAAAGGTACATGGTGATGAGACAAAGGTGATGGGGATTAGTGGTTCTGAGATCTGGGTAGGTCGATCATGAAATCAATGCCCAAATGGGACCAGGGTCATTGTGGTATGGGAAGAGGCAATAGTTTGCCTACGGGAGTTTTCTAGAGGTGTTGGTTATTGCGCAGACTGAGCATCCTCTAACATACCGGAAAACGTCTTCAGAGATGGAAGGCCACCAGTACCGCTGACTGAGGTGCGAGAGGGTCCGCCTGCTACCTGGATGTTCGGAGCCCGGTGTGGAGTGAGCAGCGTCTAAGAGCTCATTGCAGAGGTGTGTGGGTACATAGGTGAGATTCTCAAGAACTCCTGGTGGAGCGGGGTTGAGGAGATTTTCCTGGGTAATCTGCTCATCAAAATAACAGACAATTGGGCTGATGAACATAGCTGAAGGGAGAATGGTTTCGGGTTGAAGGTCTTCAGAAGCTGAATTATGGAGACGAGACAGGGTATCTGCTTTGAGGTTCTTTCTTCCTGGTCTGTAGGTTATGGTGAAGTCAAATCAAGTGAAGAATAGGGCACTAACGGGCCTGATGTGGGTTTAGTCTTTTAGCTTCACAAATGTATTCCAGGTTTCGATGATCAGTGATGATCTTCTTAAATGGATGGTTAGTGCCCTCCACCCAATGTCTCCATTCCTTGAGGGTGATTTTGATTTTGAGCAGTTCCCAATTGCCTATATCGTAGTTCCACTCCAACGGGGACAGTTTTTTGGATAAAAAGGCACATGGATGGAGTCTGGGAGGATTCCCCTGCTGCTGGGAGAGTATCGTTCTGACTCCATGAAGAATGGGAGAACTGGTACGGATAGAAAGGCTTCCTTCAGATGATTAAAGGCTGCGAGGGCTTCTGGGGTCAAGGACATGGATTTGGGTGAGAGGTGAGGAGAGCACTCATAAGGCTGTAGTTGTGTATAAACCTGCGATAGAAGTTGACGAACACAAGGAACCATTGAAGATTCTTTATTGTAGCGGGTAGGGGCCAGTTGCCAATCGTCTCCACCTTCCTCTAGTCCATTTGTACTCCATGCTGATCGATGATATAATCAAGGAACTGTACAGTGGTGGAATGGAACTTGCACTTCTCCAACTTCAGGTATAACTGATGTTCCCTCCAGAACACCAGAACTACGGTTACATGAAGATGATGTTCAGAGAGAGAGGTGGAATAAATGAGGATATTGTCTATGTAGACAATCACAAACCTGTTTAGGTATTTATGAAAGCCTTCATTCATATAGCCTTGGAAGACAGCCGGTGAGTTCGAGAGTCCGAAAGTCCGAAAGGTATCACCTGATATTCATAGTGGCCTGAGAGGGTTACGAAGGGGGTGAGCTCTGCGGTGGACTCCTCCAGCACCATAAAGGAGATCTCCTCAGTGTGTAAACATCCGACAGGAAGGGTTAATTTGGGGGTGAAGTGACAAATACGACCTCTGCCCAGCGGTTTGCCCTGGATGGGCATTAGAACTCAGGGGAGAGTGAACAAGTGGGAGGAGCGACTGATGACGTGGATGGTGAAGGGATCCTGACAAGTACAGTATAAGACTTGTAATTTGTCAGTGTGTTGTAAAACAGAGTGTTAACTACTATAATGCCAGTTAATGAATGAATGGATTTATTTGTGTTAAGCGTTTAGTTGTATAGTATCCTGCATTTTTGCAAATTGTCAAAACATGATCCCAAGCTGCCACTGGGACAGTACCTGTTAAAAAAGTATGTAGCATTTAGGTACAGATACATTTGGTACCAATATGTGCCTTTGTGGTACTCATATAAACTGTTTAGGTAGAAAGGTGTACTTTGTACTAATGACCATTTATTGACCACAACCCGCCTATTACACAGTCTGAGTAAATATTTGGAAACAAAATACTGATTTGATCTGTTTTAATTGTAAGAAATGCAAACCTGCTTCCTTGTGGCTTTTAACCTAGACATGTTCAAATAAGTTCAAAAAAGACGAAAATGCATTTGGTTTAATCATCTGTAAATAAAATCCTGTTATTATTTATGCATATAGTGAATTTATTAATTTATAATAAGTATTAAACTGCACCTGACAAGAGGACTCGCAGTACCTGAATGAGACTACTGTATGTCATTAGTTTCTCAAGAGCAATATATACAGTTTTTATCTGGGAATGTCAAACCTTGGAAATTTGGATATTAAGAGCTGCTCCTGCTTATTCAAATGAGCAAAATGCCTTGAATCAAGAAGATTTTTGCTGAACAAGATCAAGTCAGTCAAATTATCTGATATTCCCACCACTGTTTCAAACTCGCCCCGGGTCAACGTTAATGCTTAGCCAGGCTTGCTATGAGAAACAGTGAAATCTAGATGAAAACTGAAAACACATTATTGCTATAAATCAAAAAGATCTCACAATAAAATTATATTAATAGTGTATCGCCTACGTTTAAGATAAGAATTCCCTCTGTCTGCTCTAATCCCTGTTTTCAAGTCAAAATATTACCTGCTGAGATTTAAAAAAATGTGACAAATGATGAAATATTTGACATCACATTGGAAGCTAAATAACATCCAGAAACTATCCAGATACCAAATTGATCACTCTCAGAAATACAGGTACAAAAGTTGTCAGCGGGTGGTCCCCCTTAAAAAAGTTTGTACTGAAAGGGTTTAGATTAGGCCAGGACTAGGTTTTAGTTATATTAGGACATTAAAAGAGTTTTCACAAACACACATTACAATAAATATTACTGGATCTTCAGAAAAATATGGCACTGATGTTTTATGATATGTCTGTGCAAGCTGTTTTTATTTAAGACAGCTCAAACATGAATTTTATGTCTTAAACCTTGTTTGGGAAACACATCAAAGAGTGCATATTAGTACCTGAAATGTACATATTGACACCTTTATTTGTTAAAATAAAAACGTTTTTCTTTCGATACCTTTATTGTGCACAACAATCTAAGAAACAGCTTAACCAGGGCTTAAACAAAAACTGTTCTGTTATTGGCAGAACCCAAGCATATTCAGAGATAAAAAGATTAGCAGTTTTGCGAGTTTTAAACCCCGAGGTGACTTTTATGGAGGCAATGAGATCCTATAGCTTTAAAGGTTCCCATCACCTACTTTGTGTTTAAAGCCCTGCAGCTAGGCAGGCACAGGGGCATTATGAATTGTCTAAAGGCCTGTGATATGATTTAGGAAAATAAAAATATGGAGTTTCTGAAAAGGCTGTATTAACTTAATTCCATGTGACTGATGACAGCTGAGCAGATAACACAAAACAATAAAGAGAAAAATTATTTTCCAGATGGCTTTATCTGTCATGCACGTCAAAAAGCATTCTGTTATCACCTTCCAGGTGACTTTTAAATTTTAAATGCATTAAAAAAACTCTGCTAGTTATAAAAAGTATCTGGTATAGACACTTTGTATACAAAGATTTACTAGAGTTACTAGGTACTAGTCAAAGGGTTGCTACCTGTAGTGTGACACTAAAACTTACTGTACTTGCAGCATACAAGCAATGCCACAGGCCAAACATGAATTTTCATTTGTAATGAGCTGTGTTCATTCCTACTGTACAGCGTGAGGCCTGCAGCATTTATGAGAGAAAGCCTCAAGACAAACCAACCAGCGACTATGGGAACTTAAGGTTAAACTTTGTGGGACGCTCAAGCAAA